>NC_135331.1:16671524-16983447 GCF_023851605.1 Tamandua tetradactyla
AAAGATCAATAAACTTGATAAATACCACACTAAATTAATCAAAAAGAAAGAAAAACAACAAATAACCAACAAAATGAAAAAGGAGACACTACATATCCTAGAGATGCTGAAAAAAATAAGGGAATTATTATAAACAACATTATGCCAACAAACAAGACGATTTAGATCAATGGACACATTCCTTGAAATAATTACCAAACTAACAAACACACAAAAAAAAGAAACAGAAAATCTGTACAGCTGTATGTCTACTAAAGAAATGGAATTCATAATTAAAACTTTTCCCACAAAGAAATCTGAAAGCCAGATTGCAGATTGGTGAGTTCTACCAAAGACCTAAGGAAGAAATACCACACAACGTTTCAGAAAACAGAGGTAGGGCTTCCCAAATCATTTTATGAGGCCAACATTATCCTGATATTAAAACCAGACAAAGACATTTATAAGAAAAGAAATTTACACACCAATACCTTTCATAAACATAGATGCAAAAATCATTAACAAATGATTAGCAAATCAAATTCAACAACACATAAAAATGGTAATACAACATGAAGAATGGAGTTTATTTCGAGAATGCAAAAAAAGGTTGGTTGAACATCTGACAACCCATCAATACAATGCACCACATTAAAAGAACAAAATAACCTGAATCACACAGAAAAAATTAACTCAAAATGGATTAAAGATCTAAACCTAATAATTAATACTATAACATATCTGGAAGAAACTATAAAATAAAATCTGTTCTACCTTGAATAGCAAAGATTTCTTACTCAGGACATGAAGAGCACAAATCATAAAGGAAAAAAGTAATCAAGTGGATACCATTAAAAGTCAAAGCTTTTGGACGGGCCACGGTGGCTCAGTGGCAGAGTTCTCGCCTGCCATGCCGGAGACCCAGATTCAATTCCTGGTGCCTGCCCATGCAAAAAAAAAAAAAAAAGTCAAAGCTTTTGTTCTTCAAAAAACACTGTCAAAAAAATCAAAATGAAAACTGCCATTAGGAGAAAACATTTGCTATCCAGAATACTTAAAGAATTCTGACTACTCAATAAGAATACAATCAACCAATTTTTAAATTTTTAAAAACTGCCAATTTTTAAATGGGGTGAAAGATATAAACAGACACTCCAAAAAAGAAGATATATGAACAATCGATATGCACATGAAAAGATGTTATACATCATTAGCTATTAAGGAAATACAAATTAAAATTGCAGTTAGTTACCAGTAGACACCATGAGAACGGCTAACAACCTTCAAAAACTGCTATACATATTACAAGAATACACAGCCATTGGAAATTGGAAATGGTGAGAATGTAAAATGGTACAACCATTTTTTTTTATTTTGCAGTTCTATATAAAGTTAAAGCCTATATTTCCCACATGATTCAGCAACTGTACTCCTATTTACAAAAATAAAAGCATATTCCACAAAAAAAATACAGTACATGAATGTTAACAGTCAAAAACTTAGGAAAAAACTCTCATGTCCATCAACAAGTGACTGGATAATCAAAATGGTGGCATATCCATACAAGGGAATATTACCTAGCAATAAAAAGGAACAACCAAACAACATGAAGCCAGGTGCAAAAGACAACACATTGCATGATTTCATTTATCAAAATTTTTTAAAAAGCAAAATGAATCTAAAGTAACAGAAAGACCAGTGAACGCCAGAGAGAAGGAAATGGACCCTGCCTGACTGCAAAAAGGAAAGAAAGAACTTTTTTGGAAATTTTTTCTATTTCCGTGATAATATCACAGGTATATATATATTTGTCAAAACTCATGTACACTTAAAACTGATACATTTTATTGCCTGCACTGGGAAACAAACCTGAGTCTCTGGCATGGCAGAGACTCTGAGCCACTGAGCCACTGTGGCCTACCCAACAATTACTTTTAATATAACCACAGTACTATTTTCCACATCTCAAGATAACGTGTGAAAGTATATAATACTTCTAAATTTTAAAAATGTACATAAATTATCTTTATGTTAATTACATCAAAACATTGGTCAATCATTTATACTTATTAATCCTAACTAAAACAGAACCTTTTGAAATTTCTGGGAACTGAACTATTTAGTGAAGTTCAATAGTGATATTAGGATAATTTCTTGCTCAACTACTATAAAAGACCATAAATAGAAATTTATTTTATTTTCTCTGTGAGGGAGACATTGCTAGTTGCCTACCAAAACTCACATGGTCCCCTTCCTCCACATTAACATACACTTTACATTGCTGTGGATAACACCATGCTGCTTAAAAATTTGTACTTCCTAACCTCCCTGAAGTTTAAGTATGGCCATGTGATTAAGTCTTGGCAAATGAACTGTAACCAGAAGTGTGAAGGAACCTCTAGGAAGTTTCTTTTAAAAGGTGGTGTGGGACTTCCGGGTCAAGATGGCGGCTTAACAATGCGCGCATTTTAGTTCGTCCTCCAGAACAACTACTAAATAACCAGAAACAGTACAGAACAGCTCCTGGGGCCACGTCAGTGACCAGACACACAGCGTACCCCAGTCTGGACCAGCTGGACCAGCTGCGAGCACCTCCCAGAACCGACTTCCGGAGAAGATGGCTGCTTAGTAAGACGCGCAGGTCTTAGTTCCTCCTCCAGAACAGCAACTAAAGAAACAGAAACAATACGAAACAGCTCCCGGAGCCACGACAGAGACCAAAAAGACAGCGTACCCCATTCTGGAACGGCTGAACGGGCAGGGAGAATCCGCTGCGGTGAGATACCCGAGGGGCACGCGTTTTCCCGGCTGGGGCGGCTGGCAACTAGGGTCCCCTCCACGCATGTGGCCCCCCGGTCTGACTGGGAACGTTGGATAGCAGGGCCCTCCCGCCACGCTTGGCGTCTTGAGCCAGCTGGGCAATTTGGACCGGCACTCCCCCAAGCCACGGCGGCCGGGGACCCCCCCTCTACGCGCGGTTTCCCGGACCGACAGCGAGATTCGGACCGGCAAGTTAAAGGAGCCACAGCATCTTTTACTGGTGGGACCCGCAGACAGACGAGCGCCATGAGCGCCACCTACTGGGCAGGAAAAGAAAAACAGTGCCCAGAGATTTCACAGAAAAACCTTTCAACCAGCCGGGTCCCACACCCAGGGAAATCTGATCAAATGCCCAGACACCAGCAGAAAATAATGGATGACGCTCGGAAAATTGAAGATATGGCCCAGTCAAAGGAACAAACCAATAGCTCAAATGAGATACAGGAGCTGAGACAACTAATGCTGAATATATGAACAGAAATGAAAAACCTCTTCAAAAACTGAATCAATAAATTGAGGGAGGACATGAAGAAGACATGGGCTGAACAAAAAGAAGAAATAAAAATCTGAAAAAACAAATCACAGAACTTATGGGAATGAAGGACAAAGAAGAAAAAATGGAAAAAACAATGGATACCTACAATGGTAGATTTAAAGAGACAGAAGCTACAATTAGTGAACTGGAGGATGGAACATCTGAATTCCAAAAAGAAACAGAAACTATAGGGAAAAGAATGGAAAAACTTGAGCAGGGGATCAGGGAACTGAATGACAATATGAAGCGCACAAATATACGTGTTGTGGGTGTCCCAGAAGGAGAAGAGAAGGGAAAAGGAGGAGAAAAACTAATGGAAGAAATTATCACTGAAAATTTCCCAACTCTTATGAAAGACCTAAAATTACAGATCCAAGAAGTGCAGCGCACCCCAAAGAGAATAGACCCAAATAGGCTTTCTCCAAGACACTTACTAGTTAGAATGTCAGAGGTCAAAGAGAAAGAGAGGATCTTGAAAGGAGCAAGAGAAAGACAATCTGTCACTTACAAGGGAAACCCAATAAGACTATGTGTAGATTTCTCAGCAGAAACCATGGAAGCTAGAAGACAGTGGGATGATATATTTAAATTACTAAAAGAGAAAACTGCCAACCAAGACTTCTGTATCCAGAAAAATTATCATTCAAAAATGAAGGAGAAATTAAAACATTTATAGACAAAAAGTCACTGAGAGAATTTGTGACCAAGAGACCAGCTCTGCAAGAAATACTAAAGGGAGCACTAGAGTCAGATACAAAAAGACAGAAGAGAGAGGTATGGAGTAAAGTGCAGAAAGAAGGAAAATCAGATATGATATATATAATACAAAAGCGGGCGGGCCGCGGTGGCTCAGCGGGCAAGAGTGCTTGCCTGCTATGCCGGAGGACCCCGGTTCGATTCCCGGCCCCAGCCCATGTAAGAAACAAACAAACAAAATATAATAAAACAAGAAAATGTTTAAAGATGTCTCCCTTTCTTCCTCCCTTCCTTCCTTCCATCCTTCCTTCCTTCTCTCTGTCTTTCCTTCCCTTCCTCCCTCTCTCTTTAAAAAAAAAAAAAAAAAGCCAAAATGGTAGAGGAAAATATTATCCAAACAGTAATAACACTAAAAGTTAATGGACTGAATTTCCCAATCAAAAGACATAGACTGGCAGAATGGATTACGACCCAGCAATACCACTGCTAGGTATCTACTCAAAGGACTTAAGGGCAAAGACACAAACGGACATTTGCACACCAGTGTTTATAGCAGCATTATCTACAATTGCAAAGAGATGGAAACAGCCAAAATGTCCATCAACAGACGAGTGGTTAAACAAACTGTGGCGTATACCTACGATGGGATATTATGCAGCTTTAAGACAGAATAAACTTATGAAGCATGTCATAACATGGATGGACCTAGAGAACATTATGCTGAGTGAGTCTAGCCAAAAACTAAAGGACAAATACTGTATGGTCCCACTGATGTGAACCGACATTCAAGAATCAGCTTGGAATATATCATTGGTAACAGAGACCAGCAGGAGTTAGAAACAGGGTAAGATAATGGGTAACTGGAGCTGAAGGGATACAGACTGTGCAACAGGACTAGATACAAAAACTCAAAAATGGACAGCACAATAATACCTAAGTGTAATGTAACTATGTTGGAACACTGAATGAAGCTGCACCTGAAATATAGTTTTTTGTTTGTTTGTTTGTATCTTTTGTTTTTGTTTTTTCTTTTTCCTTTTTATATATATATTTATTATTATTATTATTGTAATTTTCTTCTCTATATTAACATTCTATATCTTTTTCTGCTGTTTTGCTAGTTCTTTTCCTAAATCGATGCAAATGTACTAAGAAAGGATGATCATACATCTATGTGATGATATTAAGAATTACTGAGTGTATATGTAGAATGGAATGATTTCGAAATGTTGTGTTAATTTCTTTTCTTTTTTTTAATTGATAAAAAATAAATAAAAAAAGGTGGTGTGGGGCGGGCCACGGTGGCTCAGCAGGTAAGAGTGCTTGCCTGCCATGCCCAAGGACCCGGGTTCGATTTCCGGTGCCTGCCCATGTAAAAAAAAAAAAGGTGGTGTGTGCCTTTCCCATGTTTCCTTCCTACTGAAAATGCTACAATGATGAGTAGCATTTGAACAGCCATCTTGGATTATATGCTTTTGATAAACTAAGCATGATGGAGTAACAAAACAAGCCTGGATCCCTTGACAGCTGAATAATCAAACTAATTCTGAAATGCCTACCTCCAAGCTCCTTATATACAAAAAAGAGATTAACTTTTATCTTCTTTAAGCTATTTGTTTTAGTAAGCACATGATTATGTTACTATAATAAAGCATTTTTAAAATAACCATTTTAGACATCAACTTTTTACTTTCAAAAAAAATGTTTTAGCTAAGTAATTTATTTTATTTTGAGATTATGCAGTTACTTAGGTTTTTACGTTGCTCCAGTCATCAATTAAAACCATAGTCTATCATAATTGTTCATTTTCCAAATGATTTCTCAATTTGGAATAGTCTAAAAGAAACTATCTAGTTCCTTATCTGTGGGAAGAAATTTTAAGCTACATTATTATTCCATTAATCTCTGGTGAAACTTTAAAAAAAATGTAAACTGTATTATCACTCCATTAATCTCAAGCACATCTATATGCTCCAGTGATTTCTACCTTCACGCTTATGGTGAATTACATGGTCTATGCTGTTAATTTTCAAAAGACTCAGAGAAGAAAGAGAAATAATGTTTGGAATCACTAGGAGGAGCTTCATCCAAGTCCAAGACAGATTTAGATAGGGGAGAAGAAAGAGCATACCATACAATATACTTATTAAGAGTTTAGGCTCTGAAGTCAGAGGGACTAGGGTTCACAAAACAGCTCTATCACTTACAGGCTATGTGTTCACAGGAAGGTTATTCAAACCTCTCAGTTCAGTTTTCTTATCTAAAAAACAGGAATACAGTATCGACCTCATAAAGATCTTGTAAGCATAAACTGAGAAAATGCATATAACTGGAAAGTGGTTAAGCAATGGATGGCATGAAGGAAGCATTCTTAGAAAGGGCAAACACTCTGAGGTGAGAATGAGTGTAATATGTAAAGGACGACTGGTCTGACTTAAATACAGATTCCTATTCATGAGTGGTAAAGAAATTTTAAAAAGAAAAAGAAAACAAAAGCCTTTTTAGAGAAAAATAAGCAAGCTCACAGAATAAATAAATACACTCATATCATGAAAAGCTGCTAATAATCCCATAAAAAATCAAGAAACAAAATGAAAATATTAAAATCTCATATTTTGCTAAGATTAGCAAAAATTAAAATGAATAAGTACCATCATAGCAAGGACATGCATTTACATATTACCCATAGGACAATAGTGGCAAAATCTTTGTAAGGATTTATGACTCTATAAAAATTTTTAATTCACAGATTTTTGCCCAAGCAATTTTAGTTCCCAGAATCCATCCTGCAGGAAAACATGTACAAGTATAATTAATATAAACTATTACAGCAAAAAAAATTAGAAAGAATCTTAATGTTCCTTATAAGCGATGATTAAACAATATAAACTATTACAGAAAAAAAAATTAGAAAGAATCTTAATGTTCCTTATAAGCAATGATTAAACAAACAACAGTACTTCCATCCAACAAAACAGGAGCCAACTGTTAAAAACATAATAAAAAGGAATAAGGCATATTTAAATTTACTAACATGACAACGTTAAGTGGTCTGACCTGAAATACAGATTTCTATTAGTGAGTAAAGAAATTTTAAAAAGAAAAAGAAAACAAAAGCCTTTTTTTAGAGAAAAACATGCCCATTTTCAATGGAATGCTTAAATTGTGGAGTAAGAGTGCATTTCAACTGCACATTACAATATCATATTGTTGGAGCATGGGATTAAACTAAAAAAGTAAGTTGCAAAAGAATACAGCATGATTCTATTTATAAAAAGTTCAAAACAATACAAAAATAAATTTTTCAATATTTAATCACATATGATTAAAATTTTTAAAATTAATAATAAACATAAAATTCAGGATAACTGAATGGAGAGAAGAGAGAATGAAATAGGAGAGGACATAAAGAGAACTTCGAACTGATGTAGTATTTTTCTTAAACTGGGTACTAGGAAAATGGGTGCCCATTGATTCTTATGTATGATTCATGTATGCTATTTTCATCTATTCAGTATTTAATAAAATTAATTTTTAAACTGCATATCTGTACAGGAACACAAAACTGTACGAAAAGGCAAGGGAAAAAACATAAAATGATACAAATTTAAAACTGCATTCATTAGCTATATAAATTGCTTATAATACTTGCTACTAAGGACAAATTAGCATGCAACTTGGTAAAACTTCTTTCCAGCAATACAGAATCACAGACAAAAGTAACTTATCAACTGATGTTTTATGTGCAAAAAACCCTGAATCTTTTTTTAATATATATACAGTTTTCATATAAATTTTTGATTCAGCTCATTATGGAAAATATCCCAAACTTTGTAACATAAAATTATTGATTGATGTAAAGAAAACCAGCCTTCTGTTTCTTCACTTGATAAAAATAATAAAATACAAATGAATTACTGTTTTAAAAAGAACTACTGGTAGCGACCTCTTCGTGGGAAGAGGGAACCTGCATCTTATGTTAGCTACTTCCATGTTATGTGAATCTGAGACACAGCCCTTGATTTGTAAACTAGATTTATAAAAGAAATTAGACTTCTCCATTAAAATTATATTATGAAAACTGTAACCACATAAAAATGAAAGAATTACATTTACAGTCTGTTAATATCTATGTATAAATCATGCATTTTGATAGGAATAGAAGAGTTGGGGTTAAACATCTGATCTAATGGAGTGGCTGAATCATGAATGATTATGTTATAGTTTTCTTTCTTAGAAGCGTTATTTCTTGGAAACAGTTTATATTTCATTAATACTACCACATTTGGAAAAAAATTAAAGAGAAATGACAACTACAGGAAAGTCTACTCTCTAGGGTAGCTAAGTGACAAATCTATCCACATGGGAAGGCTGAATGAATTACAGCCAATTGACAATGCATAGTGCAAGCTGCGCCAGTAAGTGCACTCAAAACAACTGGAGAGGATCCCCACCACACCAAGGAGATTACATCAAAAGATTCTGAAGTGCATATGGATATTTTAGTGCTGAGAACTGATGCTGACAAATAAAAATGCAGCAGGACAGGGACATGGGACGTTCCAGAGCACTGGAGTCCAGAAATTCAGTGAAAAACAGAAAGGGGATAGAGAGGGAGGGAGGGGAGGCAGGGAAGGAGGTAGGAAATATTTTCTCAATATGTGAGGCAAAAACATGACATGGCACAATAATTATATTCTCAATAACTATGAAAATATTGTACAATCAGAAAACTAAGGGCTAAAGAAACAATGCATAGAATGATAGCGATGAAAATTTAAAGGCATCCAAAATCAGAATGAGGAATCAGCACCAATGATACCTACTGTTTTCTGGGCCTTACAAATGCCCTCTCTATTCTATTCATTCACTCCCAAAACAACTGGCAATTTCAAAGGCATGAAAGAAAATATCTTTCTACGAAAAATCACCAATCTGAAATTAATACAAACCAACACTTGCATTAAAAAAAAAAAATCCCAAAGTAGATTTGGAGGGGAAAATTTAATCTGCTTTTTGAGCATATTACTATTCAAGTAGAGGCTCTATGTAACAAAGGCTGGTAGACAGCCAATCGCTGTTAAGGTAAGCCCCTCTGCTTTCTTCCCATCAGGGTTTCCCCATGCCTACTTTTGAAAGCCAAAATTCATGAGCTATTTCCCCGTGAAAATATTCTGATTCACACTTGCAACCAATACATCACCACCCACCACCAGCCAAAGATTCTTTCCCACCAACTCCATCAATCTTGACTTCTCCTTTCTTCTCACACATTTTTCCTCCTCCTACTACTTTCTCTTAAGAATCTTATGCTCAACTTCTCACTGTCTCAAGGTTTTTCTTGAAATAGGCTGGTGATAAACACTAATGTTTGTTTTTACCATCTCTTCACTATTCCTGACTTTTTGCCCCCAATCCTTGTCTATAATTAATTTAAAAGCTGTGTTAAATTTGGAGGGCGTAATTTAACAGCAAGAACCCAAGTTCAATCAATACTTTCCTATATTTTCACCAGTGATCAAAGAATAAGTCTGCTGCTAACAACTCTAGTTCAGATTTTTGACTACTGTCTACTGTTTAAATATCACAGGATCTTGCAGACAGACTCAAGAACAGCACCAACTGAATGGATTTAAAAAGCTCAATTTCACCACCCTATCAAACAGTAAGAACATATTTTCAGAAATCTCTCTCAAGTAATTTATGGACAACTAATGAATTTAGTTTATTTGTGGTCATGACAGTCGACTCATTCCTACAGATTATTACACTCTACCTAAACCAAAATACTTTGAAAATGCTATGAAAGCTAGGTTCAGTTGTCAACTTGGCCAGGTGTTGGTGCCCACTTGTCCTGTTGCTGTGGACTTAAATCATCAGCATGTGAACTTCATCTATAACTGATTACAACTGCCGTCGTGGAAGTACCTTCCCCAATGGAAGAGAGAGGAAGCATGCAGAGATGACACAGACCCAGACGTTTGAAAACGCAGAGAGGAAACACCCAAGGGAAAGCCATTTGAAACAAGAAGCCAGGAGAGAAGTAGAGCAAACCTCATCGTCATCGTGTACCTTCCCATGAGAAAGAGGAACCCAGATGAAAACTAGGTGCCTTTCCTCCAAAGAACTGTAAATTTGTAAGTAAATAAATTCCCTTTATAAAAGCCAACCCATGTCTGGTATACTGCATTCCAGCAGCCTTAGGAAACTTAAACTTCAGTTAAGAATTTGTATTTGAGAAGTAAATATTTCTGCTCCTCAGTAGCTGAAATGCAGATTTATACTTTGGTATAAATTCTAAATGGTAACTGCTGAAGCATTATATTAATTTTAAAAGTACTTGTTTTTATTTGTTTAGAATAATTATAATGCAATTAAATTCTTCTAAAATATCTATAGCTCTAGGGTTATAACACAACACATTTTTACAGGATTACAATTCCCTTTTTAACATAAAAGAATACTAAAAAAGAAAAAGAATTATAAATAGAACCATCTGTGTAACCTGAAGACAATAAATCATAAAGCTGACTGAGAAAACGTTTTACAATCTTGCAATATTCCTGAATTCAAGACCAGAAAATAGTTCTTGTCACTGCAACCTAATCTAAACCACTACTGTGGGCATCCCTGATATCAAATAAGACATTCTCTGCACCTACCCCAATACTGATTATTAAGACAGAATACTATAAAGTAAAATCCTAAATGCATATGAGTGCTATTGTTTCATCTCCTTTAACCGTGCAAGAAATTGCTTAATAAGCTTGTGTGAGATGTTAGATGGCTAAGCAGTCTAGAGTGAGCAAAGTAACACTAATTTGACAACGGTAAAAACTTTGATCTCATATCAAAGACCAAACTTTCTGTTAAAACATTGACAGATTATTTCAACAGGATTCATTTCTTATTTATTCCAAGACTTTTCTTAATGATTACTTCAATCTCACCAAAAATAGACTTCAGGATGCTGTCTGACATCTGCTAGGCAGACACAGGTAAAACACAACTTACAATTCTACTCTTCTCTTATGATAAAACTGTCTTGATTCCCATAAAGCAAAAATGTCACCCCCACCCAACCTGACCCAATATCTGGGTCTTATTAATCAAAGAACCACTAAATTAACCTCCATTAAAACTGTATGAAAGCAAAGTACAACAGGTCTCTAGACGCAGAACTTGTGAAAGCAATCGTACAAGCAGGGTTGGAATTCTTGGCACACATCCACAACGGGTTGGGAGCAAAAGCAGAGCTCTTGCTCATTACTAGTAAATTGCAAAGAGAGAAGAGGGCACCGAACAAAGAAGTATCCTTTAAAATAAGATTTTCTGGGATGACTGACTAAACCATCTCTAAAAGCAATTCCAAAGGAAAAGAATAAAAAATTATTACAAACAATGGCAACATTATTTGATCCATTTCATGGGGATCAACTTTGAAGAATACTCCACATTTGGACAGACGTCTATCAAGTTCTGATGTGACTAGCTCAAAATCAGTTTTATACTGATGAAATTGTACAATTCTCTAAAATGGCCATTAAAGGAAGATAAAAACCAAGTGCTTGTCTGAATCAACCACCATCCCCACAAAAATGAAAGATTTTTTAGCTAAAATAAAAAATAAATAAATAGAAAGACTTTATTCAGGCTCAAGCTCAGTAACTTTAATATTTAAACTTAAGTCAAAACTGAGACTGCCCCCACTTCCTCCAAACTAACTCCTTTCTTATATTCTAAAAGGCATTTTATCTTTTCCAATGTTATTCCCATCACCTGGGTTCTTGTTACCATCTTTAGACAGGCTTGCTTTATTAATTATCTTTCTTTTCCACATCTTTCATCTTTTCCTCTGTGTCTCTACTACTGTTGCTCCTAAGTCTACAAATACAAATGAGGACCTCCCTTTCTAAAGTATTTTCTTTAATCTACCTGTCAGGCTCTTTTCCTTCTCATTCCCCCACCTTCACACTTGCTTCAACCTTCAACTGAAAAGTGTCTATGCTTGCTATCTTGCCATTCATTCATTCCTAAATCTACTAAAATCCAGATTCTGCTGTCAACAAATCAAATATAATTCTACCCATGAACTATCGGGCTGCCCAAATAACAAACATTTTTAACTTCTTTTACTCCCTACCACTCCTTCAGTGTCCGCCACAATTGTCTGGAAAATCATCACTGTTCTTTATATTTAAATCAAAGAAAGCAAATTATATTGTCTACTTAAAGCATATATAACATATACATTCCCCTCTTAAATGTCTAGGCTTCATGAGAAGCAATCCTGGACCAAAATCAAATTAGTTTTAAATGCACAGAATTTAAAGAATGATGAGTTACATAGTTCAACAATTCTAATTTGTCTATGCAAGAGAAAGATCTTAGAAAGGCTTTTAAACACATTATTAAATGTATTACCATTTAACACACTTGTTTCTTCTCCAATTCATTTCCCATAATAGTCTATATCATCTTGGATTATCTCCCACTTTCAGTTTTTTGTCCCATCTGCTCATTTAAGATTCACATCTATCCCGTTTCTGAAATATTTGTCAATTTAGTATTAGAATTCTGTGTAATACAGGATTGTTTTTTTGGTTTTGTTTTTTTCCCACATGGGCAGGCACCAGGAATCAAACCTGAGTCTCTGGCATGACAGGTGAGAACTCTGCCTGCTGAGCCACCGTGGCCGGCCATACAGCACTGTTTTTTTAAGTTGAAAACTGGGTATTATTTTAACAACACTATTTCTTAATCTAAATTGGCCTGCCCACACTTTAAGTTTCCCACCTTAATAAAAATTAGAATTCAATAAGTTTTGCACTGTTTTTTAAAAGGAAACAAAAAGTCATGCCCAGGGAACCTCTTTTGTAGCTCAGATGTAGCCTCTCTCTCTCTCTCAGCCAACATGGCAAGCAAACTCACTGCCCTCCCCTTCTCTACGTGGGACACAACACCCAGGGGTGTAGACATTCCTGGCAACATGGGACAGAAATTCTAGAATGAGCTGGGACTCAGCGTCAAGGGATTGAAAAAACCTTTTCGACCAAAAGGGGGAAGAGAGAAAAGAGACAAAATAAAGTGTCAATGGCTGAGAGATTTCAGAGTTGAGAAGTTATCCTGGAGGTTATTCTTATGCATTATATAGATTATCACCTTTTTAGCTAAGGTATAACAGAGAGGCTGGAGTGAAGTGCCTGAAAATGTACAGCCATGTTCCAGTAGCCATGTCTCTTGAAGATGATTGTATAATGATACAGCTTTCGCAATATGACTGTGTGATGGTGAAAACCTTGTGTCCGGTGCTCCTTTTATCTAGCTTATGGACAGATGAGTAAAACATATGGATTAAAAATAAATAATAGGGGGAACAAATGTTAAAATAAATGTAGTAGATTGAAATGCTGGTGATGGGGGAGGGGAAGGGGGCTGGAATGTATGAATTTTTTTCTTTTTTCTTTTTTTCTGGATTGATGCAAATGTTCTAAGAAGTGATCGTGGTGATGAATATATAACTATGTGATGATATTGTGAGTTATTGATTATATACCAAGAATGGAATGATTATATAGTAAGAATGTTCATGTTTGTATGTTGTTACATTTAAAGAAAAAAAAATTTAAAAAAGGAAACAAAGAACCACAACTAGAAACTAGAAGTGCTAGCATATATACAACCTCAGTAAGGATTTTCAAGGATAGACTCAGTTATCAGTTGAGTGTCCAAAGAATATCCTTCCTATTCCCCTCTAGCAAGCCACATGCATCCACTCCTTCAAGATCGAACTGAAGTCTCCCCTTCTGGATTTTTTCTGGTCATGAAATACTGTGCTGTCCATATACCTCCCCATTACACTACATGAAATTAAGCCATACATGCAGGTTTTCCCAAGCCCCATTTTAATCATTTCTGACATGTATTCCTCTAAGATTAATCACACATGTCCCAATTTTCTTAGACAAAATATATAAAAAATTTAATATTTCTAAATACTTGTTTATTGGCTACCCCATCCAATCTCACCTCCATTTCCCATTTTCACCTCATTGGAGCTCAGAAGTCCCCATTTACCACACGAAACAGCAAAAAGAAGGCTTGTCTCTATTAGAAAGTGAAGGAGTAAAAGGTACAGGAAAATCTAAGGAGTAAAGAAAATACAGTCTTTCCCTAATGACATCACAGAATCTGACGCTACTCTTCCCTTCTGAATGTTTTAATATCAGCAAAGAGGAAGCTGCAGCAGGACCCCACAAGAAGGGAAGGTAAAACCTGCCTTCAGTCCTCACTACAAAGCTGCCACTCTTTCCACCTCACCTCTGGACGCTTTCTTCAAGCCTCTCTTCAGCCCCTAGGCTATGAGAAGAGGGCACAGAGCTAGGGACATCTTCAGTCCCATTGTCTGAAAGTGAGAAGAGTTTAGGAAGTGCCAATTCTGATTACAAGGATCAGAGGTAAACTACTCCTGGGATTCTAAATGAGAATAATACATGTTAATAATTTTATGGGAAATATGTTCCCAAAAATGCTGCCATAAATACCATTTCAGTTCTATAACACAAGTAATAAGTACAACATAAGGTAAATAAGCCAACCAACACTTGTAACAACTAAAGTCAGGGTGGGTGGTTTTGTAAAAACAAACTTACAAATGCACTCTTTCTAATATTTTTGAATGCTGGAAATCATCTAAATGTAAAATCCCAAACCCATGGATAAAAACTTAAGATACTATTTATATTCAATATGACTAAATATAAAAACTACAGATGGTGGAGCCGCTTTTCTTCCTTCAACAAGGACTAAACAGTATTTTTAGACAGTGCTGCATTACTAAATGGAATATAGAAATTAGCCAGAAGTTGAGTATATATACTCTGTTCAAAACATAGCAAGGGTTGTGACATGCATGTCAGACTAAAACGTGATTTAGTCTTTAAGAAGAAAAAGATATTAAGTACTATTTCTGACATTCCCTGAGACAAATCTCAAAATGTTAACAGAACTGCTATTTAAAGTTCAAAGAACACCCTGAAGTTGCCAAGAACTTAATAGCTTAAACTACTAAATAAGAGTCACAGTTCAATTTCCAGTCTCAACCAGTCACAGTTCAGAGTTGGTAAAGCAAAATCACCCAGCATATTAAAGACACAACATGCAACTGTGAATCATATATACAAATTAAAAGTTGTAACACCTAAAGATGAATTTCAAGTCTGTCCTCTCAATCACAGCTTATTTACGACACATGAGACAACAACAATTTAATCCTCTGCTCCCTAAAAACAAGTACAAAAACAACATAACTGTTATTCATGAAACAAGTAATTTTACAATTATAACTTCCTTGTTAACTGCCTAAGGCCATTCTAGAACTTTAATTGTAATTTGGTATAAGTCTCTTCCTATTAAAAAACATCTAGTCATCCAGAATACTTTTTTTTAAAAGGTACTCAAAATGATTTTTCACATTTCTTGCATCCATATCCACCAAGTTTACAAAGGAGAAACTGAGCCACGGAACCATTACTCAATCAATCACATCTGACTAGTCACTATCAAAAACTGTGAATACAACTCAAGTTTCCCTATTACCAGCTCACTATCCCTTTTACTGGGCTCAACGAAAGTAATCTTACAGCTAAAGTTTGAGCAAAAGCCCTTCTGTACTGCTTAAAGAATGAAAACAAAGGAATCCTGACCCTGGATCAAGTTTCAAATGAAACCCCAGGAGGATCCCTAAATCTATAGGTTGCCTATCATGCTGGAGAAAGTCTAAATACTAACTTAATTCTTATTACTTAGCGGTATAACAGGCACACATCCCTTGATCAGTTCAAATTATCTTTAATGAAGGTTTGCTAGAATTCACCTACATATTACCAAGCCACAATACATACTGCCTAAATAATAAATATTCAGAATACAGAACTAAACATTTAAATAAGTGCAAAGAAAAACGACATAGTAATGATATAGCTTTTACAATATCCCTGTGTGATTGTGAAAACCTTGTGTCTGATGCTCCTTTTATCTAGGATATTGACAGATGAATAAAAAATATGGATAAAAATAAACAAATAATAGGGAGGACAAAGGTTAAAATAAATTGGGGAGATGGAAATATAGTATTCAATGAGAAGAAGGGATAAGGGGTATGGTATATATGAGTTTTTTCTTTTCTCTTTTTTATTTCCTTTTCTGGAGTGATGCAAATGTTCTAAAAAAATTATCACAGTGATGAATACACAACTATGTGATGACATTGTGAGCCACTGATTGTACACCATGTATGGGATGTTTGTTTGTTAGGGATGTTTGTATGTTAATAATGTTTGTATGTTTGTAGGTTAAGTTTTATCAATAAAAATATATATATTTTGTAATGACATACTTGTGAGCAGGACCTAAATGGGCAAAGAGAACTCACTTGGGGAATAAGATTGAAAACAGTAGTCCAGCAATTCATTCATTTAACAAGTAGTTAATGAGACCCTAGTTATGTAAAGAATGCAAAGATGATTTAGACAGTCACTGCCCTACAGAAGCTCATATCCTTATCAGAAGTACAAAGAAGGTACACATAAGGAACAAGCCTGACTAGCTTTGCCTGCGGGAGTTGCAGAAAAAGTCATATGTGAACTACTTAAAGATGAGTAGAACTGTGCCAGACATAAATGTATTTTCACTAGGAGCTGGCTCCAAATGTTGCAGAGTTAGACACACCTGTGTTTCACTGTTGATCTTTAGGACATTAAAATTCAATCACGAGAACTGCCAATACAAAATTTTTTTCCAAATCAGTTCTACTCGTTTAAATATCTTATTTATTAGCTTTCAAATTAAGCTCAGATGAATTTAATCATCATTCCTATTTAAAGATTTGGAACTATATGAGGAAGCTTCATGTGTCCTATGAAAAAACACTTTCTCCTAAATTTATCAATATTCTTTGGGGGGGAGGGGAATCAGTAATTTTCATGCAGTTTAATACCCTTTTAGGTTATTATTGTTTGAAACCACCACTCAATATTATCAAAAATTCCGATTTTATTTAAAACAAATCATTTCCTCAAATTTAACTAGAAATTCAAATAAATGTCAAACATATTCAATGAAGCCAGTGATTTTATACAAACTAACTTAATTATTATAGTAAAAAGATCTAGAGACAATTTTTAAAAAGTGATATTTACCTACAAGTTGACCTAATTCTCTGTATCTTTCCTTATTCATTTTTGTTTTGTTTGTTTTGTTTTGTATGCTGTGCGGTAGGGGTTACATTTCATTCTTTTCCATGTGGCTATCCCATTATCGCAGCACCACTTGTTGAATGCTTTTTGGGGGAGGAGTGCATGGGCCGGGAATTAAACCTGGGTCTCCCACATAGCGGGAGAAAATTCTACCACTGAACTACACATACACCCCCTCCTATGTTAAAATTAAATTTTAACATAATCAACTCAACTGGTTCCTTTAACAGTATTGGAATTTTATCATACTGGAAACAAGGAAAAATGTAGAAAGCTGTCAGCAAAAGCTCTGTTCTGTTTTGCAGCAGTGGAAATAAAGTTTTAATAAGTTTCTACCACAATTCATCTAGAATGAGAAAATAAACATTCATAAATATACATAATAATCAAGAATATGGAGATACCAATGAAAAACTTTCCCTTGAACATATTAGAATCTCCTCTCATCTATAAAGAAAAGAGAGGAAAAAAGTCATCTTTTCTTCAGCCCAGAATCTAAATGCACTCTAAAAGATATTTTACAAACTTAAAAAAAAGTTCTTAAAAAAAATTACATTCCAACAAACATAACTAAAACATGCTATTATAAATGCAAGTAAAACAGAAGTTCCTAAAAGTGGAATATTATAGACAATTCATAAGGATAGAATCTCTTCTATTCTACAGATGATTTTAAAACAACATAGTAGTCTAGAGCAACTGTCTCTGAAATAGAATTAAGCTGATGTATACAAGTGACTTTATACTAAACAAAAACTGGGCAAGCACATTTTACTCATGCAAATGAGTCTGAATTTACAATTCCCCGTTTGTGTTAATATTTACCAAGATTAATGGAATATCATCTCTCCTATGTAATGAAGTGAATTCCCCCAACAGAACAAAGCTAACACCTTCAAATCTTTCAAATAAACAATGAAAGCATATACTATAAAAGGAAATTATCTAAACGTGATCAGAAAGAAGTTAAATGACACAAGAGGGGAAAAAAGTCCTAAATTCCAAGACCATTTATTACAAATATCGGTTCACTCGTTCTAAAACTCTAAGCAAGTCCTATGAAACAAACAATATAGTCTTTTTTAAGGCTACCTAGTTTAGTTGCCTCACTTTATAATGCATTAAATGTGATTTCTCAAAATAAGAATGTCTACAAAAAAACAAAATAGAAATTCTAGTGGCCAACACTAACACACAGGTTTGTAAGGCAGATTGGCACACAATACATTTTGAATAAATGACTCTAACAGCAATATTGAAGGCATCTTTTTTCTCCATTTCTAATAGTTACAATGTACAATTCAGTAATAGTTATAATACCCTAATATTCAACCATACTACTAACCCTCATAAACTTTGTCTAATCTCTCTGACTGGGTAGCTCTGGTGAGATAAATGTATCACTCACTTTCAGAAAAAAAAACTCAATATTTCTATTACTAGATTAAAGGACAAGAACATTATTTCCTTCAATCAAAAGTAAGTCAAACGGGGAGGGCCACGGTGGCTCAGCAGGTAAGAGTGTATGCCTGCCATGCCCGAGGACCCGGGTTCGATTTCCGGTGCCTGCCCATGTGAAAAAAAAAAAAAAGTCAAACGGTTTCAAAGAAATATTTAGTCTATCTCTGAATCAAACACTGAGGGAAAGATAGCTGAATCAACTCTGAGTTCATAAAAAATACTCCACATAAAAAAATCTCATTATTTAACTTGAGATAAGATTTTCATCTCAATTTTAAGTAATTTCACAAACATAACTATAGAGCATACTTATCATTTACAAATGGTTATAACTTATAGCACATAGTACAAACTGGTGATGGAGCATCTTCTTTATTAATCTCAAGAGCAGAGGAGGTCTCTGAAAGTGTTTGATGAATACAATTAACTTGCAATTAACTAGGCTAAATTAGCCAGAAAACAAACAAACAAAAGAATCAATTTTTCCATATGAAATTAATACAATCCACTACTATAACTTATGCTACAGAAAGGAATGCCTAAAGATTTTTTTTCCAAATGAATACCTAATATATCCATGGAAAAAAAAATGACCAAAGCATGCCAAAGAAAATGATAACCTATATATATAAGCACCAAGTATAAGATCAATAAACACTTACTGACATACAGGTATACACACACACACACACACACACACACACCTCCATTATTCTCACAATGAAACAGATCCGATCTAACTTTCTCCCAATAAGCACTCTAACCACTAAACCAGCACAATACTTTGTAGCATTCAGGACTTAGGTAGATTATTTTCTTTTTAAAACTATGAACTCATCACATGTATTAATGGCTCTTTAAAATGGTCCAGTAAACTGTTACACTATGCCTTAAACTGCTGTCTATTATGTACTTAAAAATATTTACTAGCAATTGGAGGTTAATATGGCAACAATCACCAAGCGGCAATTACTGCTATTAAAAATATATAAATACTGTAACACCATGTGCTATTAACAACAAAATACCAAACAGAAAACACACATTAGCAAACTATAAACATTTTCATCAAAGAAAATTACTATCATGAAAAAAAAGATGCTTTAAATGTAAATACTAAAATTGGGACAAAAAGTACCCCATGCATGTATTGTGGCACTTAAGAAGATTACAGAAATCATTCATTTTTCTTCATTTTCATTTGATGGTCCTCCTATTTGGTACTGGCTCACAAGTGTACATTTCAAAGTTGCTACAATTACAAGTGTCTTCTCTTTCTGCAAAAAAAATAATCTCTTAAGAGAAAAAAAGAAATCAGCTCTCAAAAACAAATCACTTTAAAAGATTCATATATAGAATTAAAGGTCCTCAATAGGAATTAAGTACTAATGTGTGTACTTGTGTGTATGTGTTTTAATTCAGGGAAGAATTTGAGATCGTCCAATTACTTACATTCAGGAAGATTCTAGGCAAATAAAACATGAATGTGGGGCATACATATCTAAGAATCAGATCACTCTCCTTATGTCAAGAATACATTATTAAGTCTACTAAAAAAAAACTGCTTTTCTCCATATTATCTCAATAATGAAGCAAAACCGAAAACACACTTTAGACCTTAGATGTGGAAATTTCAGTATGTCCTCCCACAAAGGTGAATTCACATAGGGTACACTGTTGCACTTCCCAAAAAGGCAGATTTAACACAGTTAACTGAATTATAACTGAATCAATATATAACAAGAATCACCTATATATGTGATGGACACATGAGAAAAACCATTCCGAGTGCCCAAAGCACAACCAGGCATGTATTTAACAAAGTAGATACAAATCTCACAACAGTAAAAATAAGAAACAGGTACCATGGTCCATATCATACATACACAATGACATTTTTCACATTATAGAAAAACGGGGTTGGGAGAAGGTGGGGAGAGAATTTAGGAAATTTGATGGCAGATGGTAGAAATGTAAAAATCGGAAAACAAAATCAGTAAAGCACTGGCAGAAATCTTAAGGCACCTAATTGCGCAATCAACTTTTGCTAAGCCACAATGAACCCCTCAAGGTAACTGAAAGTGGGTGGGTCATTACTGTGATACAGAACTTTAATCTCTAGTTTATATTTCAATCTATACCAATGAGTATCTAGGTAAATTCACTATAAACAACTCTGCTCAAAGAAACAGCAGACCAAAAGAAAAAATATGCTAGTATCAAGCATATAAAGAGTTCTTATAAGTCATGCTTTATTTTGAACAGGAAATGAAATCCCCTCTGGAATTATCAACTATCATATATAATGTATTAGGGAACTTATTTTTTAATACTTTATGTTGTTGCTGCATGTGATTTTCAATGAAAATTCTTAATTTGGAATCAGAAAAATGTACAATAATAAAGTTTTTTTTAACTGATAATTTTTAAAAATTAGCACCCTTTATGTACAGGGAAGGCAACAAATAGACTCTCTAATGTCTTAAACAAATCAACATACCCATTTCTGTGGTTACGATTTTAAAGTTACTACCTGAAAAGTCATTCTTTAAAAATATACATATATATTAAAAAATCAGTTCCTTGTTTAAAAAGATTTAGGGTAGAAATACCCAAAGCACAACCTTTGGTTAGACATTACAAAGTACAGAATCCTCTCCTATAAAACTATTTGTTTCTCCAAAAGAATCTCAATCTTTTCTCTACATGACTCTCATTTAAAAGATAAAAGAAGATAAAAGAAATGACACATCCTAGAGACTGCCTATACATATCATATATTGTCAGTTGTCTAAGGAATCTACCATATAAAAATTAGCTACATATACACAAGCCATTAGTCCTCAGCATGATCTATGGTAATTTGGGGGATCTTTCTTCACTAATATTGGCCTATTTGGTTATTTTAATTACCTGTGAAAGTGTCAGTGTGGTCATCCGCTGCCAAACAACACTTTAAATATCCCTTAATCAATATCTGCTAATCTATGAAACTCCCTGGACCTGGCTGATGGTAAATGGTAGACAGAGGGGGGAAAAAAAAGAGGAGGAATATAGAGTTTTATTCCCATATGGTAAAAAAATCTTCTGAGTAAAAAAATCTACTGAGAGTAAGAATCCCTGCATATAACTGAATTTTACGATTAAATATCTGAATAAAAATGCTTGAAGAAAAAGAAAGAAACCTGATCCTACTATAATGGAAGCACAGACACTATGTCACTCAGTCTTTGTAGGTTAAAAAAATCGCATGTGTTGTTTTCTTTGAGCTGCATAAATACTGTAACATATTTAATAAAATAGCACTTCCATTTGAAAAGTTGGCATGAATTTGCATTTCTTCACTGGTCTCAAAGAAAAAAAAATCTATGCCACCCATAATTAAATATAACTAATTACACTTTGAACACTAAATTATTTATCCAGTATTAACAAGGATTAAGAGGAAATGATGCTTCTATTTACCACAGAGGTTACAAAAAAATAATTTCCAAAATGAATGCTCTCCAAAAAGCAGTCACCTCAAAACAGGGTACACAACTTAATATAAGTTGGTTTTTGTTAAGGCTAAATTAAATAAATCCTTTAGCCAATTTTCTAATTATATTCTACCCCTGAAACATAATTACCTTACATCTGTTTACAAATCTTTGCTCAATATTTAAACAAATTCGTATTCTCACGGGCACATAGCTATACATACAGTAACTCATGCACAAAGCACATATTTAAAGACCACGCACTGCAAATTATTAGCTTAAACGCCAGGTTTAACAATGTGAATGTTTCCAGAGGTAGGTAATACGACCCAATAAAAAGCAAAGATGGCATTTACCACCAACTGTCACTGCCAACACCAGGAAAGAGTTGGGGGAGTCCTACACGTTTTTAATTTCGACGAATCTAGACGCTGTCATCGGGTGCCAGGTTTCTACGAGAACAATTGACACCCCAACTGCTTCAAGATTAAGGCGATTCAAATCCGAAGGAAAAGTTGTCAATTATCAGAGAGAGAGCGAGCGAGAGAGGCCAAGGCAGATAAAAGCGATGTTATCACACCGCTCAGCTTGTTGCTTTTGTGTATGTGTGTGGATTCGTTGTTAGGACAGAGAAAACAGTTTTTAAAAGACACGGGAAGAAAAAAAAGAAAAAGCCTTCTCCACCTTCTACCGGCTCGGTGCCTTGGCTCCAGTGTAGTAAGCCCCGAGAGGCAGGCGGCTGTCGATGTTTACAATCTCAGGAGCTTCGGTGGCAAGAGTCCTTTACTGACACAATCGCATTCAATCAACTGCTTTCGGGCGAAATTGCAGGTGTCATTACGGAATTAAAAAAAAAAAAATTCAAAAGGCAGGCGAGCGGGCAGCCGATCCGACTGGGGCGAAAAGGCTGCTTATCTTCGGCGCGGGCAGCAACAAGGCAAAGCCTTCCACACTTAGGGAAAAGGGGGGAAAGGGGAGGGGAAGGGGGGGTGTGACTGCAACAGAGGGTGGGCGTTCGAAGTGCGACCCAGAATCCGCAGCTCTGAGACTTCCACATGCAAATTCCACGCCGAGCGCCGTGCTCACAAATGATTTTTAAAGAGCCAAATAAACACTGGATGGGATCCAAGGCGAGGAGAGACGATCCAAAAGGGGGAGAATCGACGAGAGGCGAACGGCGGGGAGAAATGCGGGAGGGGCGAAGTCGCGGCGGCGGGAGGAGAAAGTTGGTCGGTGGCGGAGGTCGGCGACTGAGGTCGGGGGACCCCCACCCCCACCCCGGCACGACCCCCTCCTCGCAGCTAGGCTACTCACCAGCGAGAAGAGGTTGGAGTGACAATCCTCCAGGCTCGCCCCGTTCGCCACCCAGTTCGCTGCCGCAGTCATGATCCTCCGCGAGCCCGGCCGCCAGAGCGGGGCATGTCGGAGCGAGGCGTCCGAGGCGAGGCCGGGCCGGGCGGCGGCGCCTCGCCGCGGAGCGCGGGGCGGCCCGGCAGCAGCAGCAGCCGCAGCCGCAGCCGCCGCCGCCGCCGCCGCCGCCGCCGCCGCCGCCGCGCTGAGGGAGGGCGGGAGGGCCGGCTGGCGGGCGGGAGGGAGGCGCCGCAGCGACGCCGCGCCGGGGGCGGCGGGCCCGGGCTGGCGTGGGGTGGGGGGGAGGTCCGCGGCGGCCGCGCGGCTCCTTCCTGCTCCGCGGCGGCGGCGGCTTCGGCGGCGGCGGCGGGGGGCGCTGTCCGCGCTGCCCGGCGCCCTCCCCGCCTCTCAGGGCCGCCGCTGCCTCCCGGACCGGAGATGCGGGCCGGTCGCCGCCTCCGCCTTCCCTGCTCCTCAGCCGCCGCCGCCGCCTTGTTTATCTCCAGCCACC
Source organism: Tamandua tetradactyla (assembly GCF_023851605.1). Taxonomy (NCBI): domain Eukaryota; kingdom Metazoa; phylum Chordata; class Mammalia; order Pilosa; family Myrmecophagidae; genus Tamandua; species Tamandua tetradactyla. The sequence continues at coordinate 16,695,612 of NC_135331.1, forward strand.
GACTCCTCCTCGGCCCCCGCCGGCGCGTGAGGGGTGGCGGGCCCCGGAGCCGCCGCCGCCGCCTCGGAGCCGCCGCCGCGGAGCGCGAACTCGCGAAGGGGGGGGTGCGGACGAAGCCAGCGGGCGACCCCGGCAGCCGAGCGACGTCCCCTCCTTCCTCTTCCTCCCCCACCCCCCCCTCCTCCCCAGTCAGCCTCGCTTCTCCTCCCTCCCCCGGCTCGCTAGCTCTGACAGCAATGGCGGCCGCCGACCGCGGCTCGGCCCGCCATTGGCTAGCGCTGCGGCACGTGACGGGCGCCGGCCGCGCGGGGGGGCGTGCGGGGGCGGGGCCCAGAGCGGCGGCGGCGGCAGCTCGCGGGAGGCGCTGCTGAGCCGAGTGCGGCGGATTCTCAGGCCGGGAAGAGGGAGGGAGACGGAGAGCCAGAGAGGGACAGAAAAGAAGTGCTGGCGGCCCGGCTTCCCAGCTCCCCAGCTCCCCAGCTCCCCAGCGAGGTGCACCCTGCCGACTTGAGGTTGCCGTGGGCTGCCCCGCGTAGGCGCCGGGCCCCGCCCCTTCGGGGTGCTGAGATCTTTGCGGAGTGCCCCGGGGTGCTGCGGGGCGCGACCACGGACCCCGGAACGCCCGCTGCGGCCGCAGTGGAGAGCACGGGGTCCCCTCCCTTGTGACCCGGCCTCCCAAACCGGCTGGCGTGGCGGAAGCTAGCTGTGAGCCACGCCGCGAGTCCGAGTGTTCTGGCGAGCGTCTCAGGGAAAAACCTGACTCCGGAAGGTGGGTCTGCATTTTATAGATGAGAAAATTGAAGCACAAAGAAATTAAGTCACTTGCCCGAGGTCGCACTACAGGGAAAAGGAAGAGCCGACATCGGAATCCAGGCACCTCGCCCGGGATATTCACAGCTGCCGTTTACTGAGCGCTTACTGTATACCAGGTACTAGGCGTTTAATACATAAATGCTTCTTGAGACCTCACTGCTAGGCACTGTGTGCATCCATTCATTCTTATTCATTGCACAAAAGTTTCCTGAGCGCTTGCCATCTGCCACAATATGTTATAACTGATTTCCCCACTTATGTGCCAGGCACTGTGCTCAGGCTATGTTGGGAGCAGACCTACCCTCCTGACTCCATTCAATAAACGTTTCCTGAGACTGTATAGCTTTGGAATTCGGTTGGCGCCAGTATGAATAGTCTCTGTCCCAGTCTTCAAAGTGTGCACTCCCTGCAAAGGTGGGGAGGAAAAAACTTCACTAATATGTCCTCAAACGTGGAAGAGCTAGCTCTTTCAAGGAGACTAGACTAAAAGAGAGGAGAGAGTTGGAAAGGGGATTAGTTAAGAGGTGAACTGAGACTTGGAACTCTCCCAAACACTGCTAAAGTAAAACCCATGAGCAGCATGTTATACTACCTGTTATTATCACAACTGACACTATGTTACAATTCCGCGGACACTGTGTTATGAAGGATGTGCGTACATTATTTCACATGATCCTCATAACAACCACATAGAGCAGACACTTGTTATTATCCTTGGACTGTAATAAAGTGAGGATCAGAGGTATGCAGTGACATCTCCAAGGTATCTCAGTTAGTGAATGGCAGAGCTGGTTTCAAACCCAAATCTGTTAGGCTCCAGAGCTAGGGCATGAATCCAGGAGGCTCTGTGGGCAGATGCTAGACCAGAAGCCAGGTGACTGCTGGCCTGGAGCTGGCTTTGCCTCCCTGATGATGTTGCTTTAACCAAAAGAATTTAACTCTCATTTCTAATCTGTCAGAGATGGATCCTAATTACTGATCCACCAACCTCAGGGCAATGTCGTGAATGTATATTAAGATTACTGGTTTTGAAAGTTTAGAAAAAATGCCAAAGCAGTTTGTCAACATGCTTGGTGTTACTTAGGCCTAAACAATAAGATGGTACGACAGTCTACCCTTATTCACATTCCATGTACTTACACCCCAGATGGGCTTCATCCTACACACCTACCTGGTTACCAAGCGCTCATTCTTCAGCAATTTAAAAAAAAAAATCTCACAGAGCAAAATCCAGTATTGCAGAATAGGAAATACATACGACTTTTAAATGTATAAAAAGATGCTCGACCTCATTCATCATAAGAAAAACAAATTAAAACCAGAATAAGTATTGGCCATATTTTTAAAATTTAGATACATGTTGAGGGAAGCAAGGCTCTCCTACATTTTACTGGAAATATAAATTGGCACCACAGCTTTGGATGTTGATTTGATGAATATCAGATTTTAAAATGTACATCCCTTTGACCCAGCAATTCTACTTCTAGGAGTTTATCCAACAGATAGACTTGTACAGAAGCACAAAGACCTGCAGTGCAAGGGCATGGCATTGTTTGTATGGTGAAATCTAGAAACAATGTATGTGTTCATCACTTGGGAAGTGGTTAATAATATAATCTCAAGCAACCACTAAAAATACCCAGTTAGCACTATGTGTACTAATATAAAATAATTTCAGAATATATTCTTAATAGCGGTAACTCTGGCAGGTTACACAAGACACTATTATCGGTTGCCTCTATGGAGGGGGGACTGGGGACCTGGAAGTCGGTGGGAAGAATTACTATGCTTTTTGCATTTCCTTTTCTTTTTCTTTTTTTAAACCAAATGCATATATTACCTATTCAAGGCAGTATGTTATAAACAACAACAAATAAAAACCTCATCCAAGGAGATTTCTTTGGCTGTCGAAGCCAAGGCACCAAAATGGGAGAAAAAAGGCCAGAAGTGTGGAGTGTGGTTGCCCTGGCAACATGAGTACAGAAAGAGAACCCAGGGGAATCCGATTCTAGTCCCAGGTGCACCCCTGAGCAGCCTGGTGACCTTGGACAAGCTACTTAATCTCTCTGGGCCTCAGTTTCCTTCTGGGTGAAAAAGGGTGGCCTGGGTGAGCCTTAAGGTCATTTCTAACAATGAATTTTTTTGATTCTCTGCACAGTTGAGATCACTGATTAAGATCTGCAGAGTTCTTTCTCAATAGAGAAAGCAATGGGAGTTGACGGAAGGCCTCAGGAGATAAAATTAAAACAAAAACAAAATCCTCAATTATCTAATAGGAAGTATTAAAGAAAGGAACTAAGCACCAGGGCTTCTAAGTGCAGTTCCCTATGTCAGAGACACCTCTTAAGCATCCTCGGGACTTAGTTTCTCCATTTGTGAGAGTGCCTTTCCTAGGCAGGAAACAGAAATTCTACTCAGCACAGGTCTCAGGCCGCCTTCTGAGAATGACAGGTTAGTTCCTTTTCATGGTTACCAAATGTAATGGCAGAGTGAAAATGGAAGCAAAAATATGACCAAAGGAGGAACCATCTATTAGGAAGACTAACCGGAGGCCTCAGCAGCTGCAGAGAGAGCATTTTGTAAATGCTAAAGACGCACCTGGGTTCCACTCTCTGCTCTGCCCCGAGCTAGCTGTGCAGCCTTGAACAGGTCATTTAACCACTGCGACCCTATTTCTTCCCATGCATTGGCCTCCCAGGGTGAAACCGCAGGGAAAGTTCTTAGGGCAATGCCTGGCCCCAGGGGCAGTAGTCAATAAATTATAACAATCATGCTCACTTTCCATCTTTATACAAGAGAAATCATCACCCAATCCCATTCCTGAGGGATTTTCCCTTCTAACCTAAACTTTACTGGATTTGTGACCTTTCATATTACAAAAGTACAAAATGCTAGCTTTAGCAAGTCAAACAAAACACATTTCCAAAAGGAAATCCTTTTCTCTCTGCCCTACTTGAGGTAGAGAGAAAGTTGCAAATCCTTACTCTCCTTCCTCCTTGCTCCTACCGATGAATACATTTCTAAGGGAATTTTTATTACATTTCATGAAAACGGGATCATGCCACATACATTTCTCTGCAATCTGCTTTTTTTTCACTTAACATTCTATCACAAATACACCTCTAGGCCTATATAGCTCGCTCTAACTCATTCTTTTATTAGTTGTGTAATGTTTCATAAAACACCTGTGCCATAATTTATCCAATTATTTCCCTATTCCTAAGCATTCAGGTGGCTTCCATTTAAACAAGGGTGCAGTAAATATCCTTATCCATATATCCTTATGTACTGACACTTTTATTTCTGTCGAGTAAAGTCCCCAAAATCGGATTGCTTTTTTATTGTTAATAAAGGTATATTTTATTATTAATAAATACAGCCAGAAGACTTTCTCCAAAGGCTGTGGCAATTCACTCCCTCAAATAATATGGAAAGAGTATCCACTCCCTCACAACCTTGCCAGTGTTTGGATGTTGCCAATCTTTTACTTTTTGCCCACATGACGGATGAAAAGTGGTATAATTGTTGTTTACATTTGCTTTCCCTGAACTCTAGTTAGGTTGATCTTCTTTTAGGTGTCTTGACCATTTGCATTCCCTCTTTTTTTCTTTTTTTTTTTAAGGAAACAAACAATACACTTAGAACCACCAAAAATGGATATCTTAGTTTAACCATAGACATATTTAAATAAAGTGTATCTATATAATCATTGTAAAGCCTGTATTTGAGCAGTAAGTTTCATAAAGCAACTTAAAATTAAGGCAACAAGGAAAAAATCTACAAATTCAAATAGCAAAGTTCTTAAATTCTAAGTATTAAAACTCTAACTTAGATACCATTTAATCAGCTGTCAAAACTGTGAATGTTCTCAAAATATCAAGTAGAAAGTTCTTACAAATATCTGCATTGCTAGAGTAATGACCTATGTTACTAAATTTTTCCTGATTTCTGGAAAATTGCATTCCCTCTTGATTACTACTCAAGCCAGCAGCTTAGACATAAAAGAACCACATGTAGTTCTGAAAAGACCAGTACAGGGCTTGGCACAATGGAAAACACTACTCTATGGTCGCTCTTACCTAGGGCGGACAAAGTAATTCATTCCATAATTCCATAAAAATTTTCTGGGCAGTGCCATACGGTAAACCTATCCTTTTCATTCCTTCAGTTTCATAATTCAATTTTTAAGTTGATGTTTAAAGTTCCCACTGAGAGAATGGTCTTGGACCAATCAAGCTACAAGTGCCTTGGGCAATGATAGCTTTGCTCATAACCACCAAGGATTTCCTAATTGTTCCAACCTCTCTCCTAAGACAGTGCAGAAGATGAAGTAGAGACAACAGAAATCATTATTGGTGTAGAGCAGCAATACCTGTGAGTCCATGGTTGAAGTATGATTAAGAGCAAGAGCTTTAGAGTTGAACAAGAGCTGGTTCAGATCCTAACTCTGCCACTTACTCTCTTGATTACCTTGGGCCAGTGACTTAACCTCTATGTGCCTCAGTTTCCTCACCTCTAAAATAGGGCCATACTCATATCTGCCTCCTAGAGTTTATTGTGAGCGTTCAATGAGTTAATGAACATAAAGCACTCAGCACCTACCTGGCACATAGTAGGTATTCAATAAATGTGAGGCACATTATTTATTTATTAATAAATAAATTATTAAGACCAGGGACTCCTTTTTATAAAATGTAGGAGACTGAACTCTAAGAAACACCTTCAAAGAAATAATTTAAGGAATGATTTGAGTTGTTAAAAAAAATTCCAATGAGCTTAAATTAACTGAGTTCAGTGGCATTTTACCTATTTCTTTTGCAGGCATAAGGAGGATTCTTTTGCTTCAAGTAAGACTGATTTCAGTAGCCTACAGTGAATTACTTTCAAATGACCAATAATGAGGAATAAAGAAGTGTGTGTGAACAATGTCTCCTGATACTTTTCTTTGCACTGCTGCTTAACCAAAAAAAAGGTGACTTTATTCATAGTTTCACCCTCCACTAAGTTACCTACATATTGCAGGCTTTGGCCATGCCAGGTGCTGAAACGTGTCACCTGGGACTAAATTCTTTTTCCACCGGACACACATACACACTCAGCCTGAAACCTGAAAAGACTCAATGTACAAGAGCCAACTCAGGCTTTAGGGTGAACAAAATCATTTTGAAGGGAGGCAAGTGTTCACAAGATAGATTCTGTAACTTTTCCTCTCCATGGGATGTGCAAGTGTGAATTCAGGGCTCATGAAAGAAAAAGCCTGCTCGGGTGACTGGGAGTCAGGCTGTGCTTTCAGAAGGAGATGCCAGCTCCTCCAGCAGGTCTGCCAGCACACCTCGCCCTTTCTGTTGTCTGTGCTTTAGGCCAGGCCCAAATGCCCAGGCTCCTGGAGGGGGGTTATAAGAAAGACAAATGTCTTTTCACCCATGACCTAAATCTGGGACTTGGGCTGAAGTCTCGATGGGTGAGAAGGTAGTGGACCTAGCCTCCCAGCTCATGCAATGCTGCGTTTGGAAATGACACCCAGGCCCTGACATGTTAGACAAAGGCCGCCATCCTCAGGGACCATACCCAGTCCCGCTTGTCGGGCATTTTCCGAAGGCTGCAGGCAGAGGTGTGCAGACTCTCTGCTGGCTGGGCCTCTCAGCCCAGGGCCAGATTTTGCTTTCTACAATAGATCATTTTATTTAAAAGCAACCCATGGGTCCACAATGCCTACCTGACATAAAGGGGAAAAACAAATGTAACAAAATAAGGTATCAATGGCTAAGAGATTTCAAATGGAGTGGAGAAGCTTTTCTGGAGGTTACTCTTTTGCAAGCTTCAGGAAGATATTACTAATTGCCATGGTATGACAAGCCCAACTAACAGTATTCCTGTAAACCCTAAAGAATACCCAGGGCTCTATCTGAGACTCTATAAAAAGTTTCACTCACTAAGTTTATTCTTCAGAAACTTAAAACCTCCAGATGGTTCTTAGGCCAGATTGGCCCTGAAAGCCAGAGGTGCTTGTTTCTCCAAGAGCATCAAGTGTTTGCACCCTCCTACCCCATAATGTCGACAGCCCTTTTCAACATGAAGAAATTAGAATGGCCATTGCCCAAATATCCCTAAAGAGTGGGAGAACGATCAAAGGAGAAGGAGGAGTTGTATCATAGAAGACAGGCTTTAACAAATGAGTATGACTACTGAATCATTATATTGACATTTCTTTTTAGTCTCCTGTGTCTTAGAGCAGTTAGAAGGAAACACCTGAAATGGTGGAACTGTCACCCATACCAAACTTTGAAATTTGTTCCAAACTGCTTGTTAAAATGCACTTTGAAATTTGTCAAGATTTTTCTTCTTATATATATATAAATATATATAAAAGAATATATATAACATATATATATATGTTATATTTCACAATAAAAAAAGCTAGGAAAAAAAAAAGCAACCCATGACAAGAGCACAGTCTTCACTTAGGCCACAATTTGGAGGCAACAAAAAACCACCACATGTGAAACCTGAATCATCCCCTTGTCTTCACGTCACCTCAGCCACAGTTTGGGTTATGAGTTCTCAGCAAAGTTAGGCAAGGGACGTGCCTCTTCCATGTGAATCTCAGTTTTCCCTTTTTAAAATGGACCCCTTAGGACGCTGGTGGAGCAATAATCAACTGGTTTTTAAAAAACTGTCCACAACTGCTCCGTTTTCAAGTGCACTGACAGCAGTATGTACTGTGAAGGGAAACGGAGTACTTCTGCTGTGTCACTCTGGCTGCCGTTGGTACAGATGGCTTCCCCAAAGGAAATAAATTACATTTCATTCTCTATACATTGTTTACTTTATAGTCTCTTGATCTTACTTTGCTGACTTCTTGTTGTAGATTTTTCGGTAGCTTGCCTCCCACTTAATCACAACAGCTTCTCTAAATGTTAGCGAGTTGTGTTACAAGAATTTGCTACCAGCATTTCGCAATGGTTAGAGAACACAGAAGCCCCTTCTTTCGCTACCAAAAAGAAAAGCCCTCGGTAAATACTCCCCTCATTTAAAAGAAGAAAAAAAAAGTAAACCCTGAACATGATTTTTTCCAGCGAGCGGACTTTATTTCACGTTAACCGTGCAACAACTCAAAGCACATTTCCTATTGTTCTCTATTTGTAGTTTCATGGGGAGGTCACGGTTTAGAGTGCGTCCCCGAGGAGCCTGTTCATTATATTCTAATCAGTTACCTCTCAAAATTCCAACAGAAGAAAGCTTTCTCTTCCATCCCCTAGCAGAGCCATGGTGAAGTCTGGAAAAAAAAACAGCCAAAACACACCCCCAGGCACCCACTGTTTCACCTCTCTTTACCAAACCATCTTTTCAGAAAGGGTAGTTTTCTGCGTGTGGGGGATGTTTCTTGAGCTCACTTCAGGCCACATATCTAATTTTCACAACTGTCTTATGCCATAGATTCTTATTCCTATCCCCATATTACAGATGAGACAACAGAGGCTCAGAGAGGTGAAGTGACTTGCCCTGAGGTCACACAGCTTGGAAATGCAAGGCAGGATTTGAACCTTGGCCTCTATAACCTCTGGTACTATGATGCTTCAGATACCCTTTGCCCCTTGTCCTGACCTTTCTGCCTTCTTCTATGGCCAGGTGCACCTCCTCATGAATTTCCCATGGGGGCCTGGAGCAATTCAGCTCTACCAGCCTTCTACTCTTGGATAAGGGACTTCGCCTCTCTGAGCCTTAGTCTTCTCATCCATAATGGGGCCCCGTAACACCTATAATAGTAGATGTAATAGTAACAAGCATGGGCATCCTTTATGGAACTCTTCCCATGAGCCAGGCACTGTTCCCTGTAACACAACTCGCTTTTGTTGTAACCCAATTTGTACCTACACCCACGATCTGGTCGAGCCTCCCAACAACCCTCTGAGGCAGATGCTATTACTATCCCATTTTGCAGATGGGGAAAGTGAGGAATGAAATGGAAAAATCCAGAACGTGCCCCCACCTGAGCCTAATCCACCATCCTCTCTTTTGCTCTCACTCCTTCTGCCCCAGTCCCCTTCTTCACACGGCACTCAGGGGGATTCCGTTCAAACCTAAGTCAGATCATATTGTTCCTAGTTCTCGCCTATAAAGCCTTCCATGGCCCCCATCTTACTCCAAGTAAAAGCCAAATACCTTGCCATGACTTCCAGGGCCCTACATGACCTGGCCTCCAGCTCAGACTCAAACCTTTTCTCTTGCTAGCTTTCCCCACTATAGGCCCACCCACTTCCCTGCCGCTCCTCTCACACACCCAGGCTCGACGCCCTGGGCCTGTAGAGCCCACCTGCCCTGGCTACCCACACAGCTCCCTTCCCTCAGCTTGCTTCCCTCGGGTCTCTTCCCAGATATCCCCAAATCAGAATGACCCTCTCAGGCCACTGCTCATAAAACATCATGCGTCGACTCCCAAGGGTGTGAACCTTCCTGGCAACGTGGGACAGAAATCCTAGAATGAGCTGGGACTCAGCACCAAGGGATTCAGAAAACCTTCTCAACCGAAAGGGGGAAGAGAGCAATGAGACAAAATAAAGTGTCAATGGCTGAGAGATTCCAAACAGAGTCGAGAGGTTATCCTGGAGGTTATTCTTACGCATTAAATAGATGTCACCTTTTTAGTTAAGGCATAACATAGAGGCTAGAGGGAACTGCCTGAAAATGTAGAGCTGTGTTCCAGTAGTCAAGTTTCTTGAAAATGACTGTATAATAATATAGCTTTCACAGTGTGACTGTGTGATTGTGAAAACCTTGTGTCTGATGCTTCTATTATCTACTTTATGGACAGATATGTAAAACATATGGATTAAAATAAATAAATAATGGGGGAATAAATGTTAAAATAAATTTAGTAGATTGAAATGCTGGTGATGAATGAAAGGGAGGAGTAAGGGGTATGGTATGTATGAATTTTTTTCTGTTTTCTTTTTATTTCTTTTTCTGAATTAATGCAAATGTTCTAAGAAATGATCATGATGATGAATATGCAACTATGTGATGATATTGTGAATTACTGATTATATATGTAGAACGCAATGATCATATGTCAAGAATGTTTGTGTTTGTTATATATTTTTTAAATTTAAAAATTAATTTAAAAAAATTCAGTGAAAAAAAATCATGCCTCTACCCTTGACTTTATTTAGTTTGCTCTTAGCAGCTAAAATCACCTGATAGAGTCCACATTTGTTTTTGTATATTTCGGCCTATCTCTCCCTTCCCTTATTAGAATGTAAGCCCTATGAGGGCAGGGTTGCTGTTCCTTCTTTTTCCCTGTTGGTTCACTGCAGCATCCTCAAGTGCAAAGAAAATAGTTGATGTTGAACAAATATTTGTTGAACTAATGAATTACAAAGTAACACTAAACAGTTAGCTCCTGGCCAGTGACTGGCACAGAGTAAATGTCAATAAATGTTAGCTGTTATCATCAGAGGGGTTAAACCACTTGGGGCAAGGCAGCTTTTCCCCTTGGCAGGAGGAGGAGGACCGGGTCAACTCATGAGGGGGTGAGGAAGGTCCCTGACCAGGGAGCAGGGTGTTTCCCAGCTACTCCGATGGTCAGGAGGGTCACACTGAGCAGGGGACAGTTTCCACCAGCACCAGCACGAAGGTCAAAACATAGCTTGAGCACCTCAAACAAGTCCTGGGTCCCACCACAGCATCCTAGCCAGCACTCAGGATTATATTTTGTTTAGTAATTTGATTTCCTACCTCCAAATTTTGAAAGTAATGTATGCCCTATCAAATAGTCAAACATCAAAGAAATGTGTAATTTAGAAAATAAAACCCCCTTCCCCTACCCAGATATCTACTGCTAACAATCTGATATGTTGAGTGTCCATCTAAATTTTTTCCTAAGCACGTTCTAACATCTATTATTATTATTATTACTTACGAAAATGAGATTATACTATACATACTTTTTTTTATATGCTGTGCGGAGGCAGGGTCACATTTCATTCTTTTTACATGTGAATATCCCATTATTGCAGCACCATTTGTTAATTTTTTTTTTTTTTTGAGTGCACGGGCTGGGAATTGAACCCCGGTGTTACACATGGCAGGTGAGAATTCTACCACTGAACTGCCCGTGCACCCTACTATATATAATTTTAACCATTTTTTTATTGAAGTGAAATTGACATAACATAAAATTAACCATTTAAAGTGAACACTTTAATGGCATTTGTTACATTCACAATGTTATGCAACTGCCATCTCTATCTAGTTCCAGAACGTTGTCATCACCCCAAAAGGAAAAGTCCATACCCAGTAAGCAAGCGTTCCCCATTTCCCCTCTTCCCCATTCCCCCAGCCCCCAGCAGTCACCAATCCATATTCTGTCTCTATGGATTTATCTGTTCTGAATATTTCATATCTGTCTCTGGCTTATTTAATTTAGAATAAGGTTTTTTATACCCATCCATGTTTATACTTATATACTTCTTGCACCTTGCTTCTCTTCTTAGTTGAGTTTATTGAGATATAATTTACATGGAGTAAACTTCATCATATTTAGTTCTATGAGTTTTGACAAAATCCCTCCAGTCACTTAAGCACCACCACAATCAAGGATAGAATCATTTCATCACCTCAAAATTTCCCTCTTGCTTCTTTGTAATCAATCCCTCCCCCAGCCCTCAGCTCCTGTCAACCATTAATTTGTTGTGGTTGCTATATAAATGGGATTATAGAATACATAGCCTCTTGAGCTAACAGAATGCATGTGAGAATCATCCAGTGGCTCATTCCTTTTTATGGCATGGAAATACCACGTTTTCTTTATCCATTCACTGACTGAAGGACATCAAGATTGTTTCAGGTTTGGAATGATTAAAAATAAAGCCCCTATAAGCATTCACATACAGGCTCTTTTACGAACATAAGATTTCATTTCTCTTGAGTGATATTGCCAGGCTATAACGTAAGTGTATATCTAACTTTATAAGAAACAGAAAAACTGTTTTTCGTAATAGTGGCTTTTTCATGTACCTTGCTCTTTTTTTAACCTAACATATATGTTACTCCCTGATGTATTTATTTGTTTATGATATACTTTCCCATTAGAATGTAAGCTCCTGTGTTCCAGTAGCCATGTTTCTTGGAGATGATTGTATAATCATGTAGCTTTCACAATGTGACTGTGTGATTGTGAAAACCTTGTGTCTGATGCTCCTTTTACCTACCTTATCAACAGATGAGCAAAACATATGGAATAAAAATAAATAATAGGGGGAACAAATGTTAATATACATTTAGATTGAAATGCTAGTGATGAATGAAAGGAAGGAGTAAGGGGTATGGTATGTATGAATTTTTTTCTGTTTTTTTATTTCTTTTTCTGAATTAATGCAAAGGTTCTAAGAAATGATCATGATGATGAATATGCAACTATGTGAAGATATTGTGAATTACTGATTATATGTAGAATGAAATGATCATAAGTTAAGAATGGTTGTGTTAGTTTGTTGTTATATTTTTGAAAAAAATTTTTGAAAAGAAGATATAGAAGAGTTAAAAAAAAAATAGGCCAAAATATCGAGTCATGTTCTTAAAGTGATGGACACTTTTATGTGTGTCATACTTACGTGTACATTTTTCTAATGTTGTATAAGGAACATTTATTACTTTTGTAATCAGAAAAAAACAATCCTAATAAATGTTACTTAAAAAAAGAAAAAGAATGTAAGCTCCATGAGGGCAAGGACATTGTTGAATTTTTCCACCTTTACATCCTCAGTGGAATAGTGCCTGGCATACAGTAAGTGATCAGTAAATGTATGTTGGATGAAAGAGCCCCACAGACCTTTCTCTACGTGAGGACGCACTGGTCCATGTCAGCCCATGAGTGGTGGAGGTGAGTATCCTGCATGTTTGGGTAACTAACTGGTGACTTCACTCCACCAGCCCCTTACTAGTGGGTTCATAGCACTCTCCAGATTTCAGAGACAAGGCCGCATGCAATGTCCTTGCATATTTCTTTGCAAACACGTGTGAATTTTTCACTAAAACAAATTCCTGGAAGTAGAATTGCTGGGTCAAAGGATATGAAAGATTGCAATTTTAATAGAACACTGCAAAAGGTTATACCAATGTATACCCCCACCAATGTTGAAGAGTTTACCTGCTTCACTGCAGCCTTACCAACATTGGCAATAAATGTTATAGCCCTTCTTTTAGGCATTCCCTGACTTTTGGATTCCATACATGGGAACAATTTCCAGGAAGAACCGCGAAGACGGACATAGAATTGCTAACTTCTTGTTTTGTTAAGAAAGGGCCAAAAATCAAAACCCAAACAAATCTATCCACAAAACATAGCAGTACCAGGACATTTGCTGCAATGACAAACAGAAAAGGCAAAATCTGAGAATAAAACAGATCTCATTGCAATACATTTGGACTTTGTTTTTCCATTTTACTGTGAATTGGGGGAAAAAAAAACCAAAAACAACAGCATGAGCCTTGCGGATGAGTTTGAATGAGAGCCTGGTAACTACCAGCAGGTCCACAGAGGTGGCCCTGTGAGGGCTCTAAATGAGAACAACAAAAGGTAGTTGGGAAAAAATGAAACTGAACAGGGGGATGGAATGAAAGTGTTACAATTAGCTAATTGGGCCCAGTTCTGGATGTAGCTTTATCTTCCCCACTGTGCAGCCAGCTCTTCTCCACTTCAAAGACCACCATAGCCCCGAGAATTAGAAACAATGTTTCTGAAGTGCTTTGAAGATATAAAGTACTATTTAAATGCTAAGTATTGTTAGTATTACTTTTAATTTCAAATGTCTATTTTGGTGGGAATTTTTAATATTTCTGGGTCCCCTCTAATGCTGAAAGCAGCCTGTCTGCTACATTATACCTTGATTTCAGACTCAGGTGAGACCAGAAACCCAAGCTTGGAATGCCAAACCGGGCTCTCCACCTTGTCCTTGTAAATTGTGTTTTCCAGGAAGATGAACACTGTCAATCAGATGCTGTCAGTTTATGTAAGAACATGTCTCAAGATCTAATTGAAATACAGTATCTTTCCAGGCAGAGTTGATAGAGTTATCACATTACAGATTTTATTCCACTCTGCATCTCAATTCATTCCTTTGTATAGTTTCCAGATTTCTTCATAAAACAGAAATTAGACACAGTCTTGACATTAGACTTTCACAAAGAAGCAATCAAATCCAAATTACTTCGAAGAAGGAAAGGACTATAAAAGTGACTAAACAAAATGAAAGGAAAAAGCATTCTGGAGGGCCCTAGTTCACGAATTAATTTTGTTACTTGGTCCTTGGGACAAATCCAAGTTAATTTAAGAGATTGCCAGACATAAAACATAAGGAAAAAACCTTGCATCTGAGGCTAATAAGAGCTTAGAAATAAATATGGTAAAATTTTGGAGGTTTTGTTTACTTTTCATCTTTTTTTTTTTTTTGGTGGGAGGGGCATTGAATCGTTCCTTCAGACAATGAACTTGACTGGTCAATATCCAGTGCATGTGCTCACCGTATGTTAATAGATTTTTTTTTCTAGCAATGAAGGAGAATTTTTAAAATGAAAAAAATCATCAAAGCTTTAATGAATCACTGACATAAAACCTGGACCCAAAATGGAACAGTCATTGAGCCCTGTCAATTTCCTATGGTAACCAAAGCCCAAACCGTGTCTTAAAAACTGTTCCAGTAATGAGGTTCACAAGAGGTATCACGTTACTAAGTGGCTTTTAGCCCCCTTTTGAAACTGAAGTAAAGGAAAAATCTCATTAATTTGAACCGTGCTAATAATGGAAATTGTTATAATTCAACCTGGCATAAACTGCAGTTACCTTTGGTCTACCTGTGAAGAAAAGTTTACCAGAGCAATTGTGCAAAGAAGATTGTAGAGGGTATATTTCATGCCTTTAAGAGACATAACTATTTCATGCCTTTAAGAGAATAAACTATTTCAAGGCTTTTAGCACTTCACTCTTACCCAAATAAGATTCCTGCCAAACCCAGATGAGTTTTAAATGTTGACTAGAGCAGACGGAAAGAACTACTACAAGGGAGCCCTTTCTTTGTTAAATTCTTCCCTTTACTCAAAAGAAATAAAGGTTCATTTTGTTTAAGGATTCTAAACAGTCTTTTTAGTGCAGACAGACCTCTGAACCTGCTCTTCATACCAACTGTTATGAATGAATGTGGTTTTATTGAGGCAGTAGCAAAGATCTGTAATTACAACCACTACCAAACAGAATGAACTCAAAATAATGTTTTTTTCTCACTTGTATGTGTGAGGCAGTGTGCTAAGCGCTTTCTGATTTCT
Organism: Tamandua tetradactyla; assembly: GCF_023851605.1. NCBI lineage: Eukaryota > Metazoa > Chordata > Mammalia > Pilosa > Myrmecophagidae > Tamandua > Tamandua tetradactyla. Next base: position 16,710,744 of record NC_135331.1, read on the forward strand.
TTCCTCTGTGCCCAGTAACCAGCAGATAATCTGTATCTTTGCCAGCTACGGGAAGACCTAAACATCTTTGGTTTCATAGGCATCAGTGTCTAGGTAAACGATTGTCAAAGGAAGAGGAAGAAAAATATATAAATTAAGAAACAGATAATAGATGATACGTCAATGAATAGATAGATAAAACATAGATATGGAGAAAGAGATTTGCGGCAAAGGAACAGAGTGAGGTGGCCCTTTGTCTATGCCAGCCAAGTGTCTAGGATTGGTGTTTCTATTTCTGCAATACGTCGTCCAGTCACTGGCTGTAGCCAGATAGAAAGCTAGCGATGGACCTGCCTGGCCCAGCCCTCCTGGCGATCGCAGCACGTCAGCTAAGGACTTGATATTCAGTGCTCCTCCGGCAAGGTCTCAAGACCGTAGAGAACCAAGAGGAGGGCTTCAAGCAGACTGGATGCCAGTCTGTAAAACTGGTTGGAGAAAGGCTGGGTGGGGCCATTCCATGTGCCACATGGGAATTGGGGTCCTGCCTACTTGAAGGATTGGTTTGCTGCTCCAGTGTAACGCTTGAGTTTGGTTTTCCTGCCAGAGCATCATTTAGTAGATGTCATAATTGAATGGATACCGTAAGTCCCCAAATCTCTACTCTCTATTAGGAGGAAATGCCTCAAATTCCCACCATTCCATTCACTTAAAAGTGGGGAAAGAACGTTTTTGGGTTTACTTATTGTACAAATACCAAAAAGTAAATAAATAAACAAAATGAGAGAGAGAGAAAAGAAACATAAGCTCTTCATAAAAATTCAAACAGTAAGAAGAATATTAACAAGCAAGTGAAAGTTACCTATAATTCCATCAGCCAGTGATATCCATTGCTAACATGCTGGTAAATATCTAATTAAGTCCTAAAAACAATATACTTAAAGATGCACCAAGCCCTGTGACAAAATACAGTTACAAACCCTGTCCTTAGGGACTTCATAATCTACTAGAAGAAACAAATCAGACCAGTTATTACAAGTGTGATGGGTGATTGTAACTTCTTTAACTGTAGTCATACATATACAATAAAATTTTGCTGTTGTAACCATTTTTCAGACTATGATTCAGGGACATTAATTACCATCACAAGATTGTGCAACCATCACCACTGTTCCCAAAATTTTTCATCACCCCAACTAAAAACTCTGTACCCATTAAGCAATAGTTTCCCGTTACTCCATCCCCAGCCCCAATAACCTCTAATCTACTTCTGTCTCTATGAATTTGCCTATTCTAGATATTTTATATAAGTGGGATCACTTATATTTTATCATATATTTATATATTATATATTTTATATTTTTATATATTTATATATTATATGTTTTATGTAAGTCATATAAAATATAAGTTCTTTTGTTCCTGGTTTATCTCACTTAGCATACTGTTTTCAAAATTTGCACATGTGGTAGTATGTATTGGAACTCTATTCCTTTTTATGGCTGAATAATATTTCATTGTACGGATATACCACATTTTGTTTATCCATACAACTGCTGATGGATACTTGGGTTGTTTCTACTTTTTTTACTATTGGAACAAGGCTGCTGTGAACATTGGTGTACAAGTATCTAAGTGCCTGTTTTCAATTCTTTGGGGAATATACCTAGGAGTAGAATTCCTGGGTCATATGGTAGTGCTTGTTTAACTTTTGAGGAACTGCTGAACTGTTTTTCACAGTGACTATATCATTTTACGTTTCCGCCAGCAATGTTCAAGCGTTCCAATTTCTCCACATCCTCCACTTATGTTCCTTTAAAAAAAAATTAGAGTCATCCTAGTAAGAGTAAAGTGGTATCTTATTGTGTTTCGATTTGCATTTCCCTAAGGACTAATAATAATTGACCCTCTTTTCATGTGTTTACTGGCCATTTATATATCTTTTTTCAAAAAGTGTCTATTCAAGTCCTTTGCCCATTTTAAAATTAAGTTGTAACTTGTTCTTTGCACTCAACAGTGTCATAGGAATCTTCCCATGTCAAAATACATATGTAACATAAGTACTATTATTAAGTATTCATTGCACATTTTCCTATTCTGCCTTTGCCTGGTAATAGACCTTCCTGACAATGGGTGACAAGAATCAAGGCAATGGGGGGTGCAAGAGTAGTTCAATGGTAGAATTCTCACCTGCCATGTGGAAGACCCGGTTTTGATTCCCGGCCCATGCACTTCCCAAACAAAAAACCAACCAAACAAAAATCCAACAAATGGTGCTGCGATACGGAGATACTCACATGGAAAAAGAATAAAATGTGACCCTGCCACACAGCATACAAAAAAAGAATACAAGCAAGGCAATGGGTGACAAGAACTGGAAGGCACTAAGAATGAACACAATTGATACATATCAGAAAAGACCCGAAGCTCTTTGGGGTATAAGAGGAGGAGATCCAAAAGTGAGTAGGGCTTAAGAAGGAAGGATAACCCAGGTTAGAGTCCAAACACATGAGGAGGGGCATTAGGGAAAACAGTTAACTGGGATGATGGAGACTTAAGAAGATTTTAGGGTTATGCAAAGAGACTTCAGTTAAGTTGTCAATTGATTTCCAATGTTTTCTGATTTGGGGATAGGTAATTCTTTTAAATGTGACAGCATGCGGAGACTGGCTACAATTTGACCAGTTACAGTACAGTGCCATGTGGAAGTACCTCATTATTTTGAACGGCTGCATAGTGTTCCACTGTGTGACTGTGCCAAGATTTATTTAAGCTTTCCTGTATAGGCAGAACATAGGTTCTTACAACATTCTTTTTTTTTTTGCCATAAAATGTAAATGCTATGATGAACAGTTTTACAGACAGGTTCATGTCTTTAAAAAAAGTAAGTGACAAATAATAGACATAGACAAAGAAAGAGAGAGATGGAGGGGAAGAAAACAAATTGTGGTCAATCCATAAAATAGAATTTTGCTTAGTATTAAAAAGGAAAGAACCACCGATACACACAACAACATGGATGAATCTAAAAATAATTATGTAGGGTGAAAGAAGTCAGACTTCTGCATGCTTCCATTTATATAAAATTTTAGACAGAAAACAGATCAATGTTTTGTCTGGGTACAAGGATGGGGGGCTAGGGCCATGAGGAAACTTTGGGGAATGATAGGTTCATTATCTTGATCATGGTGATGATTTTACTTGTGTTTACAGATGTCAAAGCTTGTCAAAATGTACATTTTAAATATGTGCACATTATTGTAAGCCAATTACACCTCAATACAGCTGTAAAAAATAGATACAATGATAGATAGATAGATAGATAGATAGATAGATAGATAGATAGACAGACAGACAGACAGACAAACAAACAAGACAGACAGTTAGGAAGCATTTGAAGTGAACAAGAGTAAAAAAAACACCCTGCAGTAACTGATTTAAGGACAGCAGATGGGGACTAGGGAGAAGGAAAGTAACATATAGCATGGGCTGTAGTAGGAACCCTAATGGAGAGAGGTATTTTAGGGGGCAGCCCTGGTAAGAGGGCTTCTAGTATAGGAGATGGGCAAGATTAAGAAAAACTTGGCCTCACACCCATAGCCCACCCCTGAGTTTAAAAGGTAAAGAGCTTGGACTCTGCAGTCAGGCAGACCTGAACTCAAATCTCGGTAACTGACCCTGGGCAAGCGACTTAACTTTTTTGAGTTTCAGTTTCCTCCTCCAAAAACTGGAGATGATAAAAATACATCGGACAAGAGCCCGGCAGGAAACAGAGGGCATACTCAAGCCAAGTAAATTGAGGAAAGTTAAATAAAGAAAATATTTGTACAGGTGTGGACAAGCTTAGGGAGCTGAACAGGGTACAGTGTAATACCTGGGGCTATAAGGGGAGGCGCTGTTACTACCCCAGGCCTGCAGGAGCAAGGAGAAGGGGTGGTTCCAAAACGTGGAAAGGGAGGCTGTATGGAGAGAGTCACCCGACTGACCGGAGCGGTGGCCTTTGGAAGAGGCACAGCCAGCCCACAGCAAGGCAACAACGAGGAGACCGGGGTGGGGGGGGGGGGTGTCCTAACCTCACTGTCTTCCTTCCTTTGATCTCCTGCCTGTGCCTCTTGGCAAATCCAGCCAGAAGAAGACAGAGGGCATGGGAACCCATCCATGGATGCCATCAGTACAAGTCAGCCTCCTGGGCTCAGAACAGGGAAGACCTGGAGAGGCAAAGAGATAAAATCCAATACATAGCAATTCAACCTCAGATGATCAACAGGATTAACTGAGATCATGTCAATAAAGCATTTAGCACACAGCAAGGCTTCGCTAAGTGGCAGCCCATGGTTATCCCGGAACCAGCCCCAAGGCTGGCTTCTCAGGGTGGGTATCAAGCCAGCCTTGACCCAACCCGCAGTGCTGGGAATGCAACAGAGCTGATCTTCTCCTACATTCTGTGTTTACTTAGAAAAAACTTGGCGGCTGAGAGCAAGAAGAGGTTGACTGTGGTTTTCTGCAACAGTTGGGGGGTGGGGGTGGAAGAGAGCTGAAGAGAGGGGAGCTGGAACATATTTGGAGTTCTGAAAGCCAAGAGTCCCCACAGCCCAGGAATCTGAGCCGAGTCCACGTGGAGGACAGCGTTTGCCCGAGTCCTCTCTGCCGAGGGATTGTGGCATGTCAGAAGCTGAGGGGTGGGTCCTGGGACCGCATCCCCAGGAGTCAGGATGACCAGGCAGCACCCAGAGCCGGCCATGTGGAATGCACCACGTTTGGAACCAAGGCACTCACTAAAAAATTGGCCGTAGATCTCCGTATAGTTTTCAGGGTTTAGGAATTTTATTTTATCTGGATTAAAGTCATGTTCTGCTTTGGCATCGGAAGGCGTTTATGACTGTTAAAACAAGAGATGAAAAATACAAGCCTGGAATCAGCAAGGCTGCCTCCTGCCAGTCTCATAGGGTTTGCCTCGGGAGTGGGGAAGGGGGGTGAGCAGCTCAAGATTCTTGGTATTTCTTGATAAAACTGGAGCTGACTGTGTCAGGGCAGGGAATGCAAAAGCTTGGGAGGGCTCCTTACAAAGAAAACTTTTACCTTTGCTTAGGTGTACTTTCCCACTTTTCCCCCCTTCCATGTTTCCCACTCACAGCACGATTTCCTAGGCCTTGGGTAGTGATCCTTGGCTACGCTTGGTCTAGAAGGCATGTAGCTTAAGCGTTTTTGATTCATCAGAACTTGGGATGGCACTGAACTCCTCAAAGTGCAATTTTGGGTAAGATTTAAATAACTCAGCTTCAACTCCGTTTGGCCTAGTTTGCCATTCTCTTTATTTTCTATTGCTTTAAACACACACACACACACACACACACACACACACACACACACACACTTCTTTCCTAATGGCAAAAGTTATACATGCTTCAAGAAAAATGCTTGGAAAGCAAAGAAAAGCACCAAAGGCTGCTCATGAGAGAAAACCATTCAATCTTTTGGCAAAGATTGTTTCAGTAGTTTTCCTCCTATCCATCTATTATCTATCCCTTTTTAATGGCATCACAGACTATATGCAATTGCTGCCTGCTTTTTTACTTACAGATTGTGAGCGTCTTTCCATTCTTCCCAATAGTACACTGTATTTTATTACAATGATAAAAGTAATGATAGTGATCATTTATTAAGCACTGAGGTTAAGAACCTTTTGCAGTCAGAGAGATTAGGTTCAAATCTCAGCTCTGCCAATTTCTAGCTACATCTTGTTTTGCTGAGACTGAGGCCCCTTCACTGTAAAATTGGGATAATAATTTTATCCACCTCAGAGGGAGAGTTGCTGTGAGGAGCAAATAAAATTCTGGCAGATAAATGAAATCCTAGGAAGCTCTTAGTTCATACCAAATTACAATTCATATCCTCACTAGGCTCAATGTTTATCTACGGAGGACACTTGTCTGTTTTTTGTTTCTGTTTTTGTTTTCCATGAGAATACTATGTGCAGCATTGTCTTTAAATCAGAACCTTGGATTCCATAGCATTTGTTTCTGGGTAAGCAGCTAGATGATTTTCAACTTCTATCTTCCCCCTAAGAACACTTGAAAAAATTGGCACTCTGTAATATGCAAAAATTCACCCAGAAAAGGAAGAGAGGGACATTTGCACAAGCTGGATTGTGCCTACAGAATTAGAATGCACAGTTGGACTAATTTTAGTGTCTAAAAATTGGAAACATTGGAATATTGCTCCACGGGAAAATGTTAAGTTCTTGCAAGTGGCAAAAGGAACCACCCGGACTGGGTTGAATGGGGGAATATCCCCTCAAGGTTTGGGCACAGTCCCTGTCTGTCCATCCACTTTGGCTGACAGTTAAAAGGTTATATGGGAAAGGGGTTAAGTGTCCTTCAGGCCCTCAGGTTAGAAAGCACTGGAGTGTTCTCCACATTTCCTCTTCTTTGTCTTGGTTTTCCCAGCTATCTGTTCTCCTTTGTGGTGCCACAGATCACTTTGGTGCTGCGGCCAGACGTCCATCGCATTGGAGCCCTCTGGCATTTTGTCCTTTGGGATGTCTGAGAGGCAAAGGCCCCCGCGATTGACCTCACGTGGGCAGACTGCACACAACTCACTCTGTGTCTGAGGAGCCGAGCGGGGGCCTCGCTTGTTTTTGTCGCGGCCAATCAGGCCAGGGCTGAGAATTTATGAGATGAAGGCGAACCACTTTGAAGAAAGGCGCCCTTGTCTGCTGCTTCGCCATTGCTCGGTGGTGAGCGTGGGGGGGTGGGGAGGGCTAAGGGGGTGGGCAGGGCGAGAGGGCAGGAGCCCTGAGGATGGATGGGGAAAGAAAAGAATCCGAGAAGCCAGGGTCAAAAGTCTTTCTGTGAACAGGAAAGAAAAGCGAGCAGGCTGCCTTCCTCCTCGCAGGTGTGTTCTCACAATGGGGAGTCACGGCTCTTCCCACACATCACAGCCCCCTCCCAGCATTTGCCCCCAGCTTCCACTCGTCCTTTCAAGAGAGAAAAGAACCAGAAAGAGGCAGGAGGGCAAGATCTAAACTCTTCTAGAAGCAATCATGCCAGCCAATCACATAAAGCAATTGTCTGTGCTCAGGTGGAGGCACAGCTTTAAATCCTGGTTCGGGTGGGGCAGTTGCTTCATCTCACTGAACCTCAGTCTCCTCATCCCTAAAAAGGGGGTGATCGTAGCCTTTTCCAGGGAGTGCCTGGAAAACACTTGGCCTAGCTCCTGGTATGCAGTAAGCGCTGAATAAGTAGAAGCTATTGTGATTAACAACAATCATATTTAGTTTCAGAAGAAGTATTCTACTTTCCTTAAAGCCCAAAATAAAGTCCATCCATTCATTCAGGCAATCAGTAAATATGTAGCAGTTGCCTGCTGTGGGCTGGCTGTTTTGTTGGGGGGTGATGATAGTTGTAGCTAACACTTGCTCAACTTTACTGTGTTTTATGCTCTGTTTTAAACCCTTTGTATGTCCCAATTTGCATAATCTTCACAAACACACCTTGAGGTAGGAACAGAGAGGCTGAGTAACTTGGTCAAGTTCACATAGCTAGTAAGATCACAAGAGCTTGGATTTGCACAGAAGTGTCTGTCTGCCTCTCAAGTCTATGTCTTACACACCACTTTGCCATTCCAACACTAAGAAATAAAATGTGGTTCCTGCAGCACTGTCCAAAAGGACTTTCTGCCATGATGGATGGATTTCATACCTGCACTATCAGACATGTTACCCAGGGTGCCTGCTGAGCACTTGGAATATGGCTAGTGTGACTGGGGGGCATGTATTTTTAATTTTATTTAATTTACATTCATTTAAAGAACCACATATGACTAGTGGCTAGGTACTGGAACTCAGGTTAACAAGCATGTATGAAGCTATGACACTGCCAGAGCTACCTGGAACCCAGAGAAGGCCTCGGGGTGGGGTGTGGGCTGCCGAGGGTCACAGGAGGATTCCCAGCTGAGTGTGGGGAAGGAGGAGTTGGCAAGAGGCGAGCTATTTTTAAGTAGATCCAAAAATGCTGGATTTCACAACAGGTTTTTGAGCTCAGACAGTACTTTGGTGGAGACTGAAATCTGTAATCAAGGCTCGGGGTCTTTGGGCTACGAGATAACCAGAGCTCACCCCGGAAGGGTAAAAGAATACTAGGTTCAGGAATGTGTCCACTGTTCTCTTCGGCTGCAGGTATCAGCTTGTGCTTGGCTTTTGAACAAATTGAAAAATTCACCAGGATCTGAATGCTTTGTCAATATTGTGCGAAGCCAAATGTCCAAGAATTGCGAAGCAGCGCCAGGCAGGCAAAATTGTAGTAATAATAATAAGGATAATGATGATGATAATGAAAAACAGTTACCACTTATTAGGACACTTGGCTTTTGCCAGACCCAGTGTTAAGTGCTTTTGTGTATTGATCGCCTCACACAATCCTACAATCCATTCTCTACAAGGCAGCCGAAGTGGCCTTTTTCAGACATAAACCCTAAATCAGATCGTGCTTGTCTGTGGTGGAAACCCTTAAGTGGTTTCCCATCATACTTAGAATGAAATCAAAGTTACTTGCCCTGGCCTGCCAGACCTGGCTGCTGCCTACCTCTCCCTGCTCCACTGCTACTCTCCACTCACTCACTAAACCCCAGGCACACAAGAACCCTCTCTGAAGTAAAGTGGCAAATTCTTGCCTGCCCTGGGGCCTTTGCACTTGCTGTTTGCCCCAGTCAGCAACTACACTCCCCTTTCCCACCTCCAACTTTTCACTAGAGTGAAAGCTGTTGAAGGGCAGGGGCCTTGTCTCCTCCATAACTGTGGCATCCCCAGCCCCTAGGACAGTAGGTACTCAATAAAAATGTGTGATTTGGATAAAGGAATTTCAATTCTGAGCACTAGGCATGATTATCCTCATGTAACAGTTAAAGAAACTGAGGGTCAGAGTGGTCAACTTGTCAAAGCCACACAGCTAGGGTGTTTTCCACTACACATGTAAAGGATTTCATCCATTTGCTCCTTGTCAGCCTGCTGCGCTGGGGCTGCACAGCCACCTCAAGAGAAGGATCATCCTTCAAGGTGTGTTTTTCACCCTTCACTCTGCAAATGGCACTGATTTGCCTCACTTAGTCCTTTTTTTTTTGCCAGGATCTGTCTATATAAAAAGAAAAACTAGCCAGTAAAACAACCCAGTCTCTCCTTGCTTTTGCTTCATGCTTTCCTTTGATCATAAAAAATCAGTTTTGTATAGAAAAAGTATGGAAAAAACATAATGAAGTTAGGGCGAAAACACCCATGACCTCACCATTGAGAGGCAATTCAGTTAGCATTTTGGTTCTTTTCTTTCAATCTTGTTTTCCATTGCCTCAGTACAGAGTTGAGATCATCTGTTTGTAATTTTGTGTCTTACTTTTTATCCCTTAACGTGGTATCTTAAAAGTGTCTCTATGGCATTAAACGTTTAAAAAAAATAGGTTAATGGTTGCAAAACCATTACTGTGTACCACAGTTTACTCAACCAAATTCCTCCTCTTTTCTCATCTTGCAGGTCAGCAAGCCAAAACTAGAACTTTAATGTACAGAAGTTGAAAGCATAGACTATAGTTAATAGTACAATTATAAAAAGGTATAATTGTCAATTGTAACAAATGTTCCACATCAATGCAAGGTGTTAATAATAGAGAATCCTGTATTTTATGCATGATTGTTTTGTAAACTCACAACTTTAATAAAGAAAAAAGAACGTATGAAGAGGTGCACAAACAATGATGACTTAAATATAAAGAGATGGATGGACAATTCTTTTTCCCTTGGAAGATCAGAAAAGGCATGTCTGTGGTTTATCAGAATAATTATTCCTATTATTTATCATGTCCTGAGATTTCATAGTATGTGAAAAGTGTAGATGATCCAAAGGAAATCATGAATTATATCTCAAAGTTTTCATCAGAGCACAGGTTTTGAGGCTGTGTTGACGCTCAGCAAATTGCCCTGGATTGCGTGACCCATGCCTTCTCAACCACCAAGTCTTCTTATGATGCAACTGCTGTCAGCGATGCTGCCCTTCTAAGAGCTAGGAAGGAGGTAGGGTGGAAAAGGGCCCAGAATCTGGAGGCCAGAAACAAAGGTTCAAGGTCCTAATGGCTTCATTACATGTCATTGGGCATACTGCTTCTCTCTGAGCTCTCCCCTTCTTCCTTGTAGAATGAGGATAATAGTTCTTGCCACAGAGAACTGTCAAGGTCAAATGAGGTAACAGATGTTAGGGTGTGTAGTAAACTCAAAAGCGCTATAAAGTTGCTTGGAATTCTTACAATCCAATGAGTTATGGCCACAGTGGCTGTTTAAACAGACTTGAAGGTCAGCAGAGCCATGTTCTCTGGCCTGTGTCTTCAAAAGGCTCACTCTTGTTATAAAACGATAAAAACCATTAGCGGGGCCGGACGTCCGCTCGGGACAAATTCATGGGGTTTTGAGAGAGTAAGTGTAGCAGGTCTTGCTCGTTGTGCCTACACAGCATCCATCCACGTCCTACCTTCTCTCATCCTAACAGAAGCCCTGTTTGGGTCAGGAATTCACCTACTCATCATCCATAATTAATATATCTCCGAGGAAATTGACTCCATCCCCAGCTCCAAGGGCGGGCCTGATTGGTCAAAGGATAACCCCGCCCCTTGCCAGTTATCGGTTCAGCAGAGAGCATGTGGTTCCATTCTGGCTCCTGAGACAGGGTGAGGGCATCTGAGACACGTGGGGAACGGTCTCGCTCCTAATAAAGTATCACAGGAAGAGCTATTCTTCATTGTTCCTCTGGATGCAATGTCTGGAGCTGCTGTAACCGTTTTGTTCTCAGAATGGGAATCAAGACACCAAAAGGTGCAGAGTGGAGAGAGGGTGATGGTGATGGAAATAATACTGACGACGATGATAACATCACCAAACATGTCTTGAGCATTTAGAATTTCCCAGATACTGTTCTAAATTCATTACATGCTTTAGCTCAAGAAGGTGGCCATGCCTATTTCCATGGCTGATGAGCTGAGGATGGGTTTCCATTTTCAAATGGTTGGATAAAAATCAAAAGAACAATAGTATTTCATGACACAGGAAAATTATATGAAATTCAACTTTTAGTGCCCATAAATAAAATTTTCTTGGAAGACAGTCATACCCGCTTGTTTACATGTCATCTCTCCTTTCCAGATGCAACAGCAGAGGTCAGTAGTTGTGGCAGAGACCACATGACCCCACAAATTCTTAAGTATTTGCTATCTGGCCCTTTATAGGCAGAGTTTGCCCACCCCACTTTAGCTCTCGCAACAACTCTATGAGTCTCCGTAATATTATTAACTTCTTTTTCACAGATGAGAAAACAGAGGGTCAGAGAAGTTAAGTAATTTGTTCAAGGTTACACAGCTAGTAAGAGGTGAACTTGAGATTCTATACCAGACTTATAGCTGCAGAGCCAGTGCTCTTAACTACCATGAGGAATAACCTGGATTCCTGATGACATTGTTGAACTGCTGAGTCAACCAACACTAAACCTGCTTCTCCTTGGGACTTTCAGGCATAAGAGGTATATGACAGCACCATATTATGGAACTCAGTATGAGACTGCATTTCTGTTCTTTGCAGATGAAAGTATTCCAGCTCATACCATGAGAAAGCACATTAAAAAGATAAGCACAGAAAGGTAAGGCAAGCTATCAGCTTCTTGGACCAATTGCCTTTTGTCCTGGCTCAGGAAAATAAAACCTTTCTTTCCCCAGACATTTCAAGTCCCCACAGGTTCTTCCCTTTAAAAAGAATTACAAAGGAAGTCCTGTTTTAGAACTGCTGCTGCTTTTGGAAATTTGCAACATTTAACTGATGAGGAATTACACTAGCTAATAAAATGTCTCAAGTTGAGTTGAGTCTAATTTTTGCAAGTGCTGGTTATAGCCTGTCATGGGACTTCTTTTCCGGTGCATCCCTTGCTTGGCTACAGCCCATGTGGAAAATCAGTTTCCTCTAAATGTTTGAAGAATGGCACAGAAGGACCTGATTTCTTTTCCCTCTGCTGGAGTCAATCTGGAGACAGTGACACCATAAAATGAATGAAAATAGCAACAGGTGCGGGATGCAGAGTGGAACACGGACCTAAGCAAAAAGCTTGGTCACAAGCTCTGCGTTCTAGCTTTTTGGTTCAAAAGCCAGAGACAACATATGTTTGTGTTCCAAACTAGTGTGCTATTAAAACGTCACAGAACAGAAAGAATTTGACTTCAACCCAGCAATTTCACTTCTAGGAATCTCTCCCACAGAAAGATTATGAAAAGAATATACGAGGTTATGAAAGAATATACGAACAGGGTGTTCCTCACAGCCTGGTTTGTGATGGTGGAAAATTGGAGGCAGGATAAATATTTTATAAGAGGGGACTGGTTAAGTAAATGGTGAGATATAGCCATTTATTAATAAAAATTTTTGTGATATGATACTGAGTGAAAACAGCATCTTGCAGAACAATATATACAGTATGAATTAATTTTTATATATAAAAAAACAGAAACTTCAACAATGTTATAGACATTTATATGGAGATGTCTGTGCATGAATAGAGAAAGATCTGAAAGGATACATACCAGGCTGTAGATAGTGGTAGCTAAACCCAGGGGCAAGAAGGGGAGACTTCCCTTCTATGTTGTTTATTATTTTTACAACAGAAATATATGACTTTTAATGAACCAAGAAGTAAAAGACTGGCTTTCAGGCATGTCTGATTAGCACCGTTTTAGGCAGGCTGCCATTTCTGAGAATACCAAGCATCAGGTCTTGACTCTAGAGCATTTAAAATGTAGTTAAGCCATAGATGCAGGGCTCTTACCCAGCCAATCTGACAAGCTACAGCTCTTCCTTGTCAACACCTGCCACACAGGGATTTAATCCTTAGCTACCTGCCTACTAAATCAGAACAAAACCAGACTTTCAAGATTCACTTTTTACAAAGTTGTGATAAAATACATAGATATTACAGCCACCCCCCTCTGTCTAGTTCCAGAACTCTTCATCATCCCAAGCAGAAACCTCTTACCCACTAGCAGTCACTCTCCATTCTCCCCTTCCCCCACCCCTTGGTAACCACAAATCTACTTTCTGTCTCTATGGACATTCCTATTCTGTATACTTAAAAAAAAAATGGAATCACACTATAGGTGGCCTTTGGTTTTGGGCTTCTTTCACTGAGCATAATGCTTTCAAGTTTCATCCATTTTGTAGCATGGATTGGTACTTTATTCCTTATATTGCCAAATAATATTCCATTATATAGATATACCACATTGTTTTTATCCATTCATCAGTTGATGGAAATTATGGATGTTTCCAACTTTTGGCCACTGTGAATAATGCTGCTATGAACATTCATGTACAGGTTTTTGTAGGAATACCTGGTTTCAATTCTTTTGATTGTGTACCTGCGAATGGCACTGCTTGGTCATATGGCAATTCTATGCTTTACCTTATCAAGTTTACTTTTTGTTTTTTACTTTTTTTATTGTATAATATAATATGTATACAAAGCAAAGAAAGAAAAAAGCAGTAGTTTTCAAAGCACTCTTCAACAAGTAGTTACAGGACAGATCCCAGTGTTTGTCATGGGCTACCATACCACCCTCTCAGATTTTTCCTCGGGTTCTTGAGCAACTCAATTTTTAGTTGCTCCAAAATATAGGAGACTAGAAGGACCAAGATATACTTTTAAAACCCCAGAAAGCTAGTCTCTCATTCATAGAGGATATGCCACGAGTGGGAAAAACTTGCCCTGAGCTTCTCCCTGTTGTCCCCTGAGTCTAGTCATTTGGTACTTAGATGAAGATAATTACTATGTACTTACCTTGTCTATACTTTAAAAAGCATCTGCTAACATCTCACTTCTTTTCTACTGTTCCAAATATTGGTATTACCTGAGCATTTAGGGAACTGTTATTCACAATCGGTTAATTAAATTATTAATTCAAGATTTCTCATGCAAGATACCCTTTCTGTGCTACTTGCGGAAATTCAACGGTTCTGACTATCTCTGAGTACAGTGGGCACTCACACTGACTTGTTCATGTGTCGGACCAGCTCCTACCCCCAGTGAGCAGGGCTTTTGCTGACTGGCAGCCTACAGTAATCAGCAGGTCTTAAAGTAGGCTTAACTTGCCATCGGTAAACCCTCATGGTTAAGGGCTGTGGAGTCAATAAGTGTGCGGGCTCAAGTCCCAACTCGGCCATTAAATAATTTACCTTGGGAAAGTTACTTCATGCCTCTGAGTCCCTTAGTTTCTCTCTCTGTAATATGGGACTGATTAAAGGTCATATATCACGTGTACTTTGTGAGTTCCTTCATTCATTCCACAAACACTTATGGTCCACTTACTATGCACTACATACCGTTCTCAATATTGACTAAAACGGACAAGAATCTTTGCCTTTATGGAGAGAGACAGACAATAAAAAATAAACATAATAAGAAATTAAAAGGCAGTTAGCTGATAGTGTTTTGTGAGAAATAAAGGAAAACAGGAGGGCTAAGAGAAGGGTTAGATTCCTTTTTTTTTTTTTTTTGGCACGGACAGGCTGGAGTTGGATTTTAAACAGTGGTGTCAGCAGTAAGAAGGTGATCAAAGCCTTGAAGAAAGAGAGGGACTAAGCCCTGTGGGAATCTAGGGGAAGAAGGTTGTAGGCACAGGGAGCAGGTAGTGCAAAGGTCCTGAGGCAGGAGTGTCCTCGCATATGCACAGAACAGGTAGGAGACCTGAGTGACTGGCCCCAAGTGTGTGAGGGGAAAGGAGAAGGATCTGATCACATGGTCCACATGTTGGATTTTCATCTCAGAGAGATGAGAGCTGCTGGAGAGTTCTGCCCTAAGCTGACATATTTCAAAAGCATCATTCTGACTGCTGTGTTGAAAACAGACCACCAGGGCAGCAGTGGGGAGCCTAGTGCAATAATCCAGGTGAGAGAAGATGGGGCTTGGAGCCGGATGGTAGCATGGAGGTGGCAAGAATGGTTGGATTCTGAATACATTAGAAGGCAGAGCCAACACAGTTTCCTGTTGAGAAGATTAAATAAGATACTGCCGGCAAAGCTCTCAGCACAGAGCCTGCATGTAGTTAACAGGCAATAACAGTGGCCAGGAATATTATCAAGGTGGGGATAGTAGGCTTCCCTGCAGGGTCTGATCAAGACCTAAAACGAAAGTGAGCAAGAGGGAAGCTTTTAAGGTTCCCCCTGATTTGCAGTGAGTTGTAAAGGGCAGCCAAGGTAAAGGGGCCCTAACAAAATGGACTGTGATTTCTGAGCCAACCTGAGAAATGGGATGCCCAAAGCAACCAAGCCACATAATTTCGATCAAAGCAGAGATTTTAGAGCCAAGTTACTC
Organism: Tamandua tetradactyla; assembly: GCF_023851605.1. Lineage (NCBI taxonomy): Eukaryota > Metazoa > Chordata > Mammalia > Pilosa > Myrmecophagidae > Tamandua > Tamandua tetradactyla. The sequence goes on from NC_135331.1 coordinate 16,726,100, forward strand.
AAATAATTGAGAGTCTCTTTCTCATAGTGTATGGAAAGCAATGTCAGTCCGGGAAATGTTTGTTTTCTAGATTCCCTGGCTTTGGAAATATTGACTGGCAATGTCATTGTATTGCACAGATATTTATTTTGGGGGTTTCCATCAAACTGTTCAACTCCAAAATCCCTTTCTGGAAGAAGAACCAATAACCAAAAGATAACTGATGCCTTTCAACTCACCTTCTTTTTGCTCCAAATTCCAGACACAAGAGGTCGGTGGGTCTAAGGATGATGGAGATGGATTTTTCCAGGGGATGTTTCCAGCTTCACCCCTCCTGTTTCTAGAAATTACGCCTCGCGTGAACTTTCTGCCAAACTCTTCCCATTGGACATCTGGCCCCAGCAGGGAGAAGCAGGAACCAAGGGACTTATTTTGGCATCCACGTCAGCAGAGGAAGCTGATTAAATTCATCATTAGTGCAAATTAAAATCCACCAAACCGTATCTCTCTTTGTTATACTGCCTCCGTTTCTAAAAACTGGCAGAGGTCTCGCTTTCCTTTTGTTTTAATTTTGCTCTGGATTGAGGTGTGATTTCTTTTTACAGCTAATTAGAAGATAATAATGCCAGCAAGCTTATTGTTAATTATTTGTATCTGTACTTAATACTTATAAGTGTATTCAGTTCTCACGAGCTAATATTTGGCTTGTCAGATGTGTTAGTCATTGTAATTAATTGAGCCCATATACATTTACGGGTGCTGTGGGTAGGAGTTATAGGAGTAGGAGCAGATATGAAATGTCTCCACCACCCTACGCTTATCCCTAGAAAGAGAACTTTGGGGAATCAGATCGTTCTTGCATTGTTCACTCTTCACCTGGCCAGCTTCTCTCTTGTTCCTGCCAGAGAGGGTCTTCTCTGTAAGTCCTGCCACATCTGCTCTCTCGTGGGTCCCTGCTAATTTCCTTTGTACCATCAGGCCCGGCTGCCTCATTTGTGGGGCCCAGCACAAAATTGTGGGGCTCCTTGCTCAAACATTATCAAGAATTTCAAGATGGTGGCAGCAGAGTGCAAAGCCAAGTGTGAGCTGGTTCCCCATGCACAGGGCACTCCCCAGCTACACAGGTCGTGCCCCACAAAAGCCAGCCCTGAGTACCAAGGGGTAGACTTATCCTTTTTTGTTCTTTTAGTTTAGTTTAGTTTTTTTTTTTTAAGAAGTTTATTTGGATCTTGCCATTTTGCAGAAAGGACCCAAGACAACTTTAAAGACATTTATAGTGTGGCTAATAAAATGAAACTCAGAATGAAGGGTCAGGGGAGAACTCCATCAATGTTAACTGGTTGCAGTGGAGGTCAGAACGGACCCCGCTTCCTGCCAGCCAGAGCAGAAAGGTATGGAAGGAAAGGACCTGAGTGGAGGTAGAGGACTTCCTTTGGGAACCTTGTCTTACTTAATTCCCACACAGTGCTGCAAGTGGGTGGTCTTATCCCCATTCTACAGAGGATGGCACTGAAAGCAGAGAGGGAAAGTCACTGAGCTGAAGTTTGAAGCCTTCTCCCACAGCCCTCAAAATCAGCCTCAAAGCCAGATGCTGACTCAGTAGTACCACAGCAGTGATCACTGATTGCCTTTTTTTTTTTTTTTTTGTATGCTGTATGGTAGGGTCACATTTCATTATTTTTCCATGTGAGTATCTGGTTATTACAGCACCATTTGTTGAATTTTTGTTTGTTTTGCCTGTTTGTTTGTTTGGTGGGAAGCGCATGGACCGTGAATCAAACCCAGGTTTCCTGCATGGCAGGTGAGAATTCTACCATTGAACTATCCTTGCATGCGAGAATTCTACCATTGAACTATCCTTGCACCCCGCACTGATCACCTTTTTGACTTTCCCCAAACGGCAGCCTCCCCCACCAGAATGCTCCCACTCCTCTTCTCTACACCTAGAAAAGTGCCCACACACAACTTCTGGGTCTTCTTCTACAGGAAACCTACCCTGAGCCCCTCTTCTCCCTTCTCTTTCCTGCCGTATATCTATAATTGCATTGCCACACTATCCTAGATTAAATGATAGAGTTTCCTGTCTTCTCTTCAAGTCAGAGACCAAGACTTCCTTTTCCCAGAGTGCAGAAAGGTACCTGGCACACAGTGTAGACACAGCTGCATAGACTCAAATGAAGGAATTTTCTCATTGGCTTTCCTGGCAAACAGTGCAGCTATCGATATACCTGGGTGAATGAATGAGTGGGTGAATGAATGAGTGAATTTTCTCTTTGCCTTAATGATATGTCATTACATGGAGGCAGTGGGGATTCTTGGTATAGGGGTTTGGAAAAAGAGTAGTGCAGCAACTAAGTTGTCTTTGGCAACCTGGAGGGATGGAGTCCCAGTTCCAGCACCTGGCCACTACATGATATTGGCAGGTGACTAGACTTCCCTGAACATCAGGTCAAATCATTATTGATCTGGCTTCCCAGGGTTGTTGAGCAGCTCACAGAAGAGCATGCCTGTAAAGGACTTTACCCTCTGCAATTTTCCGACTGCAACAGAAATTGGATCTTGGTCACTGTGGAGCCTGAACTGGTTGATGTGGTCACTAGACGATGGGAAATGAAGCCAGCTGCCACCCGCAGCCATTCTCAAATAAGCAGCTCTGACTTTGTCCTCTACAATCTACCTAGTCTTCTGGGTCAGATGATTGCACAACAAAAGTGAAAATTTCCCCGCAATAAGAATACAACCATTGGTAGATGTAACTGAACTGAAATCTGGAAGACAATGAAAATGGGCATTTTCTAATTTGCCTTCAGCTTCCTGTTTCCTAAGAGTGAGATTCCAATTTCAGTCACGAGAGAGAGATGAGTGAGCGTGCAGAGGTCCTCAACCTCATCAGACCAACTAACTCCTTTAATGCTTTCCCAACCAATCAGCCTCTGTTGGTTTCCAGCCTTTCTGGATGTTCTACCCAAGAACAATTCTTGGCTGAGTGTGGCACAAACTGTCCTCTCTCCCATTCCTCCACTTCCTTCCAAATCATGGCCTCCCGCCCAGTTCCTAAATTTCCAAGAAAAGGCAGTTTTGGATTCAACATAAGAACTAAGGGTGCCAGAGTCAGATGGGGTCCCTGCCTCTGCCCATTCCTGGCTGCTTGATCTTGGACAAGGCTCTTAACCTTTCATAGTTTTATTTACTACTCTGCCTGGGGCGGGGAAGAACAGTGTCTATCTTGCAAGATATTCGTGAGGACTAACAGAGGCTTATTAAGGGGTGGGACTTGGTGAGAGTTCCTTAAATGTTGGCTATTATTCTAATCATTGTTTTAAAAAGAGGACAAGGGGTGGCAAAACTATTTAACAATTCTGTGATAAATCCTGCAGATCTACCAAATCAGAAAGGTCCTTATTGGCTAAGTTACCCACGCCCCTCCCCATGTCACAGTCATCTCCCTCCAAAAGATACACTTGTCAAATCCCTAGAAGGTACGAACGTGACCTTGTTTAGGAAAAGGGTTTTGGTGGATGTAATTAAGGATCTTGTGATGACATCATTCTGGCTTATCTGGATGAGTTCTAAATCCACTGACAAGTTTCCTCATAAGAGACATACGGAGAACAGACCCACAGAGTAGAAATGAAGACAGAGGCAGAGATTACACAGATGTGGCCAAAAGCCAAGGAAGCTGGCAACCACCAGAAGAGGCGAGGATCAGATCCTTCCCCAGGGCCGTGGAAGGGAGGGCAGCCCTGCCGACACCTTGATTTCGGATTTCTGGACTTCAGAACTCCAAAGGAATTGATGTCTTTTCTTTTAAGCCACCCAGTGTGTGGTTGTTTGTTACAGCAGCCACAGGAAACTAACACACTATGACGTCTTCTAGGGGATGGAACAACTTGCCTCCGTCAGGCAGATCTGAGGATGAAGGAGATGATTCCGCAGGATTCGCGTCTTCAGCTATTTTGGCAGAAGCCAAGATGTGGCCCTTACAGCCTAATAAAAGCAGATAGGCCTGGGCTCAAATTTAATAACTCCCCATTTAATAGCTGTGCAATCTTGGACAAGTGACTCTGTCTCTCCGCACCCCGGTTTCTTTATTCATAAAACCAGGTATTGACATGCATATTTCGGGAGATGATGAGATATTCGGGAGGTATGTTTGATATGTCCAGTAATTTGAAAATACTTATGAGTGGCTGCTATGCTGGCTCTTTGGGGCAAAACCATGCAGCTTCTTATGCAAGGGGCAACAAGCTGCTGTGGTTACAGAGTGACCTGCCCCCCCCCCCCCACACACACACACAAAGCTAAATGGCCTTGAAGGGATTGAACCTCCAGCTGTGCCTCCTTAGCATTGCCCTTTTCCCTTGGAGGGAAAGGCAAGGCTCTCCCAAGGTGCCTTTTAAAATAGCCAGCCATCCTGGGCTGCCGTTTTATTGTTCCTTTTTTAAGCCAAAGGGGATTATAAAGCCCTAAAACCCAGCTCTGTGCTCCCAAGATGTCACTCTGTGTCTGTGGCAAACCTTCTAGAGGTAGAGGCTCATGCAGCAGCAGAAATGACTCCATGGTCGTCCATTCTCCTGCTTCCTGAGTATGTCTGTGTTCAGAAGACTCACCATCCATGACCCTCCTACTTAGTGGCGTGAAGGGGCACATCCTTTCCACTCAGTTAAAAGGACATTTTTCCAATGAGAGCAGGTCATATTTCAAACTGCACAGCCGAGGTATCAGGAGCCAGTAAAAGGGGGCATTTAACACCGTATTTATTTTGACTGGCAAAACAGGTCATGGCTGTAAAAAAAACAGCTCTTGAGAATGAGGCAGCCCAGGCGACTCCGGGCTCACTCTTTCTACCTCCCCCAACACACGCACCCCTACCCCCACACTGTTTAAAGCATTCCAGGTCTGCTGCCAACTTTCCTGGCAGAGCTCTTATTTCTTTACATGTATGTTGCATTCCATCTGTTTAATGTGTGCTCTGTGCCATTAGCAAGTTTTGGCAAAGCGTGGTGATGTGGCCTGGCATGCTCTGGCATGTTCTAAGCTAAACAGGGCATGAGGCAGAGGGAGATGTGGGGCTGGGGAAGGACTCCTGTTTCCTCTTTGACTCGGGGGCAAGAGTGGAGCTGGAGTTGCAAAGGTTGAATGGAATCTCATAGTAGTTTCTCTGCAGATATGGCTGAGTTTCGTGTGTGCCACCTTTGCATTTTGCCCTGTATGGAGTAGGTTTAGGGGTGCACTTTTACAGTGTCAGATACATGGCCAGAAAAATAAAAGTGATCAAGAAAGGTAGCAGTGGGAAAAACCTACTCATACTCATGAATCTGGGGTTTCCCTAGAAACAGTCTAAGACCTTGGAGGCCAGAAAGTTTCAACACCTGGATTCGATACTCCCAAAGCCCAAAGAAAACTGAAGTCAATCTTTACATGATTCTCAAGAACCATTAAGCACTTGGTTGGAAGGACTGAGGCAACGTGCTGGGAATTGGATCCTATTTCATCTACTTGGAAGACAAGAAAGGCAGGTTTATGCACTGCCAAAACATCTGGTGAATTCAGTTTTTAAAAGATCTGCCAGTCCGGTGGGGGGAGAAAAAAAAAAACACAACCTCTAGAAACAGTTGGGTATTGGGTGACCCAGACATTCCGTTGATTGACTAAAATTCTCACTTTTCCATCAGTTCCTGTTGTATAGAGCTTCTCAGAATGGGGAAGCTAACACTCCGGGTGGAGAAAGAAAGATTACAGGGTTAAAAACATAAAGGTTTACACTGTAAGAAAAATCTGCGTGTATGTTTTTTGAGTCCGGCCAAGAGTATGAACAGAATCTCCCTGTTAAGAAGCAGAATTACTCACCTGAATCAAGAGAGATGACATGGCATAGGAAAAAATAAGGTGCGGGCTCTTAATAAGAAACAGCCACATGGGGGAATAAAATTAGTGCGAGTTGCGTAATCCCAGTTGGCCAGTTGTAGGAACAGGGAGGAGAAAGGAGTAACGGGAACATGCTTCAGATGTGATTCGAGAAATCCTGGAGCCTGTCCTGACCCTCTGGGTTGGAATTTCTGACTCTTCTCTGCCTTGACTCAGAATAGGAAACCGTATCCTGACCGCGTGTTTCTTTTTATAGAATTAAACTTTCTTGCCAACTTCCTCCAGAGCACAAGATCATCCCTCATGGTCTCTAAACAATCCGCCAATCATCAGATGGAAGTGAGGGGGTGCACGTCGATTTCAAAAATAAGAGGAGAAATGATTAAAGAGATGAATTCACATTTGAATAGGGTCCAAATGACCTAAGAATTATTTGGATTCAATAATTTCATTTGGACCAGGAATGATATTAGTGTTATGCGATACATTAAGGGGTTGTAATGAAATGGAATATTTCTTTAATTTAAAGGCAATTTTCTTCCCTTTGTGTCCTTGAGAGTTTCCTAGGTTATGAGTGCCAACCACCTTCCCCCTCCTTTGCTTTGGACGCATGGAGTCCTATTTCAGATCCAGCCTGTCGTGGGGGAAATGGAGCCTGTGTTCATGAGAACTCCTTTTCTTAATCACGAGTGAGTACAAGGGGAGATTTTTCACACAGAGATGAAAGTTCGGTTATTTGCATCCAAATCTGAACGTTTGGTGATCGTGATTCAGTAGACTCACATGTGGATTAGGTGCTGGCTTCAGAACCTTGTCCTCATATGAGATCTGCCGTCAAAACCATCACTGATTAGTGGAGTGAAACAGGAAATGCCAGCTTGGAAAGACAGGAAGCAGGTGGCCGAATTCTCCTTCGCCGCATTTCAAAAACAGACTGTATGTGGTGGGCACCATCAAGGAAGATTTAACCTCAAATCCAGCAAATATTTATTAAGCACCTACTATGAGCATGCCCTGTGCTAAGGACTTTTACACACAGCATCTAATTAAACCCTGCTGACAAGCAGAAACATCTTAGCAACCTCCACCTAAACTGCCAATTTGAGAGTTTTCTCCCAGCAGGGTTTCTCGGCGTGGCACTATTGGCATTTAGGCACAGGGCTGCCCTGTGCACTGGAGGATGTTCAGCAGCATTCCACTTGATGCCAGTGGCATCCCCCTCCTTAGTTGTGACAACCAAAATTGTCTCTAGACATTGCCACATGTCCCCTGGAGGATAAAATTGCCCCCAGCTGAGACCCACAGCCTTAGAGGCAGAATGTTTCAAATGTCCAGTCACCTGTAGATAAACATTACGTTTATTTCCTCCATGGGCTGGCTCAGTGATTCAAAAACTTGAGTGTTCTATACACAATACTATATATACCATAATATCATTGCCAGGGAATTTTCAAGGGCAATTTGACTCTCTCCATTTTATGCCTTATGCATTGACATCTGAACTTAGCACCTCCCTTAAACTAAACTCCTTTGTCTGCCCCCAAAGAGCCCTGCAGTGGCACACAACTCTTACCAGCATGGAACCTCTCTCATGCCCGGGGTTCTTCCATAAGACGGATAACGAGAACTGTCATTCTCGAACACTTCCCACGGCATTGGGCCTTCTCACCAAATCCTCACATTGACAATGCAAGGTGGGTACTATACTGCCCCATTTCACAGAGGAGATGAAGCTCTAAAAGGTTAAATAACTTGCCCCCAAATTATACGGTTATTAGATGGTGGAGCCAATTTAATCTCAACTGGTAATGCTGCTTTCTAACAGAAAGTGTGTCCAGCGTACACTCAATAACTACTAGCAACTCTTTACTAGTGGGAAACGAATCTCTCCAGTTTGATCATGGGCGGTGATTCAAAATTAGTTCCCTGAACCAAAAAATGATTTATTGGATTTGTCAATCCTCCCAATGTCAGGGTTGGGCAAGGATATGGACATTCAGGATGTTTCCCATATGATGAAACCCAAATTGTGCTTCTCTTCCAAAATGTGAAAGCTACCCAAAAGTGCATGAACTAGCTGCCAAGACAAGATAGATCATTTACTTTGGGTAAATGGAGCATTGGCAGGTACTATAAAAGAATCATGATCATACTTGCCACATTATCATATAATTACACATTTAGTACTACTTCTCCCCCACGTGGCTGATGCCTCTTGAGGTCAGGGGTAGAGTTAACTTATCATCATCAGACCCTGTACCATCCTACATTTGTTGAATTAGTGACAAATGCAAGGATGCACTTTTTAGCCTAACATTCAGGTAGACTTTATCTCAACTCTTAGCAACTGCGGGTGGTGAATATTATGGGATTCCTCTTTTTCATAGGAAGGGACTGAAGTTGAGGGAGATGAAGTGACCAGCTGGAGGTCACACCATGGAGCCAGGGTTTGAATCCAAGTCTCATGCTCTTTTCAACAAATAAGGGGTTTCCTGGTAAAGGTGACCTGGGAACCTCAGGTGATAGAACAGCCCTTGGTCTACCATTTCCTCACTGTGTTAATACTGAGCAAAATTAAACACAGAGAAAGAGCATCCTATAAGTCTTGGACATACATGGACCCAGTGGACTCAACCATATACTCCTGTAGAGAGAAAGAGACAAAATAAAAAGTACAGGTAATTCCCATGAGCAGGCTGTGGAATGTGTGCATACCCTATAAGGGAGCTGGGGGCAGCTGACCCTTCCCCAGTCACAGGAATCACTGGTTTCTAATCACTGTGGCCCCTTGCTGCCCTACTGAGTAGGAGCCCAGAGTTTATAGATGTTATAAAGGTGTTTAAAGATCAGCATTTCTCATACATCCTGACCCCAAAACGCAAGGAAATGGCATCATTTGGTTCTAATGTAGGATAAACTGCCTGGGCAGGACTTACTCTCAACTTACATTGAGAGATGGTCTGTGGCTGAGACCAACCTAATGTGTCATAAGGGATTTTTTTTTCAACTTTTTAAATTGTATAGTATAACATATATACAAAGCAAAGAAATAAAAAAGCAACAGTTTTCAAAGCACTCTTCAACAAGTGGTGACAGGACAGATCCCAGAGTTTGTCATGGGCTACAATCCTCTCATATTTTTCCTTCTAGCTGTATGAAGGACTTTTGAGGGTGATCTGGAATATATGTGGCTGTCACCAAACATACTGATTTTTTATCCCTAAGATATACTTAAGAAGCACTGGCAAAACCTCACAATCAGGACTTATTCAAGAAGCCTATGAAGAAACCAATTAAATAAGAAAGAAAGGAAACTTTAACTTTTTTTTTGAGTACTAGGCATTGTTCTATGGATTTCACATATATCAACTCATTTGATGATCATAATATGCCTGTTAGGTAGGTACCGCCATTATCCTTCCCATTTCACAGAGGTGGAAACTGAGACCCAGAGAGATTCTGTAACTTGACAGAGGATATAATTAGGAAGTGATTGAATCAAGATTTGAACCCAAATATTCTACACTACACTAAACCATGTCTCTATGTCCCCCAAAAAATCCCCAGGGGGCATGGATGGCAGTTCCTCATCTGTCTATCTTCTCCAGGCCCCATCCTGTCCTGGAAACACTGGGAATTCAATAAAGACATGCTTTTACTTGAATTGACTTCTTAGATTGTTAAAATATTTTAATGTGGGGGGAAGAAATAAATACTCAAGAACTCAACACTCAGAGGCAATCTATTGCTTGGTAAACACACAAAAAAAGGAGTGGAAACAAGGTGATAAAAGGAAATATAAACAGCCTTACGATTATCTGCAGAGCACATTAATGATGCATAACTGTGGCAGGTCTCTTTATATAAAAAAACACAACCTCTTTGCAACATTTTGTTTTTGTTACTGTTTCTGGAAATGTGAAAAGATTATAAATAAAGAGTTAAACATTTTCATGAGAATTCTATTAATTAGGCCAGGTTGAATGCAGGCTTACATTTGGCTAACTTCGAAAAATACTTTGCACAGCCCAATCGTGTCTATGAGGTAGCAAGGGAAAGGCAGTGCCCACTCAGGACAACTGTTTTCAAGTCAATTCACATCCACTTTGCCAGAGTTCCTTTAATGAGCTAATTACAAAGGGCTCTCAGGTGTTCCCTGAAGCCTGCCCTAGAGGACCTGTTCTTAAGAAACACTGAATGAGTCATTAACACCGGAAATACCATAAACACTATAGACTCTTAAACATATAATGGAATTAATGTTTTTGCCACTTCAGTCTTATCTTCAGCAATAGCCAGGGCTGTTTCAGTTGCAAGCAACAGAAAACAAACTTAAACTGTCTTCAAGAGAAAGGAATGTTTGCTAGTATCAGCCTTGGATGAATCCCTGCTCTTAAAAGATCTCAGTAGGAATCTGTCCATTTCTTGGCTTTTGTTCCTATGTGTTGGCTCCATTTTCAAGCAGGCTTTCCCTAAATGGTGTTAAATCTGTTCCTGGCATTTTCGGACTTACACTGCATCGGCTCAGCAGCCCAGAGGGAAGGAGTACCTCTTTCTCATAAATTCCAGCAAAAATCCCAGGGCTAAGATTCCTTGACTCTGATTGGTTCAGCTTGGCTCACATGTCTAACCATGAGCCAATCCCAGTGGCCAGAACAATTGAGTACTCTCTATAGGCATGACAGGATCTCAGGTCTACCTCTGAATCCAAGGGGCTACATCTTTTGTACCGCATGATTCAAGAAAATGCTGGATACTTTTTCTTGGAATAAGAGGAATAACCAGGTTCAGATGCCACAGGAAGGGGGAATGGATGCCCAACAGGCAAAGACCAATGAATGTCCCCAGAACTTTTCCTCTAATTTATCTCTAACAAGCAAGGCTTTGCCAAACAGAGGAACTCCATGTGGTTTACAAGCATAATTTAGATATTTGCTTAGGTATCTGAGGTTTAAAAACATGGCCTGTATTGGCTACAACATTTTGGAAATATTTTCTGCAAATTGCACTCACCCACATGGCTTGAAGTTTTGGGGTTTTTCTTTTCTTCTTCTTTTTGAGATTTTTATTCTTGGAACAAGTCCTTAAGAAAAAGAGGAACCAGAAATGCCACAAAATGATTTGAAACAGACAGATGCCTCTGAGAGCAGTCAGAGATGGCAAATTAGCACGCAGTTGACATTCCTTCTGTCCCAATGACATTTCTGATGTTGAATAATATTCACAGGGTTCCTCTCTAACCTATTATGCCTTTTCTTTTTTATGGTAATGACGTTTGCCCTAATTACAAAAGCATTACCTGCTCAGAAAGAATTGAATGCATGGAGAAAACCTGAAGAGTAAGCACAGACACACATATACACATAGTCTCACCTACCCTTTCGGTTAGGAACAGGAATTTAATGAGTGCTGTGCCCCAGGCTTTCTCCAGGCATTATCCTAGCTCCATTTCACAGATGAGGAAACTGAAGCTTAGAGACTTTAAGCTGATAAGTGGTGGAGCTGGGAATCGAGCTCATGTCTATTTGTGATCTTAAATTCTTTTCCTTAACCACTCTATTATTCCTTCCTTCTTTCCTATCAACAAAAAATTTCCAAAATTAACCTTTTGATATAGGTCTTAACCAGTATTACAAAAAGCAGTGATTGTTCACAATGTCTTATGGCCTGCTTTTTAACATACCACATTTTCTCTTGTCATTTACTATGGTACATACTTTTTTTTTTTTTTTTTTACTGCATTGAGTCTATCAGTTGGATGTGCCATAATTTACTTTAAATTCCTGATGGCTGGACATTCAGGTTGCTTCAATTTTTTTAATATTATATTAATGCTACAGTGAACCATCTGGTAGATATATTTTTGCACCCATCTCTGGTTATTTCTTTAGGACAAATTTCCCAAGAATTTGCTGGATCAAAGGGATTGTGTGTTTTTAGTGTTTAATACCTGTTGCCAAATTGTCCTTCAGAAAGGCAAGCCCATTGTACAATCCCATAAGCAACGTCTGAGTCTCTGCTTCCCCACTCTGTCTGATTATGCCTCTTCCTCCAAGATGACTAGTCATTATTATGAGCTAATTGTGCCTCGCGTCTCCTTCCATGGAGAATGGGGACTCTTTCAAAATATAAATGATTTAATAATATCCAAATGTTTAATGCCAATGCAGGGGTAAAAAAACAAAACTGCTCATAATCATTTCCATCCCTACCATCATTACCACCTGCATTGGGACAATTTATAACCTTCCCCCTTGCTGGTTTGAAACTGTTGTGAATCCCCAGAAAAGCCACGTTCTTTAATGCTCGTTCAGTATTATTGGGTGGGATCTTTTTAATAAGACTGCTTCCATGGAGATGTGACCCACCCAATTGTGGGTGGGACGTTTTGATTAGGTGCTTTCCATGGAGATGTGTCCACCCATTCAAGGTGAGGTTGCTTACTGGACTCCTTTAAGAGGTGACCATTTTGGAAAAGGCTTCAGAACCAACATGAGACCTAGACATTTGGAGATGCAGGAGGAAAATGCCCCTGGGAAAGCTGTTTGAAAGGAAAAGCCAAAGATCCTGGCAGATGCCAGCCACAGGACCTCCCAGCTGACAGAGGTGTTCTGGACCCACTGGTCTTTCTTTCAACAAAGGTATCTTTATCTGGATGCCTCAGTTTGGACATTTTTATAGCCTTAGAACTGTAAACTTGCAATGTAATAAATTCCCTTTTAAAAAACCAACCAGTTCCGGTATATTGCATTCTGGCAGCATTAGCAATCCGAAACACCCCCAACCCATGTGTCTGACCTCATGATCTTGGCACAGGATTCCAACCAGCACCATGAAGATAGCTCTCAGCGGGAAATACCTGAAACTGTTGAACCATAATCCAATAGCCTTGATTCCTAAAGACGACTGGGTAGCTATAGCGCTTTTAAGGTGTGACCATGTAATTGTGAAAACCTTGTGACTGCACTCCCTTTATCTAGTGTATGGACAGATGAGTAAGAAAAAAAAGAAAAAGACAATAAATAAATACATAATGGGGGAGGTTATGGGATGTTTGGGTGTTCTTTTTCACTTCTATTTTTAATTTTGTTCTTTTTTTTCTGAGTAATGAAAATGTTCAAAAATTGCTTGTGATGATGAATGCTGTGAACCACTGTACAATTGGGATGATTATATTATATGTGAATATATAATATATCTCAATAAAACTGCATTTTATAAAAAGATAACTCTAGGCACAAGTCTGTTGTTAGTGGGAGTGGTGTGCTGGTTTCAGGAAAGGACAGTGATGAGACTGACCCATTGCAATGACCCACACATACTGTACAGTGGCTCTGTTGACATGAAACCATCACCCCCAACTTCCCCTTCATATGGAAATCACCCTGCCTTTGGCACCCTGCTTTGGGAAGCAGCTATCAGCTGCTTTCTGTGCCAGCGTGGGCACTGAGTGAGCCAGGTTCATGGCTCATAATGTGGTGAGACTCAAATTAGAAAAGAATCAGAGCTCTCTTTCAAGAATTTGAACTTGAGGAACTGAAACAATTGAAGCAAGCCAGCAGGAGTCCATCACTGGGGAAGGGGGCATTGGAAGGAAGACTCTGTAGTCCAAGATCTCATGGCTCTAGGTAAGTACAGGCTTGGCACATAGCAGGTGCTCAATTTGTATTGGTTGCTAACTGAATGGCTGAACTTGGTTAGCGGACTTCTCTTTTTCTCCTCTGTCCAACATTCCTTCCCCCTTCTTCTGTAAGAAACACCACATTCCTTTGGGGAACTGGCTTCTCCACTCTGTGTGCATTGGACTCTACCTACCTGATCCACTTGAATTGAGAGGCGGAGTACAAACTCTTCAGCCCTGTGGGCTCTCTTGGTGTGACATCAACAACCTTTTCCTGCTCCTCCCCCTTCACTCCTCCTTGCTTATTTCCATTCCCTGGATGTGCTGTACACTTCCACACTTATGCTACTATTTCTCAAGCCTAGCATATTCTTCCTTCCATTCCGCCCCTTGGAAATCATGCAAGGCCCATCAAATGCCACCTTTTCCAGGAACCCTTTCCTGATCTGCCCTATTTTATTTTCTTCAAAGCATAGTGGGGACCTAAAAGATCCTTACTTAATTGTTTATGGGATCATCGTCTGTCTTCCCCACCACTGAGGATCCTAAAGGTGAAACCACTTGTCTCATTCACAGCTGCACCCCCAGAGCCTGGGACATATTAGGGGCTTGAAAAATCTTTCTTGACTGACCCAGCTTTGGGATGTCACCTGAGTAAGTCCAATCAGAGATTCTGCCTGGGAGTTTGACTCTTGTGTGAAAACACGCAGGCTTAGGAGGATGGATTCCCACCAAGTCACCTGGAGATCATTTGTTGTGAGCTCCTTCAGCAGAGAGCTACAGATCTGCCCTCTTTCACACTCTTCCTGAACGCCAGGGGCTCATCTCTCCTTTAAATTCCAGAGCTACCCCACAATGTTCCAACAAACTGTTTCTTTGTTTAAGTGAATCTGTTTCTGTGCCTTATCATCATAGAACCCTAACTTTATACAGCCTTCATGACACACATTCATTCGTTCATTTGCAGAGGAGACAAATGAGGCAGAAACTAGCCCTGTGTCCCAAAGGCTGCATCACCTGTGGGCTCTCAGGGCTTTTCTTGAGTGCCTGCGGAGCTTGATTTATCATCAGTTAACTCAGAAAAAGATGAAGTCCCCCCCAGCCCTGCTTTGTTATCCTCTCGCCCTTCTTCTTGGTAATCTGACCTCCACAGGGCTTGGGCTCCTCTTAGGTCCCACACCTCTGACAGACATCTGATGTCCCAGGTTCCACAAGCCCTTAGCCCTTCTCCATGCCCCCTTCTGCCCTGATTGTGCCAGGTACAGAATTTATGGGATGATTTCTTTACCTGCTCATCTCTTAGGGCCCATATTTTAGCTCCATTCATTCATTCATTCATTCACTCAATCTTTACTGAGTGCCTACTATGTACATGGCACTGTTCTAGACAGTTGGGATGTATCAGATCCCTGCTCTCGCCAAGCCTACGGTCTATCAGGAAGAGATAAATGATAAGCAACAAATCACAATAACTAAGAAAATTATCTAGTGAGTGAGAAGATTATAAGTGCTCTGGAAGAAAAAATAGAGCCAGTAAGGGGGCTAGTAAGGGGTGAGGGACAGGTTGCTGTTTTAAATAGCTTAATCAGAGGTGGCCTCACTGAGAAGGAATTAAGGAAATAACTGACAGGTCATGCCACTATCTGAAGGAAGAGTTCCAGGCAGAGAGTACAAGTGCAAAGGCCCTGAAGGAGCTTTGGAATCCAGCAAACTTGGGTTGCAATCTCTAATTCTCTACATTCTGTCTGTGTGGGCATGGGGAAATCTGTCTGAGCCTCCATTTCCTTATCTGTGAAATGAGGATAAAATGAGGTAATACCCATAAAGCAGCTGGAACAGAGCTGATTCTCCAGAATTGTTAACTATGGGCTCTGCCAAATCCTAGAGATTTGGGAAATAACTGCAAGTAAGTCCCTGGTAGCAGTGGGTACAGTGTCATGATTAAGAGCTTAGGTTTCTGGATAGATCATTTAAACAACTCAGACACATGGAACCCAGAATGGGACTGAGGGCCTGTAATTCTGTGTAGCTTAATATAATGCCCGGATATATCCCAGAGTATGTTGAGCAGATAATAAAACAGTATTGGCAAAGTCCCTTAAGGGATGGGAGAAATATTATGGAACTATTAAACTTTATCACTGGGGAAACCCCTGATACTGTCTCAAACATTAGGGACTCCCAAGTCAATAGGCCGAGCCCTTGATCTTGAGGCTTACCTTGTGAAGCTTATTTATGTAGCAGAGAAGCTTAGCCTACCTATAGTTATGCCTATGAATTACTTCCAGAGGACCTCTTTTGTTGCTCAGATGTGGTTTCCATCTCTCTAAGCCCAGCTCTGCAAGTAAAATCATTATCCTTCCCCCTACATGGGACATGATGTCCTGGGGTGAAAGTCTCTCTAGCAACATGGGACATGATTCCCAGGGATGAGTCTGGCCCTGGCACCATGGGATCAACAATGCCATCCTGACCAAAAAGGGGCAAAGAACTGTAACAAATAAGGTATCAATGGCTGAGAGAGTTCAAACAGAGGCAGGAGGCTATCCTGGAGGTTGTAAGCTTTAGCAAGATATTGCTATTTACCATGGTTTGCCAAACCCCCAACCAAAACCATTCCTGCCGACCCTGAATAACGCTCAGGGCTCTGAGATTCACAAAGGTTCCATGTACTATGACTAGTTTCCATAAAACTACAATCTCCAGATGGGTTCCTAGGTAGATAAGTCCTGAAACACAGAAGGGCCTCTCCAGAACATCAGCTAGTTCCATCCCCCATCCCGTATTATCGACAGCCCCTTCCAACATGAAAAAGTTAGAATAGTCCAAATACCCTTAAAGACTGGGAGAAAGATCAGAGGAGAAGGTGGAGTTATAACAGAGAAGATAGGATTTAACAAACGAGTATAACTGCTGAATCATATTCACATTTCTTTTAGTCTCCAGTGTCTTGGAGCAGCTGGAAGGAAAAACTTAAAATTGTGGAATTGTAACCCATACCAAACTCTGAAATCTGTTCTATAACTAATTGTCTCAGTTTCCTTAGGATTTATTGCTTTTGTATAGAAATGTTATTTTTCACAATAAAAAATAATAAATAAAATAAACTTTTTTGAAAAAAGAGCTCAGGTTCCAGCTCAGTCATTTCATAGCCATATGACCTTGGGCAAGTTCACATAACCCCAGTCTCTCCACTTTAAAGTGGGATAATAATAGTAAGAGGGTCATCGTAAGAAAAAATTGGGGTATTCTGGTACGTGTTTGGGAGATATGCTTAGCTCTCAAGAAGCACGCAGTTCACCATGTACAAGCTATATATGTGTGAAGATTTTTCAATTAAAAAAAAAAAGCAGCACGCAGTGAATGGTAGCAATTTCTTTGGCTAAAACCATGGCAAGAGCGATTCTTTTCTCCACAGTATTGCTACATTGGCAGAATGTGAGCTCGGAGCTGCCCAGGGGGCCATGTGTGAGAGGCCTTGCCTGGGAAGGATCCAGCCCAGAGAAGGAAGAGCTGAGAGGTGGGCAGTCCTCAGGGACCCCTGATGATTTCTTTCTTTTTCTTTTTTTAATATAACTTAAAAAAAAAAAACATTAAAAACATATTAGAATGAGGCTGCACCATACCCACATTTAACTAATGCAAACTCACTGATATACTACACTTGATTCTAGCCAAAAGTCTGAGAAGTGATGAAAACTCAACTCTAAATGCTTACCTCGGTGATGAGGAAGTGAGCGCAACCTGGGGAAGCAAAGGGCCAGGTAGGAGAAGGGCGGTGCCAGCCAGGAAGGGAAGGACTGAACTTGTCCCTCCGTGGCTTCCCTAGCTGAGGGAGGCACAAAAACAAACCCCACCCTTCTCCCCTGCAGAGGTAGTTCCCAACCCTCCCAGGATCTAGTCCCAGGATGCTTTTTTTAAAACCGCAAATGATCTCATCATCCTGCGCATTAATCTGTTGTTTGAGAAAAGGCATTACAACAAAAAGTCACTATGGATTCTTATACACTCTTAAAGAAATTAACTTTTTTTTTTTCATTGCACTAGCACTGAAAACTAATCCCTGGGAGCCAAATTCAGCTTTGAAAATGTGGCTTGCCCCTGGAATCATGATTTTTTTTCTTTAACTTTTTATTTGAAACAATTTCAAACTTACAAGACAGCTGCAAAAACAATACAAACCTTATATGGAGAATGCCAACATCCTCCACCCCATGCTCAGATCCACCACTTTTAACATTTTGTCACATTTGCCATATCATTCCATCTACCTATCTAGGATATATCTATTTTTCTATCAATTTTCTAAACATCTGAGAGTAGATTATATACATCATGCCCCTAAACACATATGCTTCCATAAGTACAATTCCTAAGAACAAGGATATTCACTTATATAACTACCTTAGGTACAGTTATCAAATTCAAGAACTCTAACACTTACATAAAGCTTACAGTCTAAATTCCAATTTTTTCATGTCATATTTGTTTACATTCTCAAAAATAATTATAAAGGCCTCTTAAGCCTTTTCTCCTCACTTAGTAGATCCAGTCCAGGATCACATACTGCATTTAATAGTCATTATCTCTATAATTGCTTGGAAACTTGATTTTTTAAAAAAAATGTATAAATGCCCTTGGGTCCGAATACACTTTTCTGTTTACCATAGTCCCCACCACTCCCTATTGTCATACATCTAATGGCTTCCTTCATTTAGGTTACCTGTCTGGCCTATAAGCAATTGAGTTTGTAGTCTGTGCCTTGTGTAAAAAACCTGGTAACAGAGGGTTAGAAAGAAACCACACATTTGAAATCTTTCTACCAGAGTTGCATCTTATCAGCCTTATTAGCCTCTGCTCATCATTGTAATGCATCAAATGTGCTAGAGGTGTGTGCCAACCTGCTGCAAAAGTAAAAGAAGCATCTCCCATTTGATTGGATTCATCCAGTGAAGAGAAACAAACACTTCTTACCTGTTGCTGAGAGATCAGTGGAAGAGGACATCAAGAGTTCCTTTAAGAAGAGAACAGGTTCTCAGT
The DNA here is from genome assembly GCF_023851605.1 of Tamandua tetradactyla. NCBI lineage: Eukaryota > Metazoa > Chordata > Mammalia > Pilosa > Myrmecophagidae > Tamandua > Tamandua tetradactyla. Next base: position 16,744,608 of record NC_135331.1, read on the forward strand.
GGGATCATTTCCATCTCCAAGACCATCTGATTTCTCTAGGAGGAAAACACGAGAATGTTTCCCTCAACTAGAAGAGGGGAAAAAGAAAAGTGCACTTTATGAATTTTTCCTTTCTCTGGGGACTTGTCAGGCAGGATGCATGGCCACGATGGGGAGGCCTGGTCCTGGGGGCAGCTCTGAGGGCAGGGGGTGATGTGGCCAGGCCTAGCAAGAGACACTCCGGCGGCATTCCCCAGCTCAGCCTGAACTTTCGACCCCATTGTCTACTCTAATTACTGGAACCAGCAGGACAAATTCCTCGACCTACTTTCCAGTCCTTTTTGCTGCCACAGAGAGATAAGGCCTCCCTGGGCTTCTCTCTTATTTTAATGCAGTAGAACCTGCTGGGGAGCTACTTGCAAACTCACATTTTGAACCAAAGGAGCAACTCATACTCAGATTGAAGACAGAGGTTCAGGGTAGCTTCTTTGCAGCTGCTTCTAACATTAAGTTTTGTTAAAGTTACTCGTAACCAAGAGCAATCAGAGGAAAATATTTTTTTTCTTTGGGAATAATCAGGATATGGCGATGAAAACAAGATCTCAATTTACACCTACCAAATTAGCACAAATTTTTAAATGCAATACCGAATGTTAGTGAGGTTGTAAGAAACCTATAATTCACAAGTTGCTGGTTGGCACACTTATAATACAACAATACATATCAGGAGCCAGTCATAACGTTCCTGAGCCATTTATCTTATTCCTGGGAAATTATCCAAAGGAAATGCTTCAAAAGAAAGGAAAAAGCTGTAAGATAGAGTTCTTTAGTATACCATAGAACAGAACAGGACTCTGCAGGCTGGCAAACTCCCACCTATGGGCCAAATTCAGCCTGAGGTCTGTTTTTGTAAGGCCAGTGAGCTAAGTATGTTTCTACATTCTCAAAAGATTGTTAAAAAACAAAGAAGAGTATGTGAAGTTTGCTGACCCCAAGGATAAGAGAAAACGGGATAAAGACTAAAAACAACACGAGAAATGTTTGCTACGCATTAAGCTTCAGAAGCAGAATATAAAATTGAATATTCACTATGATGTCAACCATGTGAAAATATAATATATGTCATATGCACACACGTTGAAGGAAAGGTAAAAATAAAATCTGTTTGGGAGAAATTTGAAATGATGTATTTTTCTTAAAAAAATTCCTTCATAGTGGTGGCACGGATGGCTCAGGGTGCACGGGTGGTTCAGTGGTAGAATTCTCGCCTTCCATGTGGAAGACCCAGGTTTGATTCCTGGACCATGCACCCCCCCCAAAATTTTTTTCCTTCATATTGGAAACAGTTCAGATGCTTTTTGGGTAGGGAGTTGATTGCATAAATTGATGCTACATCTTTATAGTGGAGTACCATGCGGCCATTTAAAATGATGATGTGGGTCTGCATTTCATTACCGAAATGAAAAGATGCTCATGACATAGAGTGAAAAGGCAGATTACAGAATAGCAAGCTCAGTGAGAGCTTGTTTATATAAATTGAATACCTATCTATTTGGGTGTATATGTAGCAAGATCAGAGGGGAAGGACAGACATCAAAAATGTTTACAGCCACTATCTCTGGTTTGATGGGGTTTGGAGTGAATTTTGTTTTGTTTTTACTATTTGGTGGTTTGGGTTTTTTACACTGAGCATTTGTCATTTTTTGAATCAGGAAAAAGGAAAGTATTTTCTGAAAACTCCTGTAATGCTGTTCAAATGTTTTCACAACATAAAAGAGTTGCCATTTGCAATCTGCCAAGGTTCTAGAAATCAGAGGACAGCTGTCTCCTTCCAGCTGCTTGCTGATCTGCCCTTTTCCCCACTGCTTCTACCTTAAATGTTACTTCCTCTAGCCTCCAGCTTTCAGACAAAGGCCTGAGACCAGGGTGAGGTGAGTGAGGCATTTGTCTCATGTACAAAAATGAAGGCAATACCCAAAAAACTCTGTAATCAAGATGAATAATATTTTAGTGTAATGTTTTAAAAGATACAAATGCAAAAAAAAAAAATCTGTGATGAAGAAAATATTAACATTTTTATAAAAAGGCAAGATCAATGTCACTGAGTTGTCCTTATACCTCAAGTGCCAATTTGACTTGGCACAATATTGTTACTGACCCTGATTTAATGTAAAATATTGATATTTCATTCATCATGAATTTTTGGCATTAATTTTGAGTTTTAAAAATATTATGTTAAAATATTACTCATCTTGATTACTGAGTTTTTGGCATCCCCTTCAAATATACTAAAAACCATTGACTTGTATACTTTAAACAGGAGAACTTTATAGTCTATACATCATACCTCAATAAAGCTGTTAAAAAAACTTCATTCATGGTCACCAAAATTTGAATTTTATGTACATTTCATGTGTCATGAAATATTCTTCTTTTGTTTGTTTGTTTTTTCCAGCCACTTAAAAGTGGTAAACCATTCTTAACTCATGGGCTGTACAAAAACAGGTGGCCGGCCAGATTTGGCCTGTGGGCTGTAATTTGCCAACCCCTAAGTTAAAACATAGGAAGTACTTAATACAGAGTGTGAAAAGCAAGAGACAAGCTTAAAGAGGAGGCAGCTTCCTCTTTGAGGCTGCTTTGTCCAGATGGCGCTCATTTCTGTCATCTGGGGTTGTTCTGAGGCAATGTGGGTTGAGCACCTAGTAGAGAAGCCTAACTTCAGGGGTGTTAGTAATGTCAGTTCCCCAAATCCCCAGCTGGGAGAGCTAAGCCAGGCCCCAGGCAGCTTGCACTGGAGGCCTGGCCTGCTGGACTGGCTCAGATCACCCTATCTCTTCCCATCAATTTTAGGTTTCTTTCTGCCATCGATATTTCCCACTTTTTGCTCATATTTCTCAGCAGTTTTTAATTACTGTTCGAGTAGCCGCCACCTAGCAGCTTATCTGCTACATGATTGTGTGGCAGGGCTGTAAAACTGCAGATAACCCTGGCTCCCTGGGCAAGAGAGCCACTGCCTTATCAGATACTGGCTACAATAATTAACCATGTGGAGAAATAAAAACAAATATTAGACAGTGAATGCCTCATATGTGACCAAAAGCCCCAGACTCAGTGAAAGCCTGTTGGCTCTGCTGTTTCCTTATCATGTCGCCTTATTTCTGACTGCAGTTTTCCTGAAATCTCCACCGTCCGTGCTCCTGTCCGCCTGCAACCATTCCCTCCAAGTAGCAGCTCCCCACATTGTTCATCTTTCAGTTTTTGTTGACCCTTAACTTTTTGTTGTTGTTGTTGAAGTTTTTATTTCATCAACATAAAGTTAACTCTGCGATCCAGCTATCGAAGGGGAGGATAATGTAGAATCCAAAGAACTGGAGTGAGAGTACAAAGATGACAGGATACTGAAAGAAGACAGGGGAGGTGGGATACTCCCCTGAGCGACAGAAGGATTGGTCTGGTGGTTGAGACAAAACACAAATCAAATTTATTAGATTTGTCCAGGGTCGGCCATGGTGTTCTCCTTGCTGGTCTTGCCATTTCTGGATCCAGTGTGCTCCATGGTGTCCACGCTATTCACGCTCTCTTTCACCTTGCCAAAGACCACGGGCCTGCCATCTGACCACCCAGTTTCAGCAGAGCAGATGAAAAACTGGGAACCATTTGTGTTGTGTCCAGAACTGACCACAGACAAGATGCCAGGACCCACATGCTTCAGGATGACTTTCTCATCATCAAACTTCTTCGTAGATGGACTTGCCACCAGTGCTGTTATGATGTGTGAAGTTACCACCCTGACACATAGACCCAGGAATAATTCTGTGAAAGCAGGAATCCTTATAACCAAATCCTTTTTCTCCAGTTTGTGGAGCATGAAAATTTGGCATTTTGTCTGCAAACAGCTTGAAGGAGTTGCAGCCCACAGGCTTGCCGTCATCAGCAATGTTGAAGAACATGGTGGGGTTGGCCATGGCTGCAGGTGGCAGTGTCTGCCATCACCCTTAACTTTGAAGACCTTTTCTCATCCCTCCCCTTCTCTAGTCCATGTCTTTCATGTTCCCTGTAGTGGGGTGAATAGCATCCCCTCAAAATTCATGTCCATCCAGAATCTCAGAAGGTGACCTTATTTGGACAGAGGGTCTTTGAAGATGGAATTAGTTAAGATGAGGCCATAGTGGATTAAGATGGGCCCTAAACCCAGTGACTGGTGTCCTTATGAGAAGAGGAGAAGAGACACACAGGGAAGAAGGTCATGTGAAGACAGAAGCAGGGACTGGAGTGATGCAGCTACAGGCTGAGGAGCACCAAGGATTGCTGGGAACCACCAGAGGCTAGGAAGAGGCCACAAAGGATTTCTCCACTGAGCCTTCGGAGATGGCATGCCCTGTCCACACCTTGGTTTCTGACTTCAGGTCTCCAGGACCTTAAGAGAATAGGCTTCTGTTTTCAGCCACCTAGTTTGTGGTCCTCTTTTTTTACAGCACCTCAGGAAAACTAATATACACCCCCCTCTTTGTGTCTGAAGATACTTCCCCTTCAGTGTCAAGTCAGACCACCGAAGGGCAAGATGACTAATGATGCCTTCATCATGGGCTTGTTGGGAGAGTTAAATGAGATGTAAAGTGTACGAAGGACCCAAGTCGGATGTTGGTTGAGGGCTGTTAGCATAATTTTAGTAGAGGTGTTGAGTGGCAGTGCTTTGTAGTCTCAGGCATGTACTTAATTCCAGGAGTACAGGCTCTCTAGGTTAAACTTCATTACCCAAAATAGCAGCAATACCCTGTCATATCAAAATGGTTCAAAATCAACCTACTCATTCTTTCACTTATTTGAGTTCATTCATTCACTCATTCGGCAGTGAGGGGCTTCTGTACTGTGTTAAGTAATTTAGACTCTCCCATAGGCATGAGAGCATTAGCATCTTCATCAGTAAAGAACATGGAAAAAATTACATCACTGACCATCAAGCATGCTCCAAGCACTGTTCTAGACAGTGGGGACAAAACAATGAACAAGAGTAACACGCTCTCGTCCTCAAGGAGTTTACAGATTAGAACGGAAGCTAAGTACACCATGTAAGGTGATAAAAGCCGCGGGAGCTGGCAGGAAAGATGAATCAATTCAGGCTGAAAGATCAGCCCAGAAGGCTTCCTGAAGGAGGAGGAGCTTGAGTTACTCTTGAAGGACAAATGGGAGTGGTCCAGATGGGGATGGAGGTGGGTCATGTGTCCAAATCCCAGTACAAAGGAAAAGTCTTTCATACAGACGGTCCTTGAAATATTTTTAGTGTGCTGTTAGATGGACAGCTCATTCTTAAGCATAGTTTGAAAGGCTTGCTAGGCTCCTTCCTGTTTCAGTTTCCTAGCTGCTAAAACAAATACCATACAGTGGGCTGGTTTCCCAAATGGAATTTACTGGCTCAAAGTTTCAGAGACCAGAAGGCTAGATTCCTCCCTGGTTGGTATCTTCTGGCTAGCCAGCGATCTTTGGGGTTCCTTGGCTTTTTTGTCCCATGGCAATGCACATGCTGGCATCTTCTCCTTTCTTTTCCAGGTTCCATTGACTTCCATCTTCTCTGGCTGAATTCTCTCTCTCTGTCTGATTTTCAAAAAGAACTCGAGTTGTTCAGATTTAAGCCCAACCTGGTTCAACTGGGCTACAACTTAACTGAAGCAACATCTTGAAGAGATCCAATCCACAGTAGTTCCACACCCAGTGGCATGCAGACCAAGACCAAGAATATGTCCAAACTAGGGTACGCAATCCAATCCACCATAGCTCCCAACTTTTATCATAAACCCACAATGTCTGCACCATGGAGGTTTTGAACATCAGCTGTTGTGGGATGCTAAGCGAGTCAAATGAAGCTCTCTGTGCTTCAGTTTTCTCATCCAGAAAACAAAAATATTAAAGACAGCTCCACAGGGGTGTTATCAGCATAAAATAAAACAGCAGACTCAAAGTATTTGGAGCTTAGTAAAAGCTAGAATTTGATATACATATTTATTATTTCCAACTTTCTTTCTCCTGCCTACTCCTTACTCTCAAGCCAAAGAAGGTGGGATGGATGCTAGACAGTTACCAAAAATGTTTTTGAATCATCTGAAGTATCCAGTGGTTTATTAATGAATATTTCTTGGGATAGAATCTGTATCCTGTCTTTTAGCTGCTTTGACAGTTGTGTAGATCCTGTTAGTTGCTTACCCAATAACCATTCCCTTTTCTTCCTTGCTAGCAGAATCCAATTTTGTTTGTAGTGGTAATGTGCCAGCCTTAGAGGTTGAATCATGATTGTCTAAAAAATCTGGCCCTGTGATCCAGTTTTGGCAATAAGACTTAAGAAGAAAGCTTTTTCTTTCTTGACAAATGCAGTCACAGTTGACAATGCCTCTGCCATCATCTTCCTGCCTTGAATTCCTAAAGTTATGGCTACAGCAATGGCAGCCACATCATTAGCAATGATCATGACCTAGTAGTCAAAAGAATCTCTGTGACAGTGGCCCTGATATGATTGTGCCTCTCAACCAACATCAGATTTTATGTTTGATTAGGCAGCATAATAGTTTTGGTTACAGACAACCAACTGCAATCCTGACTAGTTGAATGGAATTGAGCTTAGACAGGTTTTCATTCAGAGCCAAGAATACCAAACCAAAACACTAAGTCATGGGCATCTAGGGTCTGAGTCAGGTTACCACGTAGGCCATGTGATCCAGAGAACCGGGGTCCTGGCAGTGAGGCAATGACCGGAACACGAGAGAGTGAAGCCTCAGTTGCTGAGCCAGAAACATGGCAGCAGATGATTTTGGAAGAGGAGGAAGTACCTCCATTCAACGTGGCAGACTGAAGAGTGTTGGTCCCAGGGGAATGGGGCTCCAGGAAAGACAAGAAGGACTGGAAGTCCCTGAAATGTGGGTGGATCTGGGGTTCTCAGTCCTCTACATGGCCTGTCCTCCTGTTTCCTCAACAGGTTCTAGCATCTCCTCCTTTTATTATCTCTAATAAGGTCTGATTTTTCCAACTTTCTCCATTTTTCTACTTGATGTTCTGAATAAGGTAGAAAGCTGGTAAAGCAGCAGGCTTAAAACTCAGCCACTTTTTCCTGTTTGCCCCACCCTCCCCAGCCTCGTGCATAAACATTTGCTCAATGAGGGACTGAATGCATGAATGAGCAGATCTTGCAGATTCCATTGTCTTACTATCTGTGCTAATCCATAATAATTTATATTTGATTTTGGAATACATTATATAATTTGAATTCTTCAAATTTACCTTTCTAATTATGTTCTTCTTTGGCTAACATGGAAATTAATTTGCACAGGTTGAGTGATGGTAAGGGAGGTTTGTTAGGTGTTGGGATCGTTAGGCAGATAATCCATACATCCGCAGTCAAGAGTTGTCTAAATTGGGAAGGTCAAACTACACTGGTATTTGAAGCATGGTGAGTGTGTGTTCATGTGTGGGTATGCTTGGTTTCTGCATTAGCCAATCCATGCAAACTGGTTCTGTTTATAATCCTGCCTACTGGTTTGGTTGTGGCCTAGACTTTCTGACCTGCCACTGTTCTGAGAGCTATAATCCAGCAATAAATTGAATTACACCTGGCCTTGCTCAGACTTCAGGACCTCAATGGCAGGTACTAGGTTCTTAGGTGAGTTTTCTGTGGGTTCCTGAGTTATCCCTCTGCTTGCTCAATGCACAATGGGTAGTCAAGAATGAATGAATACATCAATTCAGAAAAAGAAATAAAAGGAAAAAAAAGAATGAATGAGCCCTTCCTGAATTACACATTAAGTTGCCAGTCTGAAATCTCAGTTCTCTGGGGGCAATTGTTGTTTGTTCACTCCTGTGCCATCTGTCTACCTGGATTGATCCTCCTGCTTGGGCTGGATCTGGAGTTCCACTTGACCTTGATTAATAGGCTCTACTTTTCCCTGGAAAGGATCCCAAGCTCCCAATCTGGATGGAGATTCTTGGCCCTATGTGCCTGAGCATAGAATGACTGGTTCCTGGTCTTGTTCCAGTGTTTGGACATTTGATGGGGCCTGGCCTGGCCTTGTGCCTTTGAACTGGCAGCTCTCAGCCCAGCCACATGGCCAACACTCAAAACAAATGAACCACTGACACTGTCAACTCACTCACAGCCTTTGTCCTGAGCCATTTGCCTTGACCTACCTTATGCTTTAGTTCCTAATATGCTCTAAATATCTTGGCTCCAACCTTTATGTTCACCACCCACCCCAGGATTGACATGATTCCACACATTTGTGGTTCCCTCCTGGACAATGAGTCACACTTGACTTCCAATCTACAATTGTGCCCCCATTTCTCTAGCACTGAGCTCAGGCTTCCCTCCTTAATGAGGCTTCATGCCAATCCCTTTGATTTTATCACCTTTGGCTACTTGCATTACCCTTAGCCAAATCCAGAACCTTATATCCACAGCATTTTGTAGCCCTACCTCTTCTGGGTCAATCTGGCCTCAGGAACTAGAGCAGGATGCCCATACCTGTGGATCTGCTTGGATCCCTAATACCAGTCTTCCCTGAACTGTCTTGCCAGCTTCATTCCGCAAATATTTCTCAAATACCTACTGTGTGTCAGGCACTGTCCTAGGCACTGGGAATTTAATAGTGATCAAGACATCATCATTACGCCAAATCCTAGTGGAGAGACAGACATGTAAACAGCAACCACAATGCAGTGTGTTAAGGGCCACAACAGATGCACAAGCCTGAGAGCCATCCCGGCACCTCCCAACAATGAAATGTCAGAACTAGAATGAGGAATGTTAAAATGATGCCAGATACCAAAAGGGTTCCAAATGGAATCCCCAGGGGATCTCTGCCTAAGAGCCCTACCCTAGAAACCAGATCCACTTTCTCCTCCAGGGGAAAGAGGAGTAATTGATTCCCCATCTTTAGCAACCACAAATGCCATGGGAGCCGATAGGATAACCAGGCTGTGGAGGGGCCAGCCGGGCACTCTCTGCAGCTGCCTCACCCTCTGGGCAGAGGAGGACTTGACCACATTTCTTGAAAGAAAAAGTATTGCTCCAAAGTGAACGTGGCGCTTCTGCCCGAAAGGAAACGGTTGGAGGAATTACCAAAAGCACAGTGACTGCAAATTCTGCCCAATACAATGGGAACAAACTTCCTGATTCTATGAAAAAATGAGAAGGAAGCTGGACTCTTGTCTCCCGGAGACAAGGTGAGAAATAAAGAGACACAGAGAGTAAGTAAATCCTGGAGTAAGACAGTATCACAGGAAAGAGTGAAATAAACAAAATAAAAGTATGAAATTATTTAATTACTTGGGAAAATATGGTAGAAAGGAATTAGAGTTAGGAAATGGTGGAGGGTCTACTTCAATGACTAGATAAGGCTTATCTGGTAACAGAACATACTTGTTTTAGTCAATTGATGCCTAAAGTCTTCAAGAATGTGTTTTCTCTTCCTTTTCCTGTCTGAATGGAGCTACATCATGGGCTCTGATTTCTTTGAGATAGCATTGACTCTATCCATTCCCTCAGAACCTAAGGTGGCAGGGTACAAGGACAGTAACTGCCTTATCAGTAAAGGAAGGTCCAAAAACGTGATTCCTGTTGTACCTGTTTCACAATTTGTTTTGCAAACTTTTTTGTGTTTGTCCTGGTTCTCCTAGAAGCAGAAGCTAAGATGAGGTTACAAGCACATGAATTTTATTAGAGGAAATGTCTGTGTAAGGAAAAAATGGGGAGGGAGCAGGGAGAGGCATGTGACCCCAAGGGAAGGAAAGAAGCTTGAATGGAAGCATCCTAGAGGGCCATGTTCAGGAAGGTTCAGCAAGGCCCTTGGGGAGTTTTGAAAGGAAAGTCAACCTCATAGGTGTCTGTCTCTCCTGGGAACACCTTGCCTTAGTATCTCTGCCTTATTCCGTCGCTGGCTGGTTTGTGAAGCCTGTGGGGGTAAATATTTAAAATCAGAAGTGCCTTAGAAACTCAAGGCAGAGTTTCTCGTGGGTAGTCCAACATCTGGCAGAAACACTTGGGGCACCTGTTCAAATTTCTAAAGAATTTCTGCCCAGACCTGTTGAATCCTAAATCTTGGAGATAAGAACCAGCGCTTTAACAGATACAGATGCCACATTTATAGATAGCACCAAGGTAGAAGGAAGCTTGTTAGAGGTGATTCACGCTAAATCCATATCAAATGTTATCTGGAAAAAAAAGTGAAATCTGGCTATAATTTAATATCACAATCACTTCACGGTTTTCTTGTCACTAAAAGCTACAGCCACAGCTCTGCTTCAAATTCCTTTCAGTTTCCAAGCCCTCCTTTCAGACAGCTTAAAAAAATGAAAAAGAAAAAGGTTACAAAAACAGCACTTCAGAGAAAGCAGCAAGGTCACTCAATTGCTTCCCCTGGTTAATTTAAGGATCTTAAATTATGCATGCTGTTTTGAAAACATTTTGCATGTTCAATTCACATGCCTGAGCAACCCAGGCTACAGGATAAAATCAAGCGTAATAATTCTCAAAAATCTGCTTCTGCTTTTTCGTCACCCATATTCCAGGGCTACGCCGGTTTGAGATGCAGAATAGGTATTTAAATCATTTGGCAGTGTGCTGGGAGAGTTTGAGGGGGTAAGAGAGAAAAGCTGGGGCCGCTGAGCCAACTCCTGCTTGCATTCTTCTGGATCTCCAACACTTTCTCCGACCACCCCTTACCGGATCCCACAACCTCCGAGACCCCCTTCCACCGAGAGGAACTGATCACTCCCATCCTCGCCTTAAATCTAGCGGGGCGAAAAGGCCAGAGGTTGGATTTGTCCTCTGTCTGACGTGGGTAACCTTGAACATTAAAGAAATGAACCCAGTACAGATGGCCCTGAAATTTCAACCAATGCGAACGCGATATGCAGATTAGGAAGTCGAAACCACCTGTCCATTGGCTGACTTCCGCCTGACGTCAAAAGGCCCCGCCCACCAAACCTAGCCAGAGGCGCCGCCGGCAAGTTTCTGGTCAAGTTTGAAAAGCTACTGTGTGTGTGTGTGTGTGTGTGTGTGTGTGTGGTGTGTGTGTGTGTGTGTGTGTGTGTGTGTGTGTGTGTGTGTGTGTGTGTGTGTTAATCAGCTGGTGCGGGTTTCCTGCATTTCCTGTTAGCCAAAAAAAAAAAAAAAAAATTGTTCACGTACAGACCCTGAAGGACTCAGGGCCGAAGTGAATTTTGTTCTCTAAGGAATGTCCTGCCCCTTCTATGACTGTTTACTGGTGTTTTGAACAAAACCGACAGGGGAGAAAGTTGTGAATTCAACATGAGCCATGGTGACTTTACGAAAGTTAAGCTTAGTAGTTTCCAGGAAGCCCCAGGCTGACCCAACTCTATGACTCAAATGATGTGAGTCTTTTTGGCTGTGGTCTTGACTTCAAAACGAAAGAAATGCAGGCACTGCAGGTTAGGGGCCTTCCTCACTTTTCCTATTTCATTTTGCAGAGAGTGCGCTTCTATCATCCCCCTCAATTTGAAATTCCCAATTTCAATACCTCTGAGGACTGAGAGAGAGAAAGCTTATGTATAGAGATAAAATAGATAATATCTACCTTAACCTCCTGACACCCCCCTCCCACCCCAAAGCTTGTCTTTTCCTAAACAATTGCCCTTGAAATGTCTGGCAGTTACTTGACACTGCCTATTTGGTATCCTAAAGCTGCGGGGAATTTTTCCAAAATCTCTCACCATAAGGAATGATTTGCGTGCCCTCCTCCCCAAATTAGCAAAGACATAACACAGCTGAAACTCTTCACTGCCGGGGAGGGGGCACCCCACATTGTTTGGTTTGTGCAGAACCCTTTTTACCTGCTGGGAATAGCATCCAGTTTTTCCTTCAGGGAATCATCTCACCCTCACTTTCAGACCTGGTCTGGATGAAGGGGGACCCCTTCTCTCCCCCTACCTATAGAGGTAAGCATATGTCTCAAACCATATGACAGCATCTGTCAACTAGTATTATGTATCTTCCCCAGTTACACAGTGACTGGGACAGGACTGGACATGTCACACACGGTGGTCTAAATGACACCAATCCCTGGACTTTGATGGAAAAAGAGATACTTTCTTTTCCCACTGGGATTCCTAAACTGGTAGGAGACAGTTGTGGGGCTGTCTTTTGGGGGGATCATCTTTGCCCTGCCCGAAAGAAAGAGACTTTTCAACAATGAAGTCTATATGAAGAAAAGATGAGCTAAAAGAGATGGATTTCTGATGATGGTATTTGAGCACCTGGATCCAGCTATGCCTGAAATGAGGCCCTTGTACTTTTTACTTGCTAGAGTCAGTAAATTACCATTCTAATATGTTGGATGGAGTTCATTTCTGTTGCTGACAATTGAAAGAGTCCTCATTTGTATATCCAACCACAGGCTAAGCCTTACTCTCAAGGAGGGGTTTAGGGCTATTCTAGGCTTCTCCCTGTGTGGTTTTTTACCGGTTCCTTCTGCTCCTGTGAGAGTTGGTTGGGGAGGGGAAGGGCTGATGTGGTGGTATGTGGGTGTCAGGTAGGGGGGCAGATCACACTGGGACAGTAAAGTAGGAGGATTAGATGAAGAGGATTGAGATCAAATAGAGCTGAGCCACCACCACCATCTCTTTGATCCCCAGTTTCCTCATCTGTGTGCTCCATGGGGACAATGACTATCCCTCCCTCTTGGGGTTGGGTGGAAGGTTATCGACAATGTCTGCTGCATGATAAGTGCTCAAGGAATAGTGGCCATTAGCTAATCCAAGACGATTCACAGGAAAAGATATGGGGTCTTCTCCAGGTCTCCGATGCAATGTGGGGACAAGGGAGAAGAGGACTAGGGGTTGTGAATGAGCAGCTCTGGGCCTCTGCTGTCATTGTCAACCACAGAGACCTGCCAAGGAAGTGGCATGCACCTGCCACCCGTCACTGTAAGATGGGGCTTGTATCCAGCCAGAGCAGCCCCCATTCTAGGCCAGATCCTGGCTGTACATGATATCTGTGAGCCCGCCCATCTGTTCCGAAACTGCAGCTGGGCTTGGTTCTCTGTCTGTCCTTCCTTCCTCCCTTGGCTTCCTTTCTTAAGCAAACATTGATCCAACCAACACCTTCCAGGTCTCAGGCACACTTCCAGGTCTTAGGATCCACAGGGGATGCAAGGAAAGAAACCAGCCTCAGTATTACAGCTAACACCTACTGGGCATAGCGTGGACACTAACTATGCTCATTTCCTGGCCTCACAAACCCTGAGAGCTGTGTTAAACATACCCATTTTACAGAAGAGTGAACAGGGAGCAGTGCCTGCTGAAGACGCAGGCGTTGAGATACAAACATGGTGTGTTTCTTCAAAGTGCATATTCTTTCCTCTGCTCCAGTAGTCTGCTGCCTCCCACAAAGAGGATTGTATCATGAGGTATTATTACATTAAAACAAATTTGCACTCTTGGGCCTTTGTCCCAGAGAGATATAAACCGATGCTCACACAAAATCCTATATGTGAACGTTGATAGGGGCTTTATTCATAATTAGAAAAAACTGGGAATGACCTAAATGTCTTATAGCTGCTGGATAGATACATAAACTGTGGCTCATCCATACTAGGGAATATTATGCAGCAATAAAAAGGAACCAGCTGTTGATACCTGCAACAACTTAGAAGAGTCTCAAAAGCATTATGCTGAGCGAGAAAAAAAATCATCCCCAAAGATCACACACTAGCTGATTCCATTTGTATAGCATTTTCAAAATAACATGATGGAGAAAGAATAGTGGTTGCCAAGGATTGAGGGGAGGGGGAAGGTCTGTGGCTATAAAGCAGTGACAGGAGGGATACTTCTGGTGATGGAAAAGGTTTGTATCTTGGTGGTGGTGGTAGTTATATAAATCTCCTCACGTGATAACATTGCACAGAATTATGTACATAAACAAAAATGAGTGCACATAAAACTGGTGAAATCTGAATAGGGTCTATGGGGATACCAGTGTCAATTTCCTGGTTTTGATATTGTCCTACAGTTAAAGATGCAGCCACCGGGGAGGACAAGGGGTAAGTATACATGGGACCTCTCTGTCCATTTTTTGCAACTTCCTGGGACTCTATAATTATTTCAAAATGAAAAAAAAAAAAAACCTTGGCAGTACCTTGCACATAGCAAGTGCTCAATAAAGGGTAGCTATAAATTCTACTAGGATTGCAGTTTTCATGTAACCATGGGCTGTAGGGAGGCAAATATATGAGAAACTGACTCTAATACAGAAGCTAGAAAGCAGAGCTGCCCAATAGCTGCACAAGTCACATATGTAATTAAAGTCTTTCTAGTAGTGACATAGTGGTTTGGAGCTATGTGGGTGCGAACCCATCATAAGTAGGACCTTTTGAGGAGCCAGTTATGAGTATTAATCCTCTTACAAACAGTCCTTTATAAACAGAATAAATATGGGGGGTGGGGGTGGAAGGGTGGGGGAAAGCCAAGAAAGCAAGAAAAGAAAAAAGCAAACAAAGCCTAGAAGAGAGGAGAATAACCAGCAGTCATCACCACGTGCTGTGCCATGTGGCAGAGGAGCCAAGGATCGCTGGCAGCAGACCTTTGAGAAGGAATCTTTGCCTTGATGATGCTTTGGTTTGGATATTTTCTCAGCCTCAAAACTGTAAGCTAATGAATTCCCGTTGTTCAAGCCAAACCATTTCATGCTATCTGCCTTCAGCAGCTAAGAAACTTAAAACAGCACATCAAACATGTAAAAAGAAGTAGGTGAAATTAATTTAGTAAGATATTTTATTTAACCCAACATAACCAAAATATCATTTCAGCATGTAATCAATAAAACGCAATTATTATTGATCTTTATATGATGAGATATTTTGCATTCTTTTTTTTATTAAATCTGTAAAATCTGGTGTGTATTTTGTACTTACAGTACATCTTAATTCAGATGCTAATTTTTCTTTGAAAATACTTGACCTGCATTTAGATGTCATCAAAGTACAGTTGGAAAAGTAGATGTGGGTTTCCAAGTTGTTCCAAATCTACTTAAAGTTTTCCAATAATGGAATTGAGTACCTGGGTTTTTCTAATTTAAATGTTAATTAATTAAAATGAAATAAAATAAAAAATTCAGTCACTCAGTCATACTAGCTAATTTCAATATCCACTAGCCATATTTGACAATTGTGTCAAGCAGTGCAGGTAGAAAAGGAATTTGTGCTAGATAGAGGATTCCAGGTAAGTCTGTAGGGAGCAGGTGACATTTGAACCAGCTGGCCTCAAAGGATGAGTATGATTTTAACAGTGTATAAATACGTCAAATACACAAACATCAGGAATACAAAGAGGCGGATTTTTCTGGTTGCCCCTCTAATATCTAGTCCTTTTCCTAAGCAACTAGAATCATTTTTTTTTTAAGGCGTGGCAATGGCCCAACTAAAAACTCTACATTTCCAAGCCTCCTTTTCAGATATCGTTGCCAAATCATTTCTCATCAATGATATGTAGGAAGTATTTGATCAGAGATATGTGGGATTGTGCCCTTCCCTCTTCCCCTTTCTTCACACCTGGAATGAAGACATGATGGCTGGAGTTGCAGTGGTAATTTTATGACCATAAGATGATGTTGCTAATGGAAACTATATACTAAGGATAGCAGAGCAGAAAGATGACTTGAAAGTACACGTCATGCCAGCCCTGGACTTCTTTTAAGTAAGAAGTGAATAACTCCTACCTTGTTTAAACCACTGAAATAGGTCTCTATTACAAGCAGCCAAGCACAATTCCTAACTGATACAGGGGAGGAAAGTGTCAGGAGAAAAGCAAATAGTTTGATCTGATAAACCATTCTTGTAAAGTTGAATTAATCCATTGAATATTCTGATGTCCTAGCACTGCTCACAAGGCTTAAGAAGTTTTAACTTATGTAATTATCACTGCGGTCACATTTTGTAGATGAGGAAACTGGGGCACAGTGAGACTAAGCAATGTTCTCAAGTTTACAAAACCACTAGGTAGTGGATCTGAGTTTTGAGTCCATGCAGTTTAGCCAAAGGGCTGCAGTCTTGAATTGAAGTAAAGGGATTACTGCGGAATGCAATGGAAAGGAACTTGGACTGGGGTCAGACATGTATACCTTGGCCTGGATAGTCAGACCTCACTTGTCTCAGACCCTTTGTGGGTCTCTGCACACCAACATCAGCTCATCCACTTAAATTCAGCATGTCATATGTGCCCATCCCTCATGTTGTGCTAACTGGCCTCATGGAAGTGACCTCTGGCCTGTGCACCATACACTCCACACCTTGGGCCAGGTGGGGAGGGGAATTTCTCAGGTCTTCCCCCAAGCTGTCTGACCCAGCAGGGAGCTCCCTCACTCACGTCTACCCCAAGGGCAGTAAGCACTTGCTAACTTTTGTTGATTTCCTTTATCTAGATAAGGACTCTACTTTCAAGAAACTCATATTTTGATAGAGAAGAGAGACACTAAATCCAGAAACAAATAAGTATCCAGAGCAGTGATAAGTGCTGAGAAGAAAATGAAACAAGACAATGGGATACAAAGTGAGGGGAAGGGAAGAAAACCTCAGATGGGGTGGTCAGCGATGGCCTCTCTAAGGAGGTAACATTTTTATGAAATTGAGAGAGAAGAAGGAGTTATGCAAAAAATCCAGGGAAACACCTCCAGGCAGCAGGAATAGCAAGTGCAAAGGCCCTGGGGTAGAAATGAGTTTATTGTGTTCCTAAAGCAGAAAGAAAGCCAAGTGGCCAGAGCATGGTGATCTAGGGGAGAAAGGCAGGAGATGAGATAAGGCAAGGGGCCAGATCACATACAGCCCTCCAGGCTGACATCAGGAGTTGGTTCCATTGTTTATGGTTTGTCTCAGGCTGGACTGTCAGGTCCATGAGGGCAGAGAACTTGTCTGTATCATTCATGGCGTTATCACTAGACGCTGGCAAAACCGTGTCTGGTACACAGTGGGTGTTAAGTAACTCTTGGTTGACTCTATAAACAAATGTGTCACTGCACTGCCTCCTATATTCTTGATACATTCCCTGTGTTTATTGAGAATCTCTTTCCTTCTTGAACTTCTTGCACCCCTTTGGTGTCCCATTCGTTCCAAGTCCAAATTCTTAGTCTTCTAGAATGTCCCCAGTGATGTGGGGTTATCTACTCACAAAGGCCCAACAGTCTCCCTTTCAGGGGGTGCAGTGTATGAATAGCACACTTCAGAAGGTCCCCCCAAAGCTTTACAATAACAAATAGTGGAATGTCAGGCCTGTGTGTGTGTGTGTCTGTGCTCATGTGCACATGTGAATATTTAAAGGGTCCTGGTATGCCCCCCCATCCCAGATCAGAGCAAGAAGGCTGCCCTGAACCCCCAGCTGTTGGGAAACTCGGTCATGTCAATAATTCCTACAGCTTGCTCTATGTTGGTGCCCGGAGGAATGAGAAGTTCATTAGCTTTGCTAGAAAAGGCCTATGAAATGTTTGGAGCTCTGTGGCCTACCTGCTAATGCAAGGCACACGTAGGCATTCCAGGCCAGCCTGGGTTGCTCAGCTGGGTCTTACACCCATTGACAGCCCTGGGGGGTATATACACACCATGGATACCGGTGGGTCACTGGGGGACAGGAGTGGGGAAACCCCTCCATGATGCATCTAAGTTGTTGCAGAGTTAACTTAATGATGAATTACTATACATTCTTCCTCCTCTGGGGAGTTAAAATGGCTTGATAAACCCCAGGCCCAGGAAAAGCAGGGAGGCAGGAGGTAAACAGTTTACCTTGGGCGGGGAATGAGAGTTCAGTCCATTAAGGGGAGTCTGAGAACAGAAGTTAATGGTCCCTCCAGGCCTGGAAGTTAATTCAGCCTTGAAAATAGATCTCAAAATCCATCTGCCAACCACTTCGACCCACCGTGATCTCCACACCCCACCTGCACTTCCCCAGCTCATGTCCGCCTGCCAGGCGGACCCCAGACACCTGCCCAGGAAGTAGGGCCTCCCAAAGTCACTGACCTAGATCTGGGTTTCTCAAAGTAGGGAACACATTCCCCTAGTATGGAACCAGGAATAGGGTGAGGCGAGCAAGACACTTGCCCTGAGCATCAAAAATACTCAGTAATCCTAAATTTAACTTGTATGGTCGGTTTAGTTGAACATCATAAGTATACGAAATCTTGATTATGGCATGAGATCTTATTGGTTTGCCCACGTTCGTGTGATGCCGTAATGTAACTCAGAGTAATTTGGGCAGTGAAGGAAAAAAGTATTTGCAAAGTCCTCTTTGGGGACTGGGGAGAAAGAAGAAAATATTCAACTTCCCCATTTTGGGAATTCCTATATTCTTGCAAGCAGTGGGGACAATCAATTTAATAGGCTGAGCTCTTGCTAAGCCTACTTATAATTACGCCTAAGAGTCACCCCAAGGGAACCTCTTTTTTTGGCTCAGACATGGCCTCTCACTCTAAGGCAACTACAGGTGACCTCACTGCCCTCCCCACTATGCAGGACATGACTCCCAGGGGTATAAATCTCCCTGGCAACGTAGGACAGAACTCCCGGATGAGCTGAGTCCCAGCATCGTGGGATTGAGGAAGACTTCTTGACCAAAAGGGGGAAGAGAGAAATGAGACAAAATAAATTTTCAGTGGCTGAGAGATTTCAAACAGAGCCAAGAGATTATCTTGGAGGTTATTCTTATGCACTATATAGGTATCCCTTTTTAGTTTATGGTGTATTGGAATAGCTGGAAGGAAGTACTTGAAACTGTTGAACTGTGTTCCAGTAGCCTTGATTCTTTTTTTTTTTTACCTGAAATTTTTAAACTGTAATCAGGTGCCTTGATCTCTGATAATGATTGTATAGCCTTTATCTTGTGCCCTTGTGATTGTAAAATCCTGTGACTGACCTTCACTTGTACCCAGTTATCCAGTTTTTTTACTTTAGAGTCTTGTGCTCACTAAAGACAACCCCTAATGTTTATTTTATTTTTTTTCTTTGCCTCCTGCCTTTATTTTTATTTATTTATTTATTTATTTATTTTATTAATTAGCCTTGATTCTTGAAGATGATTATATAACAATATAGCTTTTATAATGTGACTGTGTGATTGTGAAAACCTTGTGTCTGATGCTCCTTTTATCCAGGGTATGGACAGATGAATAAAAAAAAACATGGATAAAAATAAATAAATAAGAAGAGAGATAGGGGTAAAATAAATTGGAAGAAAAAGAAAAACTCAGTAATCAAGATAAAGGTATGTAAGGCACTAATTTAAAAATAAGTGTTACTAGGAAAAAAACCCATGATGAATAAAATATCAAGATTTATAATAAAGACAAGGCTCTGACCCACACTAGCCTGATAGACCCTCACCCACCTCACTACTGTCCCTGCCCATGGGTGAACATTTTTTATTTTAATTGTGGGCGGTTATTTTTCTTTAATTACGCAAAGTGATCGCAGCTTCCTATAAGTGGTATGGATGTAACATTTTAATTTTGAAATACAGTGATCTCAAACAAAAGGGACGGAGTCCATTTAAAGAAAAATATTGCGTAGATAATAGTGCAAGTGGTTTGTGGGTTGGTAAAAACCCTGGTGGAGGGGATATGAAGGCCATAACTCCACACCTGAGTCCTGAAGGCAGGGCCAGGTTAACTTTCTCTTCTGTGCCTCCCTGTACAAAGGTGATTTCCAATTTACAGCAGGTGCTTACTAAGGACACGTTGCATGAAAACAGCTCAAGGCTAAACATAGGTGTGACCCCGACAGTCATGGAACCTCCCTGAGCCCCACACTCCTCACCCCTAAAAGGGGGATCTCTGTACCTGCTGCCAAGGACTATGAGGTTTAAAGGAGGTGATTATAATGTGTTCAAGGGGGCCTTGCAGGGCCATATCATGAATTTTGTGGACTTGATAAAGATGAATATAATCCACCCTCAGTCATGTTTGTTTTTATACCAATGCAGTCAAGATAATGTATCTTCCTTATTGTTAGAAGTAAAATATTTTCCTGGATCGATCACTGAAAGTATTATGGATCATAGTCACAAGCACTTATATACATAATCCTTTCATTTTCATAACACCTGAAGAAAGGCATTATAAGCACCATATTATAGATGATAAAATGAAGGCCCAGAGAGGTTCAACAACTTGCTCAAGGCCACACAGCAAGTAGCAGGGCAGAGATATGAACCTAGATCTGCCTGATCCTACCCTCCTGACCCATCCCGGGAAGTGAGATAATCTGGAGAGAGCTGGCAAGTCCCACACATCCCTCAGTAATGTATGAGGGATGCACTTCTGTTCAGGGTCAGCTTTCTCTCGCCAGTAGGGGTGGGGGCTGGGTGTCACATCAAACTGTTTATAGAGTCTCTGGGCAGTTAAGCAGCAAAATGTCCTCAGAGCTTCTGAGCCATCCAGCACCGTCTGCCCGGTCTCAGACCCCAGCAGAGCAGGTTGCTATTTGCTTTGTGCCTCTGGGTTCTTGAAAAAGACAAAGAAAAAGAGAGATGAAGAACTGGGGACACAGACCAAAGCTGCTCAGTTTCTTAGCTCTGTGCCTCCTTCCAGGCTCCTCGACAGAGAAGGCCTGACAAGTGTCACCCGAACAAGGAGTCAAAGCCATTCCATTCCATGCACACGACACTGTGATTTTAAACAATTGCAGCTTGAGACAAAGATCCTCTCAGGGAAGGAAAATCCAACCGAGTTTGCAGTTTCCAGCTTTGGCGCTTCTTGAATTATACATGGGCCAACCCCCCTGAAGGCTGCTTTCTAAGCTGTGTGTGGGGGGGAGGCATGTAATTTTGGTCTCTGGCATTCTGCTAACACACTTGCTGAAAATGGGGCCCCTCCCCAACCAAGTGGCGTTTGCCTCAAAACCAAACAGGGGACGGTTGATGCCTCAAATAGCTTCAAGCTGCCAGCAGAAAGGATGCTGAGGGGAACGGCTTTTCCTCTCTATGCCACAGCCTTGTCTGCTTACGGGATCTGGGCTCCTGTCTCTTGGGAACCCCCACCCTGCCACAGCAGCTGTCACATAGGGTCACAGTGACCCAGCTGGGAAGGGCAAGGACTGGTAAAGCAGACTGGGCAGGGGCAGGGGAGGCACAGTGGGGTCTGCAGGGCCATGGGCAGCCAGACCACACTCTCAGCCTCCTCTGAGATAAGGTAGCTACAGGTCCAGGGCATCTCAGTGCTGCAATGGACGCAGTGGGGACAGAGCCACTTCTGGCCCTGGGGTTTCCAGTTGCTCCTATAATGGGGCAAATTGTCTCCAGGCTCTGTAGCTGCAAAATGCAACCTGCTGGTCAGGGCTCCTTGCTGTCCTCTGTTGCTGGGGCCTGACAAAGGGGAGCGGGCAGGTGCATTCAAAGGACCCAACTCGGTCAGGTCATTTGGGTCAGTGGTGGTGAAGGGGGTGGACAGTGTGACAGTCAAGAGTAGCGACAGCACTGGTAACTTATTAGCTGTATGCCGCTGAGAAGGTCACCTGCTCTCTCAAACCTTCAGTGCCCCATCTGTAGAATGGGTTGATTACGTATTTCATCTGAGCGTTGATCTGAGGACAAAAATCAAGCACAGTGACTTTAGCCCAGTAACTGGGTAGATTCTAAGAGCTCAAAAAAGGTAGCTATTATGATTATTTGCATCTTGAGGAGAAAGACATGACAAGTGAAAGTTCCCATTCATATTGGAGTGTGTGTTTGTGTACGTGTGACAGAAAGAGCAGGTACTGTGTGTGCCCATGGGTGTGAATGTGTGTATGTGTGCCTGTGCATGTGAACATATGTGTGCACGGAGATGTGTGCACCCATGAGTGTACGTGCACGTCTGTGAGTGCGAACATGTGTGTGAATGTGTGTGTGCACACCTGAGTGTGAGCGCGTGCGCGTGTGTGTGAATAAATGTGTGTGTGTGTGCACGCACGCAATCATGTTTTAACCAAAGGTCAAGAGAAGAGTATTCTCCCCACTAGACATGGAAACCTGAGAAGGGCAAATACTTCATTATTTAGATTCAACAGCTACTCATTAGGCAAGACTCAGAAAGAAAGGCTGACCTCCAAGTGTAAAATGTTATTGTAAGTAATGACAGTGATTATAGGATGAGGGTGTGAGCCAGAGAGGGATGCAAGAGAGGTTAATGTCCATTAACTACCTGGAATTAGGAGAAGGTGCTTCTAAGAACTCCATGGTCTACCCTTACTGGGCCCTGTTTATTTACCTCATAGGGAGCTCTTAGCACATCCAAAAGGTATTTAAAAATGCAACCCCCCCCCCCCCCCCCCCGACAATTAGCTTTAGGTAGAAGAGTAAATATGGATACAATATATCACTCTGAGGGTGCTGCTAGAGACAGAGGCTGCCAGTTAAATAAAACAGACTGGAAGACCAGAAGCAATGTGCTAATTTGCCCATTAGCAGTGGACAGTGGTTGCTCAAGGCTTTTGTGATGCAAGAACTGTTAGTAGCTTTCTGTTAATTCTCATAACCTGAGCTGCACGATTCTTTTTTGCATCCAGTGGGGGATGAATGCATGGATTGGCTCTGTCCCTTTAACTTAAAATGTTAACAGAAAGAAGCTGAACGCTAAGCGAAGAGCCACCGGATAGAGACCCTATTGTAAGGCAACCAACAGCCCACAGTGTCAGGGACAGAGGGGTTGAGCCGGACCCCGGATTTTCAGGGCTAGAACTGGGACAGATCAGGCAAACAGGGACGCTCAGTCACCCTACTGCTGCCTCTTCTTTCGATTTATTTGCTGGACCCCAAGTGTGAGTGTCAGTCAGTTCCACCAGGGAGTAACAGTGGTAGAAGTGGCCCTGTGGCTTGCCTTTGAGAAATTCTACCTGCCCGCATATGACAAAACAGACTGTGAATCCATTAGAGCAGGAGCATGTGTCACATGCGGCCTGGGTGGGAGCTGCACAAACCGAGGTGAAAGTTCAGCGAAAACACCCGGGACTTCTAATGGGCCAAAGGCGGGATCCAAATGCTGATCTTGGGCATATTGCTTTTAACTTCCAAGCAAACTTTTGATGGGAATCTGCAGCACAGGCTGCAGATTCCAGGATCTCTGCCCGCCTCCTCAATATACATTCTCCTCAATATACATCTGAGCTTGTCATATAAACCAGGGTAAGAACGTATACTATAGCCACGGAATGCACATAATTCTACCATTCGGCTGTTTCCGCTGCTTCTGAGATTTCGTATATAAATATGCGTGTGCGTTTGTGTGTACATTTCTTGACATATTTACGAAGTCCCAGTTTGCCAACCTTCGGGGCATAATGCGAGAACTATTTTTCATACTAATCTGCTGTAATGACATGTTTTATTATACTATTTCAGCTGTTTCCATTGCTTTTGCCATTTCATGTTTTATGTATTTTAACTAATGCTTTAATTTTAGAACGTTGTGCCCTAAGGTGATTTCACAAAGGCTTACTTGGGAAAATCGACAGTGATTCACAGCGATGGCAATTTAAGACTCTACCCACACAGCGCATGGCGCACAGGAAAGAGGGTTGGAACCGAAAGCAGGAAACAGATGTGCTTGAATGCAGGCGGGGAGGCCAGTGGCTTCAGCCTTGGTGTTCACACCACCAAGAAGTAGGGTGCCAACCCATCCTGGTTGGTCAAGGACTTTCTCAGTTTTAGCCCTAAAGGCCTGCCTCCCAGGAACTCTCAATTCTGGGCAAAGCCAGGTGGTTCGTCAACCAACCAAGATGGCGGGCTTGATATTTGGACAGGCTGGTTCTTACAGGGAGAGGGTCTCAGGAGGTGTGGCATAGCAAGAGTCTGAGGTTTGGAATCATCTGTTCTTAGTTTCAGGCCCCATCTCTGCCAATAAGAAAGCCACTTAAATCATCTCTAAGCCTGTCTCCTTGTTTGGAAAATGGGGCTGGAAAAGTGTGATTGCACAGGGAGTATTCAAGAGATGGAGGTGCTATTATGAACTGGCTGTGGGGTCTTAGCCCAGGCATTCATTCCCCTTCTCGGGCCTCCATTGCCCTGATCCCTGGCCTAACAATGGGGGAGTTGGACCGGATGCTTTAGAAGTGCTTAAGCTCGTACCCTGTGGCAAAGGGAAGGGCCAAGTTCATCAACCTGTATCCCCAGGCCCATTTTGACACCATGGCATGGGGGCTTATGAGGCATGAGAGATATAACAATAATAATAATAATTGTTACTATTATAATCACTTCTGTTTATTGAGCACTTACTGTATGCCAGGCAGGCTTTATGTTAAGCATTGCCCTCTACCATTCCATTTATTCCCCCAGCAGGACAACATGGTGGGAGTAGATGAGATTACAATCTACGGTTTATAGATGAGGAGATGAAGACTCAAAGAGATGAAGGCATTTCCTGAAAATCACATGACATGTAAGTGACAGGCATTTGCGACTACACCAGTGTGACTCCAAGGACCCTGCTTTTCACCACAATGCCTTGGGGCCTCCTTCCCTGAGAGGAGTGGTGGAATATGACTTGGGGCTATGAGACATCCAGAACAAATCCAGGAGGGAAATATGACGGACAGCTGAAAAGCCCTCTGGTTTTCTGGCCTCCTCCACCCTCTCCAGCTTTACCCCCATCCAAGGTAGGGTAGGGGGTAGGGCCCAATCTTTGAACGCAAAGCAGGAAACAGACAGGCTTGAACACAGACTGGGAGAGCAGTTGCTTGGGCCTGGTGTCTCCTTCTCCTTTCTCCCCAACCCTACTCCACACCCAAAACACACCCTGAGCCCTCCTATCTCTGTGTCTATGTGCAAACTGTTCCCTTGATGGGGACTGTGAATTCTTTCCCTTTACCTCCCACATCCTCTCTCTTAAAACCTCCTATTCACCCTGCAAAACCCAGATCCTCAGTGTCCTTAGACTCCCACTAGTGGTTTGTTTGCTGCCTCTCCCTCTTAGAGGATCTGAGACTTAATCATGGTACCAGCCCAGTGCTGGACACAAAATAATGGAAAGTTCCTGGAAAGTTTGTTGGTGAATGGAGTTGCATTTGCCCACTATCTGTAGGCCCCCTTTGTGGAGACAAACTATGTATGACATGTTGTCATTTTCCACTGGATGACATGGATGACAATCAGCCAATGTGCTTTGGACCCTGGTGGAGTGCCACCACGCGCTACTGTATTTAACTGTCGTTAACCTGGAAGGTGGACAGCATCACTCCTCTTTTCTAGATCAGGGGTTGGCAAACTACAACCTGTGGGCCTTCTGCCTGTTTTTTGTAAATAAAGCATTGTTGGACAGAGCTATGCTCATTCATTTATGCATGTCTATGTCTGCTTGTGTGCTATGACAGCTGAGTTGAGTAGTTCTGACAGAGACTGTTTGGGCCACAAAGACCAAAATATTTACTCTCTGGCTCTTTGTAGAAGAAATTTTGTTGACCCCTGTAAATTAAGATGAAGATCCCAAGTTCAGAGAGGCTCAGTGACTTGCCCAAGTTAAGTGAGAGCACCAAGGAGAGCCGAGGGTTCAAATTTGGAATTCCGGTCTTCAAGGCTAGTGCTCTTTCTATACCCCAAACGCCACCCCTCGCTTTCTTTCAGGGCTTTCTCCTACAGAGGTCCCCAGGATTCCTCATCCTTCCCAGAGAAGCCTCCCGCCCGGCTTTGGGACTAAGGGTAGCAGCTGGCTGCAGAGGCACCTGGACTCAATTCTGAGTGCTTAGAGCACATTGGGTCAGAGAAGAGGAAATAGGGACAGGGAGATTTTTTTTTTTTTTAAGTGAAAATGCATTTGATAAAGAATCTCTCCTGGCCTACAAATTCCATTTTCCAAGTGCTTACAAATAAAACCAGTGGTACAAAATGAGTCAACCCTTGCTTAACTGCTCTGCTATTTCCAGTTTCAGAGGCCAACTCTGCACTGCCAGGCTTGCAAGAGGCAGATCCTTCTCTGGGTCTTGGAAGCGTCTCTCATTGCCGGAGGCAAAGCTCCTTCCCACATCCCAGCTTTTCTGATATGCCCCTCCCCCACTCACACCTGCACCCATCTTCCTGATTTTGACCTCCCAGATTCCCTCCTTCCAGCATCTCTAGGGGTCCACTTCCTCCCACCCAGCCCCGGGAGATACTGGGATACAATGACAGATCTTTTTTTTTTTGGATTTTCTTTTTAATAAAGCTGTTTTGTGTCTCCACCACCACCGCCACCACCCCCCCCCCCCCCGCCTTGCATTCCTCTCATCTTAGTCTTCCCCTTTCCCCTCCTGTAGGAAATGTCTTGGATTCTCTCACTGGGGTGTAATGGTTAAATTGCTACCAGCTGATTCAACAGCAGAAGGCGGAGCTGTAATCCTCAGCGTTCAGGAACCCGGGAAGGCCCTGACCGGCTTAGCCTCAGCTGACCCCCTGCGATGTGCCCGCCATGGCTTCACTCCTTTCATTTGTCCCAGGCTGCTTAATAGAATCCTGTAGATAGGCGAGGGAAGGAGGAGGAGGGGAAGGAAAGGGAGGACAAGAGGCCGGAGGAGGGGAAGGAGACAGAGGAGAAGGAAGGGAGCATGAGAATGGGGAGGAGGAGGGAGGAGGAGGGAGAAGGGGGGAGGAGGAGGGAGAGGAAGAAGAGATGGAGGGAAAGGAAGGGTAGGAAGGTGAGAGATGAGGAAGAGGGGGTGAGGAGGAGGAAGATGAGGAGGAGGGGAGGAAGGGGAGGTAAAGGAGGAGGGGGAAGACGCTGACAGGACATTGTGAGCTGCCCCAACCTGGTCCTGGCCCAGCCTCTCAGGAATGGCTGCTTCTACCTCTGCCCCTTCCCTTCTCCTCCTGCAAAACCAAACACATTCACTCACTCATTCACTCACTCACACACTCTCCCACACACATACAGACATCAAAACACCCACACTCATTCATACATTCACACAACCACACATGCTTACACAGACACTCACACACTCACATACAATATGGACACATACGTTCTCACACACTCGGGCACATACATATCCATGCTTACTTACAGTCTTTCTCACATGCATACACACAACCACAAAATATACACACCTGTTTCTACACAGTCACACACATAAATATTCACACACTGTCTCGTGTCCAGTCACATGCAGACACACACTTATGCTCACTCACAGTCACATATGCATAAACACACACACACTCTTACACACACACACACACACACACACACACCCAGGCCCTTTCTCATTCTCTGCATTCCAAGCTCCTGGGTCCCTGCACCCTGCAGGACAACCAGGTGAAGGAGATAACCAAGCTGCCCCACTCCCTCCTGCAGGGGAAACTTCCTCCCACACCTGACCCCCCCCCCCCATCCAGAGAAGGTGATGAGAGGGGTCTGGGAAGAGGATAAAGAATAGGCTCTGGGGAAGGGGAGCCTTGGGTTTGACACCCAATTCTGGCAGCTATGGGGGTGTGGAGTCAGGCCAGCCTTTCTCTGAGCCGTCACCTGCAGACTGCGGATGGTGGCCTTGCAAGGAGATCGTGAGGATCCAGGTTGCTAAAGCATGTCAAGGCGCCAAGCCCTGAGCCAGGCACAAAGCGTGGATTAGCATGAACAGTCCGTGTAAAGGGCCAGGGCACAGCAGGCCAGTATAATCTTCAAATGCGGCCCCTGCCCCTACAGGACATGGGCTTCCAGACCCCTCATTTTACACCTCTGACCCTCATCTCTTCCCCCACAAACTGCCCATCATTTTATTTCCCCGAATGGATGTTGTGACGGTCAGATGAGGCCCTGCAGGGCGGCTGGGCTCCTGCTAGGATTACCACTAGTCCTGCTAGGACTAAGAAGTGGGGTGGGGATTGTGCACAGAGACGACAAACCTCCCTCCTTGGAAAGTTGATCTCTGTGGAAAGTAGAGTCCAGATAAGGGGAATCTGGCCTTGATTCAGCAGGCTCACACTCAAAAACAGGAGAGGAGCTGGCTGGACAAAGAGGAAATTGGCTATAAGCACAGGCGAAGTTGGCCACCCATGTGAGTAAGCTGCTCTCTGAAGCCACCTTTCTTTCCATTGGGGTGGGGGAAGGGAATGGGGGGGTGGAGGGAAGTCTCCCAGTGGAACAGGAGAGAGCAGAGGGAAAGGGTTGCTTGAGGGCCATAGGACAGGCCCCGTTAACTCTCACAATCCTTCATCAGTCCCATTTTACAGACAAGTACACCGAAGCTCAGACAGGGAAAGTGCTTGGCCTAAGATCACACAGCTCACTGAAAATGAAGGCATGATAGAAACCCAGGTCTGCCAGACTCCAGTGCTGGATTCTGTGCCAACAGCTCACTGAGAAGGGTCATTTCTGCAGGGGAGAGCCCTGGTGAAAGAGGGTGGGTAAGGAAGGCAAGAGGCTGGCTTTCTGATAAGCCTTGGTGTGACCTTGTCTTTAAAAAGAATAATCAAGGCAACAGCCTGGGGCCCATCTGCCAAGGAAACTGCGGCAAGGGATCCGTGAGACATGGGACCTACTATCTTGAGCATTCTTTCCCAGGATGAGTTCACGGGGGTCTCTGAAAATTTCATTGGTACTGCTCAATCCAGCCCGCAGCCTGCACCTTCCCCTTCCCCTGGCCAGAGGAGAGCTGGGAGGGTGCGGCAGAGGGAGCGGTGGTAGGAGGGATCAAGTACAGTTGTGGGAGAAAGGAGCTGTCTGGTCACAGCCGTTTTTTTCTAGGATGTTCTTCCTTATCTGGAGAAATGCCCTGACCCTGGGGGACAAAGAGGAACCCAACCTGCCCTGAGGGCCTGAGTCCTTTACCCAAAGTCAGGGCCAGGACTGGGGTGAGGCAAGGGAGGTTCCTGCAGAGCAAACTTAAGAGGGCACTTGCTCTCAGGGTTCTGGAAGTGCTGACCCTGGACTGGCAAGAATCTGAAGGTGAGTGCCTCCTAAAATTTCCTCCTGGCTTGCCTCACCCCAATCCTGGCCCTGCTCAGAGGGGGTCTTTTGTGGTAAGACCACCAGGCATTCTGGGTCCCACTTGGCAGCAAGTGGGCTGTGGAGTCACACAGACTTGGGTTTGAATCTGGGCTTTAGCCACTTACTTGCTGGGTGGCAGTGGATGGTTCTGTTCTCTTTTCTTAGGCTCAGTTTTCTCATCTATAAAATTTGGATAACAGACTAAGACCCACCTTGTGGACTGTTACTTGGGGTTAAAAGAGAAAGCTGTCCAAAAAGTGCCTGGCACTGAGGGGCATCAGCTGTCCTCCGGGTAGTATTTGTAGCTCGGGCAGAGAGAGGTAGAGAAGTGGGAAAATGAGTAATAACTGCACTTGGGAACGGCTCGCAGGTGGCCAGCCTTCCCTAGCCAAGCTGACAAGCCGGTCAGGCCTATAAATGGAGTTAACAATAACTGGTAATTTCTTGTTTAAGAGAAACCCAGATCCAGACTGGAAAGGCAAGGTGGCACACGTGCAAAGCTGTTTTGAAATCTTTGCATCCCTCTGCAGGGAGTCACACTTGGCAGCCCCTTCCTACTGTCTTGACATGAGCCCTAGGTCATGTTCCTGGAGGCGTTACCAGGAAGGTCTCCTCAGAGGAAGGAGTATCGGAGAGAGGGTCACAGCTGCCCCTACCCCCTCACCCCCGACGTCTGCTCTGAACACAGGAGCTGGGTTACCTCCCAAAGTCACCTGCTTGTTTCCATCTAAACCAGAGAGAACACCGAGCCAGGTCTTTGGTGAGAAGCACAGGTTGGGTTGAGGAACGGATCTTTTCTAAAATTCAACTCTGGCTTTCATTCCTTGCCCATGGCAGTGTTCCCTGCTCCCACTACCACGAGTTCTCCAGGCCAACGGCCACTGAGAGGTGAAGAAGACAGACAGACACACTGGTTTACCTGCTTTTCAAAAAATAACAACAACAAAAAACAATCACTTGGTTTGCCCTCCTGATTCGTGTTCCTATTCCAGATAGAGGGGATTCCATCCAACACAAGCAGCAGGCTCAAGCTCTTATTTCCAGATCTTTTTTGGAAAGAGAATTATCTAGCTCAACTGCAGTACTTGCCTGAACCCAGCACCTTGATCTGTGCCTCTGCCGGGCTCCTAATGTACTGTTAGCACTTCTCCAGTTGTGCAGTTACAACACTCATAACGAGAGCAGCTACCATTTACTGAGCTGTTACTATGTGCCAGTGCAGGGTTAAAAGCTTTCCCCACATTATCTCGATTAGAGCTGGCAATAAGCCTAAGAGAGGAAGATTATTATACAGATGAGCACACTGAAGTACAGAGAGGGTAAGCCACAGGACAAAGGCCACACAGCTGGGAAGCAGGATGTGAATAACAGATCTCTTTGACTTCACATTCCAGGCCATAAGCTTCTTCATTGTGCTCCTTCCCAAGAAGCTATACTATACTTTAGTGACCCGTAGACTTGTTCTGTCTCTCAACTCTGGGTCCTCATGTCCCCCCAGGATATAGGGTCTGTGGGAGCATGGAGGTACAGTCATTGTTTTAAAAATAAAGTATATAAACTTACAATTAAATAAATCATATTAAAACAAAGGTAATGAATACTCAATTCATCACTTCATTGTTACTACATTTTTCTGTTATGTATGCTCTGCAGAGTATATCAATTATATCTGTATGGTGAAAATTCTCTGCGAGGATGTGGCACTATGCATCTCTTCCCAATTCCTTCTTCAGTGACCTCAGGTTGGCAGACTGAAATCTGCCATGGTGGGAACATTTACACCATGGAAATTGGCAAAGGCTACAAATCAGGGTTTTCCTCCAGGGAGGCTGTCATTAAAAATTTACCAGC
Source organism: Tamandua tetradactyla (assembly GCF_023851605.1). Classification (NCBI taxonomy): domain Eukaryota; kingdom Metazoa; phylum Chordata; class Mammalia; order Pilosa; family Myrmecophagidae; genus Tamandua; species Tamandua tetradactyla. The sequence goes on from NC_135331.1 coordinate 16,775,344, forward strand.
ACACCACTGACCACAACCAATGTGGTAGGTATCATTCCCATTTAACAGATGAAGCAATTGAGGCTCAGGAAGGCTAAGTGATTTGCCCAAGGTCCACGGCCAGAAGTGATAGAGGCAGGACTTGATCACAGTTTATGCCATTTCCACTGCACTGGTATAAAAACAAAAAGTCTCCATATCTACCGAAGACAGAAAAAATCCAGACACTCACCACTACCTATCTATGCCCCCAACTCCCACCGGCAGCCCCAGCTGCTGTCTTGCATTTGGTGAGTAGAAGCAGAAGGCGGGTAGGGTCTCTGGCCATGGGCAAAGCCTCTAATTCGGAGAGAAGGGCTGTAAGTCTTTGATTTGGGAAGGAGGGGGAGAGACCAAAAGATCACAAGTTGAAGTTTTAAACAGGCTAACATCTCTTTTTACTTGCTTGAGCATTCGAGTAAGTGCTAAATTTGCCCATTACAAGGAATTTCATCTGCAGTGCCTCTTTGAGAGTTATTTCAATAAGATTTAAAAATTAAATTTTCCTTTATCCCAAGAATAAACAGCATTCCCGCCTTCCCTTCCCTTCCACCACCACCCCCCCAAAAAACACTCACACAACTGAGCCACTCTTAAAAAATGATGAGGGGTTGTGTTATATTAACCTTATTAATCACAGACCTGCAGCTGTAGTTCTTCCTGACTGAGCTCTACAAGCACAATTCGTTGCTTCTTTCAGTTACACATGTATTTTTATGTAGACTCTAAGTCCCTCCTGTGAAAGAATCACGACCTCAGCAAATATCAGAAGAGCCTGAAACTCTACTAGCTGGTAAATGCCGTTTATGGGGTGCTCCGGAGGGCAGAAACTTTGGGCTGGGTGCACTGCTGGGACATGACCCTTGTTCCTGAGAATTCCGTAATCCTGTTGGGGAGTCGAAGGCAAGTGCACACTAAATGGTTGAAGAATAGTTAGCAGAAAGAAATGCAGCTATTCAACAAATATGACGGACTAGTTGAAAGCTAGTATTAGAGACATGCAAACTAAAACAGTGAGAAATACTTTTCTAAACTTTCAAACCAGCAACATGAAGGGGAGGAAAAAACAACCAGAACAACTGTCATGCGCAATACTGGTGAGGATTTGGTGAATGGGACATTTTCATTTGGGGCAAATAGTACAACTTTTTAGAAACAGACCAGGCAGGTGATGCCTATACCATTTTTGACGTTCTCTGTAAACTCCCTCGGTTGGACATACAGGACACATTTGCTGATTGTCCATCTAAGACCCATCCTCCCTTTTTCTGGCAAAATCTCCCCAACATTCCTTGGGGAAATTACGCCCACCACTCTTAGTCCATGTGGTTCAGGGGGAGCTACCTTAACCTCTGGCTTATACCAGCTGCTAAAATGACCACCAAGGAGAGCCCTACCTCTTGGTGCTCATACCCTTGGTAATCCCTTCCTCGAGTGTGGGCTGAACCTAGTGCCTGGCTTCCAACCAACAGAATACAGCAAAGTAATGGGATGTCACATCTGTGGTAAATTACAGAAGACAATGATTGCATCTTGCTAGCAGACTCTATTCCATGGAAAGATGGTATTTATTCTGCATGCCTTGATGAAGTAAGTTGCATATGGGAGAGCCCACAGAAGGAACTAAGGTGACCTCCAGCCAACAGCCAGGGCAGAGCTGATGTCCAACAGCACAGCAGCACGTGAGGTGCTGGATCCTGCCCACAGCTGCTTGTGAGCTTGGAAGTGGCTTTTTCCCCAGTTGAGCCCTCAGATGAGACTGCATACCTACAGCCAACATCTTGATTGCTGTCTGGTGAGAGAATGGGAAGCAGAGGACCCAGCTAACTGGTGCTTGGATCCCTGGCTCATAGAAACTGAGGAACTAAACATATCTGCTGAGTTTGGGGATGATTTATAAATGGCAATGGATAACTAATGCAGGGGGGGACATGCAGCCTAGGTAGAACTAACCAGAGTACTGTGTTCCACCAGCCACAATAATTAATTCAGGGATGTATATGTGACCCAGTCAGAGCCAATCAGAGGCAATTGTGGGACTTTTATAAGATCAGAAGGGGTCTTGAAACTGGAAGTCACCAAAGCTACCTTGGGAAGACTAAGTTGTGAAGGCTGTCCTGGAAAGAGGATCTATCTGAGAAAGAAACAAAACAGCACCAAGAAAGAGAAATTCCAGGCCATGATGACATTGTTTGAGGCCCTAGATCTAGCCTTACCTGAAGCCTTGCCCATGGAATTTCTGGTTATATAATCTAATAAGTACTGTTTACTGGTTAAATAATTTTGAGTTGGAGATACATATTTATATCTCCAAATATTTTATATAGTCATTCCTTTAATAGGGATTTGGCATTACACTGAGTTTTTGCTAAAGGCTCTGGGGGAATAGAAGGGTTAAAATTAGATATTGAACCTGATCTCAAGGGACAATGGTTCCTTAAGGCAAAAAGCTACATATGTCACTATAATATCCACTTGAAATTATAACTCCTCAATTTCAGGAGTATCATTTCTTTAATCATGTTTATACTCTCAGCAGCTCAATAAATGTTGATTGATCTTAAAAGTACACACCAAGGGTGGGCCACGGTGGTTCCGCAGGCAAGAATGCTCACCTGCCATGCCAGAGGACCAAGGTTTGATTCCCAGTGCCTGCCCATATAAAAAAAAAAGGTATATAATAAATGTTCTTGAAGTTCAGAGAAAGGAGAAATCAGTTTCAAGGAGGAGGATTAGAAAAGGCTACATGAAGGAGAAGAAATGTGAGCCACTGGATTTGAAAGGATGGATTGCATTGGATGGGGATGAGGGAACAGGAATTTCAGGCAAGAGAAGCAGCATGAGCAAGAGCATGGAGCCTGGAGGGCATGAGGCTATGGATGAATCTGGCTGGAGTATAGGGTGGATGAAGGGCAATATGAGAAATAAGGCCAGGAAGTAGGATAGGCTCGGATCTTAGAACACTAGGTGTATTAGTTATTTCATGCTGTGTAACAAACAACCTCAATAAGTGCCAATAATCTCCATTCCTGTGAGTCAGTAATTTAGGAGTGGCTTGGTTAGATGGTTCTGGCTCAGTTCATCTCATGAAGTTGCAGTCAAATGTTGGCTGGGGCTGTCATCATCTGAAAACTTGACTGGGGCTGGAGGAGCTGCTTCCAAGATAGTGCACATACATGGCTGGCAGGTTGGTACTGGCTGTTGGCAGGAGGCCTCAATTCCTCATCATATTTACCTCCCCATAAGGCTGCTCGAGTGTCCTTAGGACACAGTAGCTGGCTTCCCTCAGAATAAGAGACCTAAGAGAGAGCAGGTGGCAGAAGCCACAATATCATTTATGACCTAGCTTTGGAAGTCACACTCCATTATTTCTGCAGTACCTTATTGATTTCCCTTTTCAGTGTTCAAAGAAATGACAGCAGCATTCACAGAGGGATGTGGATACCAGAAGCAGAGATAATTAGCGTTCACATCGGCGGCTGGCTTTCACTAGTAATAATCAGTTAGGATGTATTTGGCTGCACATCACAGAAAACCCAACTAATTGTGGCTTAAACTACATGAACCTTTAATTTTTATTTTACAAGGGGGTCAAGGAGCATATGATCCCGACATTGACAGGGCTCAGCAATGAAATCATGTACCCCCTCATATATCCCCTCCTTACTCTGCCGACTTCACAGTTTTGATAATGGCTGTTCATGGTTGCAAGAAAGCTGCCACAGCACCAGGCATCACATCCCTCATGACAGCGTTACAGGCAGGATGGGAGAAAAAGCTGAGTGGGGGGAGAGGGAAAGAGAGAGAGAGATTGAAACTTATTCTCATGCAATTCTTTTTTAGGGAATAAAATCTTTCCATGACTCCACCTCCACTCCCCAGAAGACTTCCCTTTATATCTCACTGGCCAGAACTGAGTCATTTGCTCATGCCTTGACCAATCACTAGCAAAGAGGAACAACACTGCCGATTTTTAGTTAGACGTAATCCATTTGCTGGGCCTCAACAGATGGTTGTCCTGAACAAAATCAGATGATTTTATTAAGGAAGAAGGGGACTTGGTTATTGAGTGAGTGACCAAGAAGGTCTGCCACCATAATGATGTGTTTCCTAGGTCACAGGTATTGGACAGTTACTACCCACCAGTTTCTGGACCAAGCACTTCATTCATTATCTCATTCACTCTTCACAACCACCCTGTGAGATAGGTTCTGCCCATTTTATAGATGCTCAGTCAGGCTTGGAAAAGTTAAGTAAATTTCCCCAACAATGATTCCAACTCAGGTCTCTCTGACCCCAATGCCCATGCCCAAGACGCTAAAATGGATCGTATCCTGTGAGCGATGGGGAGGTAAAGAAGGTTTGAGCCAGAAAGTAGTCCCATCAAAACCATGTTTCATCATTTCAGACATCAAGAAGTTCCTTTCCATATCTGACATCCATCTGTTACATCCTAGGCTCACTGCCTCTTATCTGTTTTCCAGGAGACTGAAGAATTCCCTCCTAGTGGCCTCCGCATAACCCCCCCTGTGGAAGAGAAGTAGATCATTAAGTCCTCTCAGACCCATTTCAGCTGTCTCCTCCTAGGCTACACCCTCCCAATTTCTTTATTCTTCCTTTCAAAGTGTAAGCCTTTGATCTTCCCTCCCTTTGCCCTGAGGTCTCCGGGCCACTGGAGGAGGCTGGAGTAGGGTATGAGAATGGGGAGTTGAGGGCAAGTGGTGTTGGAGGGGACTCAGGACACAGGACCGAGCCAGAGTCAGTGGGGCAGAAAGGACCACTGGCTGGAAGCAGGGTGGCCTGGGGCCCGGGCTGACCCTGCCTGGCACCCTACAGTTGTGGCAAACCCTGGACCCCCAACCGCCCAGCGAGGGGCTGGACCATCCTGTCTCTGAGTTCCTCTTATAGTTCTGACATCCAAAGCCACTTAATAGCTGGAAGCCTCTACTTTCCCCACTTCAAAGAGTTAAATGTATACATATAATCTTTTGGATAAATGGAGATAGTGAATGAGGAAGAGAGAGAGAAGAATAGAGGTAGAGAGGGAAGGAGAGAGAGAGAGAGGAAATAAGATGGTTCTTTTATTTTCAGTCATTACGAAACCCCTTTCCCATGCCTTCTGCCACCTGAGGCCCCCTCCCTCCCCATTCCTGATTCAGTTTGCAAGGCCTCTTATTCCTGCTAAATGAGTCATCGATGTGGGGAAGTTAATTTATTTTGGCAGAGTTTACCATTGTTCCTGAAATGGAGACTGTGCAACAACTGCCCTGGAAGAGACACCAAGCTATTGTGACAATTCATTCACTCCTCCTTGAATTCATTCATTTTCAGAGCATTCTTATTGTTTCTTTCACACATGCCTCTAGGCAAGCCCACCTATTGCTTCCTATCCCAGGGAGAAGATGTGAGGATTAAATGAGGTAATATATGTAAACACACTTAATAATATAATGTAATATTGAATCCCACCTCTGGCTCCATGGTAAACTTCTCTCGTGCTTTATTTATTGCCTTTAACCCTAGGCTGCCTGGGGTAGGGACAATTATTATCCTCATGTTAGAGACTCAGTGATTGAAGCTCAGCTGGGGCAAAGTGACCTGGTTGTGGCAACGACACAAGTCAAATGGGAGAGGCAACCCCGGGCCCAGGTGACTGGCCTAAGCTGTGCTCACATTAGCCCTAAAGCTTCCCCTAAGGGTGAACTACATTTATAAGGTGTTGACCATGTGGTGGGCACTGACTTAGAACTTGCCTTTCCTTTCTCATCTCATTTGTTCTTCACATAAACTTCTGACGTACATCCTGCGATTAGCATCTCTGTTTTCCAGCTGAGCAAACTGAGGTTTGAAGAAGCAGGCAACTTGCCCAAGCAGGCACAGCTATTGCACAAAGGTGGGCGGTCTGGGTCCAGAAGGCGCTCGGCAGAGAGCCTGGCACTTCGGATGGGTGAGCTCCATTCTCATCAGCCACACTCGCCCTCGGGACCACTGAGACTCCTCTCTCGTGCCCTGGCATGGTCCCAGGCACACAGATTCTGGGGCAGAGACAATGCTGGGTGCTCACCGAGCCCCATGTCCTCTTTCTCGCAGACACACAGGGAGATTGTATTTCCCAGGCTCCTCCGCAGCTAGGCGGGGTAGTGTGGCTGACTTCTTGCCAGTGGAATGTGGGAGTCATTGATGAAAGTCACTTCCAGGACTGGCCCGTAGAGAACTCCATGATCCTCCAGTCTCTCTCTCGTTCCTCTCATCTGATGGCCAGATACAGAGGATCCCGTGGAAGATTCTGGAACCCTAGGGGACAGTGGAGCCATTCAATGGAAGATGCCTGGATCCCTGAGTGACCACATGAAGCCAAGCTGTTGCCAGCCCAACGGAGTTGCATCGGACTGTGCTCTGAACAAGAGCTCAGCCTGTATTGGCTTAGCCACTAAGATGGGAGTTGCTTGTTACAGCAGTTAGCCTACCCTCACTCATAGCAGATGTTTTAGGAAGTATTTTTTTACATAATGATATTCTAGGGGTTCCTTGGGAAAGGGCTTGCCTTCACCAGAACTCAAGATTCAGAGAGGTTGAGTCCCTTATACTCAGCACAATGGACTCTCAGTAAATGTTTGTGGAGGTAACTGAATGAATCTCCCACCTCAGAGGTCCTTGACCCACAGAGAAGCTTCCTGGACGGTGATATGGGATAAACGTCTTATTTATGCCACTCAGCCCTCCATCCTTCCCAGATGCTCACCCCAGCTCACGCTTGCCCTCTTTCCTGGGTGTCTTTGGCACGGTCCTGAGGAGACAACCCCAGTAATATATTGAGAACCTGCTTGACGAGTCAGGTGTCATTATGCAAATACCAAGTTGACTAGATTCCACTGCCACTAGCTGTCAAATCTGAGAAAAGCCAAGTGGAGTGGGCTCCAAGCTGCACAAACTCCATCCAGATGTTTACATGCAACTAGTGCATAAGGATTTGCTCAAAAGCTACATTTCCTCTTAGCCAAAGCCCAGAAATACCTTTTAAACCTTGAGCAAATAAGCCAGAGAAGATGGCATTTTCCCCATGACAGAGCTTCAGAGCCTGGGAGATCTTCAACTTATCAAGGAAATGAGTTTGCCATAAAAGGCAGATTCCAGGCAAGGTCCCTCACTGGCCACAAGCTGTGCACACTGGCCCTTCGTTTCTATCATAGATGGGCAAACAGCCACAAGCGCGGGGGCTGACTTTAGACTGGAACATGTGTCTAGGCTCACTGGGAGATAAAGAGTGTTGGCTCAAAATAAAATAAAAATGAGCAGTTAAAAAAAATTTAATCAACCAAATGAAACCCTTTCCCCATGGAATACTGACCTGAATGCAATATACCTTGAATAAAAATTTGCAAGCACCAGCACCGACAATGAGAATACTGGCTAACGTTTATTGAGCACTTACTATGTGCCAGGCAAGGGGATTATGTACAGGAACCCTGTTTCTAAAATGGAAAGTATTATTATTCCTCTTTTACAAATGCAAAACAAAGTGAGGTGCAGAGAGGTTAAGTAACAGGTGTGGGTTGACAGAGCAGATAAGTGGCTGAGTCAGGATTCTAACCCAGCATGCCTGGAGTTAGCCAGGACTGAGTGCAAAGCCCAGCTCAGCTGGTTATGTGTTCCTGGGTAAATTACTTAGCTTCTCTGAACCTCAGTTTCCTTGTTGGAAGATAAGGATAATGATTATACTTATTTTATGAGGATTAAATGAGATGGTATATGTGAAAGTACCTAAAATGCTGGTTTTCTCTCATTGTGTTTCATTTTGTGCGTTTTGTGCACCTAGCTGGCAGCTGGATGCAGAGCTCTTTTGCCCATATTCGAGGGAGGTGGGGTGAGGACTGTGTGGAGGTGAGGCAGGAAGCAGCCCGGCAGATGGGGGCTGGGCGCCTTGGCGGAGTAGGAGGAGATTAATAAGCAGTTGCAGAAGGACTAGGAGGCTCTGAAGGATGAGCCACAAGCCCACCAAATCCAGCAGCAAAACCAATGAAAACAGACCCCTAGAGAAACTGCAGTGTGGTCCCCACTAGATACAGTCACAGAGGCACTCCTCTTTTCTCCTTGTGGCAAGAAAAATGATTTGGCTGTGCAAGAAGGAGGCGGGGAAGAGGAAAACGCTGAAGCCTTCTGGGGTGGCCATGGCAGTGCTTGGGAGAAGGAAGGAGCCAGGGGAGCAGGGGAGAAATGGAAAGGCAGAAAATGAGTCTCCTGTGATTGCCATAACAAATCACCATGGTCTGGGGGTGCTGAAAACAACAGAAATTTATCCTCTCAGCAGGACCAGGCTCCCCCAGTAGGCTCTAGGGGAGAATCCCTCCCTGCCTCCTCCAGCTTCCGGTCACCCAGAGCATTCCTTGGCTTGTGGCTGTGTCACTCCAGCCTCTGCCTTTGTCTCCATGCGGTCCTTGTCTCTATGTCTCTGTGTGTCCTTCTCTCCCATCTGGCTAATCTCCCTCTATCTTATTCACATAAGGACACTTGACGTTGGATTCAGGACCCACCCTAATCCAAAAGGATCTCATCTCAAGATCCTTAATTATATTCATAAAGCTATAAGCTATTTTTCCAAATAAGGTCACATTCATAGGTTCTGGGGACTAAGACAAGGACATATCTTTGGTGGGGGGGGCACCAGATTATAGGCAGAGAGGTTTCCTCCTCATGCTGGGGGAAGGGGCAAGCTCAGGTGGAGAAAGGATGGTGCAGAGGGGTGGAGGGTGGGTAGTGGGGACTGCAGGAGGCAGCAAGCAGGCCCTTTCTAACTCACTGACTTCTGTGCAGTGGTGGCCACTATAAGACACTGGGGTCCCCTAGCAGCTGCAAACCTTCAAAGCTCTGAGTCTAGCCACAGCTAAAAGGCCACTAACAGCCCATGGGCCCCATAGCTGCATGGATGGGGTCATCAGCAGGGGCAGTCCCAACAGCTCCCCCAACTCACACACACACACACACACACACACACACACACACACACACACACACACTGTTAGGTGTTAGGTGCCAGGACAAGCTTCCTTTCCTTCTCTCCCTGCCTTCCTGAAGCCTGACTGTTGCAGATGCCAAGGAATAGAGGGGTTCATTTACCCCATAAAATTTATAATTAGGAACTATTTCAAACCTAAACAGGTTCAGAATTTAAAATAACAGACATCCATGTACTTGGGACCCAGATTTAACAGATGTTAACATTTTCCCATAATTGCTTTGTATCTCTCTCTCTTCAGAAAAAGATATGAAACACTGCAGACACATCCCCTCCTCTCTCTCTCCTTGGAGAAACCCACAATCCTGAAATTTGTTTTTCATTCTCATGCATGTTTTTGTACATATATTGCCTGTATATCTTTAAATAATTTATAGTATGTGTTTAAAATTTTTTAGACAAATGGTATTACACTATAAATAACAGCTGTATTGAGATATAGTTCATATACCATAAAATTCATTGTTTTAAAATGTACAACTCAGTAGTTCTTAGTATATTCACTATGCTGTGCAGCCGTCACCACTGTCTAATTCCAGAATGTTTTCACCAACCCCAAAAGACACCCAAACCTACAAGCATCACATCTCACTCCTCCCGGCCCCCAGTCCCGGCAACTTCTAATCTATCTCTATGGATTTGCCTATTATGGATACTTTATATAAATGGAATCATACTATTTATGGCTTTTTGGGACTAACCCTTTTAATTTAGCATAATGTTTTCAAGGTTCTTCCGTGTCATAGCATGTATCAGTACTTCATTCTGTTTTATGGCCAAATAAAATGGTTCTTTAATTTAGTGAGGTTTTTTTTTTATCTAACATATGGTCTATGCTGGTGAATGTTCCATGTGCACTTAAGAAGAATAGGTGCTTTGCTGTTGTTGGGTCTTGTAAAGTATAGTTGGTTTATAACGTCCAAATAGTCTATTTTTGTTAATTTTCTGCTTTATTAAAGAAGGGTACTGGAGTCTCCAAATATTATTGAATTGTCTATTTCTTGCCAAAAGATGAAGCAACTCAAGTGTCTATCGATAGATAAATGAACAAAATTTGGTATATACATACAATGGAATATTATGCAACCAAAAAAGAAAGAGTTCTGATGTATGTGACAACATGGATGGACTTTGAAGACATCATGGTGATTGAAACAAGCCAAACAACAAAAGAACAGATTTTGTATGATCTCAGTGATACCACAGAGTCAGAAACTAGAATATAGGTTACCTGGGACTGGAGAGGGGGAATGGAGAGTTAATGCTTAATTGGTATAGAATTTCTGTTTGGGGTAATGGAAAAGTTTTGCTAATGGATGATAGTGATGGTAGCACAACATTGTGAGTGTGTTTATATATACGAATGTGGTTAAAAGGGGAAATTTTAGACTATATATGCTACTAAAATTTAAAAAATTTTTAAATGTTCATCTTTGTCTCTAGTAACAATTTCTGTCTATAAGCCCACTATCTCTGGACTTTGTACCTTCTAGATCCCAGGATTTCTGGCAAGTCAGTTAATATACTGATTTTAGTATAGCCACTCCAGTTCTTTTTTTTTTTTGTACTCTTTACATGGTATATATTTTCCACCCTTTTCCTTTCAATCTATTTGCATCTTTGAATCTAAAGTGTGACAGTATATAGATTTTTAAAATACATTCTGCCAATCTCTGCCTTTGAGTGGAATGTTTAGTCCATTTACATTTAACCTAATCATTGATAAAGAGGCATTTACATTTGTAATTTTGCTATTTGTTTTGTTTTCTTTATGTCTGTCTTTCCCTTCCTCTATTCCTTCATTACTGCTGAATTTTGTGTTAAATAGATATTTTCTAGGGTATCATTTTAATAACCAGGTTGTTTTTCACTAAAAATATTTTTTAGTTGTTTTCTTAGTGGGTCTCTAGGGATTACAATTAACATTTTAATTTAAAACAACCTAGTTCAGATTTCTACTAAGTTGATTTCAAAAGTATATGAAAACTTCGCTTTAATATAGCTCCATTCCCTCCCCTACCTCTGTGCTATTATTATAATGCAAATTACATGTTTCACATTATAAGCCCATCAACACAAGTTTGTAATTATTGCTTTATGTGGTTGTATTTTAAATCAGCTAGGAGAGGAAAAGATTTCAAGCAAAAAATACACTCATACATTATTTTATATTTACCTATGTAGTTATGTTTATGAGTGCTCTTTATTTATGTGGATTTGGGTTACTGCCTAGAATCCTTTCATTTCAGCCGAAGGACTCCTTTAGTATCTCCCGTAGGGAAGGTCTCCTAGAAATAAATTCTCTCAGTGTTGGTTGGTTATCTGGCAATGTCTTTATTTCTCCTCTACCTTTGAAGGGTAGTTTTGCTGAATGTGTCAGCCCACCATCTTCTGGACTTTGTACCTTCTAGATCCCATGATTCCTGACAAGTCAGTTAATATTGTTGAGGATCCTCTGTATGGGATAAGTTGCCCTCCTTTTGCTGCATTCAAGATTTTCTCTTGGTCTTTTGTTTTTGGCAATTTCACTATAATGTGCCTGGTTGTGGATATTGTTTAGTTTACTGAGCAGTACTTAGTGCTCATTGAGTTTCTTGGATGTGCAGATGAACGTTTTTTTTTTTTTCATCAAATTTGGGATGTTTTTGGCGATTATTTCTTCAGATTTTCTTTCTTTTTTCTCTTTCTGGGACTTTCATTATGCATATCTCCATATGTTTAATGGTGTCCATGAGAGGTCTCTGAGGCTCTGCCCATTTTTCTTCATTCTTTTTTCTTTCTGTTCCTGAGAGTTGGAAACTCTGAATTGACCTGCCTTCAAGTTTGCTGATTCTCTCTTCCGCCAGCTCAACTCTGCTGTTGAGCCTGTCTAGTGATTTTTTTATTCCAGTAATTATAATTTTCAACTCCATAATTTCTATTTAGTTCTTTTCTTGAGAAAATAATTTGCCTTTTATTGATATTCTCTATATGGCAAGAGGTCATTCCGATACTTTTCTTCAGTACTTTAAACATCGTTTCCTTTAGTTCTTTGAACATTTTAAAAATAGCTGATTTAAAGCCTTTGTCTAGTAAATACAGTGCCTGGGCCTTCTCAGGAGCAGTTTGCTGTCTGTGTATGATACATTCCAGTTTCCCTATCTCATAATTTTTGGTGAAAATTGGACATTTTAAGTAATATCATGTAGCATCCCTGGTATTGAAATCCCCTCCAGGGCTTTTTGTTATTGCTATTTGTTGTTACTACTGCTGTCTGTTTGTCTGTTTAGTGACTTTCCTGTACTAAGTCTGTAAAGGTTGCATTCTCTGTTGTCTGTGGCCACTGAAGTCCTTGTTCAGTGAGCTCAGTGGTCAGCCAATTATTGGACAAAGATTTCCTAAAATGCCTTGAACCAATAAATATCCAAACCTTTGCTGAGGGGCATTCTTTCAATTCTCTGGTAGACCCTTCACAACTCTGTCTTTGCCTTCTCTTCCCGCTCATACAGAGTCTCAAGGCCAGCGAGTAATGAGCAATTACAGCATTCTCAGATCTTTTTTGGGCCCTGAAAATACATGTGGCTTTTCAGATTTGTATGATTTTTCAGATTCATACTAGGAGTATGCTAGAGCTTTTTAATGTCCCCTATAAATAGCCCATTGCCATTTTCCTTTTGAGTTTTTTTGGTCAGCCTTTTAGCCCCAGGGGTTAACACTGTCTCAGATGTGAATGGATGGAGTGAGTTCTTAGTCAAATAAACACAAGCTCTGAGAATGGAGCTTTTCAGTGAGCTTCCACACAGGTTAAATAGTGACAATTCTCTTGGAACAGGCTGCTGTTCTCCATAGCTGCCATAGTTGCAAAGCTGTTGGTTTTCAAGGCTACCACAGAGCTGGGGGAGAGGGATAGGATTAGGGAAAGATAAAACACCAGGGACCCCAGAGAACCTCTTTTGTTGCTCAGATGTGGTCTGTGTCTCTAAGTCAACTCAACAGGTGAACTCACTGCCCTCCCTCCTACATGGGACATGACTTCCATGGGTGTAAATCTCCCTGGCAATGTCAGACAGAAATTCTGGGATAAGCCGGGACCCAGCACCAAGAGATTGAGAAAGCCTTCTTGACCAAAAAGGGGAGGAGACAAATGAGACAAAATAAAGTTTCAGTGGTTGGGAGATTTCAAACAGAGCCAAGAGGTTATTGTGGAGGTTATTCTTATGCATTATATAGATATCATTTTTTAGTTTATGGTGTATTGGAGTGGCTAGAGGGAAATAGCTGAAACTGTTGAGCTGTGTTTCAGTAGCATAGATTCTTGAAGACAATTGTGTAGGGATATAATGTTTACAATGTGACTGTGTGATTGTGAAAACCTTGTGTCTGATACGCCTTTTATCCAGGGTATGGACAGATGAGTAAAAAATATGGATAAAAAAATAAGTAAATAAGAGTGGGGACAAAGGGTAAAATAAATTGGGTAAATGGAAACACTAGTGGTCAATGAAAGAGAGGGATAAGGTGTAAGGTAATTATGAGTTCTTTCTTTTTTCTTTTTATTTCTTTTTCTGGAGTGATACAAACGTTCTAAAAAATTATCATGGTGATGAATACACAACCATGTGATAATATTGTGAACCACTGATGGTACACCATGAATAGAATGTGGGTGTGTGGAAATTTCTAAAAAAAAAAAAAAGACACACACCATGGAGCTTGCTATTCTTAATGATAATGAGTCATTTTTCTTGAATAAATTCTTATATTGTTGCATGCCTTTAGTTAACTTCCAGAGTCCTATAAAAGTTGATCTTGACAAGTTTTTATAGTGTTTCATTGTTTTCATGGAGGAGCAATGGAAGGGCTTCCCCTTTTGCAACTTGCTCTTTTCTCTCATAATTACCTTTTTACATATTGTTGATATCTATAGACCTAATTTATTCATGGCACCTGCTGAAAAGTATTCAAATGTGCAAATAAGCAAAAGCTTATTAATCTACCTTTGTAGTTAGAGACAATTGTTGCTTCCTTATTTTTTGTTCTTATCAATAACACTATGGTGAACATATCTGTGTAGATTGCTTTGTGGACATGTGGGAATTTCTCTAGGGCATACATTGAGAAATGTATTTTTTGAGGCACAGAGTAAGTGTATCTTGTTATTGCCAGATCTCCAAAGGGTTTTTTGTCAATTTATTAGCAATGAATACGATTTCTCGTCTTTCCACATTCTTGCCGACACTTGGAATCAACGATTTCTTTTATTTTTGGTAATTCAGTAGGTAGGAAATGGTATCTTGCTTCTTAGCATTTGTTGCATTAAGTTGCACTTGGAGGAGGATATTTCATAATGTAAGTCAAGTCTAGGAAGGAGACAGACACTCTGTGAGCCTGGTAAGTGTAAAAAAAGCCAGTAGGAATTAATCTTCTCATTGAAAGATTTATCATTTAGAGGTTCTCCCTGACTTTAATGGACGCCTCTGACCTCTCTTTCTGAAGCTGCAGATCCTTCCCCAGTCGAGTCTCAGATCCCCTGGCCAATATCTTGGCTGCAGCCTGGGGAGGAACCTAATCAGAAAAACCCAGATTCCTTATCCTTGTAAACTGTGAGTTAATAAATAAACATATGTTGTTTTAAGCCACTCAGTTTGTGCAATTGATATTATTATGCAGTCATTGATAACTAATGTGGGAGGGAAGGACAGATTGCCAACCTCTGAGATTCTGTGGGTCTACTTTGTGGGACTGGGCTCCACCCACTGGAGAACGGAGGGCCTGGGTCCCTAAGGCCATCGAGTGTTTACGTTTATCTCCCTGAGTCACGTTCCTGTCGGCAGGGGCCACGCCTGTGTCCCCAGTGCCCTGAACAGTGCATGGCACCGCATAGGTGGCCTGTCATCATCTGTCAAATGCCAACTTGATGAGTAGGACTGATGACTCCACAGAGGAATAGAGGAAAACAGCTGGGAAATACCTTGAGCCAGGACTGTAGCTCCTTGGGAATGAGTCCAGAGTCTGGGACTGGAATAACCTGTCTTGTCTCTTTTTATGAGGGCTCTCAAGGGAGCCCCAGGGGAAGTGAGAACACTATCCTGGCCATGATGGCTGGACCCAGGGGTTTGCACTGGGTCCTGAGGGGCAATGGGGGGCAGTGGTCAGGGCCTGGGCTCTGAAGCTCAACAGATCTGACCCAAGAGCCTGACTTGGTTTCTTTCTGGTTCTCTTTTGTGGCTAAGCCTTACTTCATCTGTACAATGGGGTCAGCAATGGTATGTAACTTGCCTGGTTGCTGTGAGGACTAATGAGCACGTGTGAAATCCTTATCACATAGTAAATGCTCAGTTAATGTTTCCCGGGAGACCCATGATTTAAAAAATAAGCCATGTGTAAACTGGTGAGCCCCAGGCAGCTGAAACTGTGTAGACTGGAGGTCAGGGCCACAGGAAGCTGGTTTCACCCAGCACAGCCCAGGGAAAGAAGGAAGCTTGGGGAGGGGGGCCAGGAAAGTGGGGGTGCGGTGATGCTGTCTAAGAAATCACTAGTTCCTTTTTTTTCTTTCTTAGGGGAGAACTGCTGCCCAGACACAACTAAGAATTGGAAACAGGACGAGTCTGATAGCAAACAGAGTAGTAATCACAGACTCAAGGTGATTTCAGGGCACCCCTCATTACTCCCCAAGACTCACTCACAGACCTATCATTGTACCTGAGATTTCCACCATTCAACCTACTCCTAAAGATACAGAGAATGTGATGTGTTAATTTACTTCACCTCAGCCAACATCTATTTAATGCCCATCATGTCCAGACCGTAGTGGGGGGAACCCCCTTTTATGTCTCCTACTTCACAAAGGGACCTGAACACGTCTAACTTCACTACTGCAACACCTCCCTTTTGCAGAGGAAGAAACTGACGCTCAGAGAGGTTAAGGGGCCTACTAAAGGTCAGGGCCCTTGGAAGTGGTGGAACTGGAAAGCCAGACCTTGTCTGGCTCCAAGATCTTGTTACTTTCTTGTGCATCTGGCTGCCTTCAAGAAATTTACAGAAAACAGATAAAATCAGCCCATCAAGAAAATGGTCAAGGGCTTTTCAAACTTCATTCCCTGGTGCTCTAAGAGTTCCCCAGCTACTGGGAGTGGGAGAGGGGTAGGCAGGGTGGCAGGACTGGGCCTTGAGCCCCCACATACTCCTCGGCCAGATCATCTCCCCATTCATCTGTACAAAGTATTTTGGGTTTGTTGGGAGAGAGGATGCAATAGTAATCCCAAGTAAGAATTTCTCTAATGTCTATTTTGCTTGCAGCCTGGAGTGGCGAGGGGAGGGGGCTGGCATTTCAGGGCGTTGGAAGAGGAACTTCTGACATATCATGCTTATGAAAACTTGAAGAACAATTAACATTAAATAATGGCTTGATGTAGCAACAGAAGAGCTGTCCAAGACCACATCTGATTTCCTGATTGATTGCTTCAGTAGTGATTTGGATGGTCAAAGGGAGTGGTGTGGATCTCTTGAAATAAACCGGCATCACCCAGCATCAGCAACAGGGAGCAGGAGGCTGCACCCATGGAACCCCAGCCCAGTTCAGGGAGGAGGCACCCAGGAAAGGAGTTGGCGAGAGGAGGCAAGGATGAGCTTGGTATGTTATCACAGCAACCAGCCTGTCTGGAAAGAGAGGGCGCCAAGACCTCATGCCCCCCCACCCCTCACTGCAGGACTGCACTCCCTAGATGAGGACTCAAGCCTTCGTGGAAGCCCCACTAGTCTCTCCCTTACCCATTTCACTCCTCTCCCCAACCCCCACCTCTTGCTGGCCAGAGGCCATTTGATATGCCTGGTCTGATCAGGGATATGGGGTTCAAACCCCACCCTGTAACTTAAATCCAGGAATATTAATCATAACTCCTACCTTACCAGGTGCCCTGGATGGTGAACTTGATAATGCACATCAAGGGCTTGGCACTGTTAGCTCCTGGCACATGGCAAATTCTCAATAAATGCTATTTGCTATTATCTGCAGCTACACTCAACATGGCCAGCCTGGGAACAAAGCTCTTCTTGGCTTTTATTTCCTCATTTAACAAGCATTTAATGAGCACCCGCTCTATGTCAGGCACTGCACTGGGAGCTGAGACTGGAGAGTTTGGCAGGTTCGTTTTCCTTAAGTAGCTCCTGGTCTTTGGGGAGGCATGAGTGCAAACAATTCTAATTCCGTATGAGCATTGGAACATTCACTTGGTAACAACAAGAATAGTTAATGTTCATTGAGTACTTGCCATGCACCAGTTATGCACTTTACATGTATTATTATCTAATTTAGTCCTTGCAAGGTAAGGTCTCATGCTCCATTTTATAGATGAGACACTGAGGTTCAGAAAGGCCCTGAAAGGTCATGGTTTCGGTCCAAGGTCATGTGGCTGATATGCAAATGAATGTGCAACCCCAATGAATGTGATTCACTAATAGACAGAGGTTGCAGCAGACACAAAGGTTTGGAGATTTGAGACAACATGAAGCAGTCAGAATTGGATGAAAGATCACATGCCTTGAATTCTGGGCCCCTTGTAGATAATTCATGCTGCAAAGTAGACCCACTGGGATGAAACAAGGAACTGAGGTTGAAGTTCTAACCTCACATCTGATCAGTTTTAAGCATTTTGTATTTTTTAGATGAGTTAATAAATGTGAAGCACCTAGGGTCAAGATAGGGTTCGCTTTGGGTTTGTGTTTGGCACAAAGTTAGTGCTCTGAAGTGTTAGTTATCATTTATTGTTACAAGCAGTTCCTGCTTTTGCATGGTTCTGATGCAAATGTATATCAGTTACCACATTTAAAAAATAATATCAGTCATCTTATACTATGGTTCAAATTTCAATTGCCATGCTGTATTGACTGGGAATAATTGCATGAAGAACACAATCTGCTTCTAGCTCCTCAGTCCACAAATCATTGCGTAAATGACAAATGGGCAACATGCTCAGTGACCGATCATCTCACTTCTTTCATGTCACTGGGCATCAGTCACTCAGTTTACACACAGACAGCAAAGCGTGGGGATGTGTCGCCTCCTGTTCCCTCCATGATGAACCCAAATGACTTTTGGTACAAATGGAGACTCAAAGGAAGGAATTGGTCAACGAAGATGAAAGTGCAGCACGGAAATGAAAAGTGATAATGCTGGAATTGAAATGCTCATCAAACATCAAATAGTTAGAGAAGAAATCACTGACAGTAGGTTTGTTCCCTCTGCAGCTGTCCAAGAGACAAGGTGTGCAGCAAGAGGAACCGAGGTGCAGGTGAACTTATCGACAAAAATGACAAAAGTGGTTGTGACGAAAAAGAGGAAGATGTCCCAGAGGAAGTGATGCTGGCAGGAACTCTCAAGAGATATATTACGACATTGAAAGTGCCAGGGATAAGATGCTGGAAGCAGATCCAATCTTAGCAAGGAGTATGACAATTGGCCAAGACACAGCAAAGAGACCCGCTTCGTATCGTTTGAATAAACAATGAGAAAAAGAAGGCAAGCACTGTTCAAATTATTCTTGATAACTTTGATACAAAGAGATGAAACACTTAATTTTCAAACACAAAGAGATAAAACACTTATTTAAGTTACAGTGTACTAGATAAATATTAGTTTTTACTATTTTTCTCATTTCCTTAAACATTTAATTGCAATAGTAAGAAAGTTTTTAATGTTTGGACAAACATTTTTAAAGGTCACAGAATGGTCTTGTTTTATCCCTTTGAATTATCAAGATCCTTTTGCATGATTTCAGCTTGCACAACCATCCTTATGATCCGGAACTACTGCACAAAGCAAGGAGTGCCTATTGTTATTCGTATAAGCATCATTATCATCATCTTCATCATTATCACCAGCAGCATCTCCACCAGGTATGCCTGGCAAATGCCCAGGATGCCAGGCTGGGCTTTGAGCTCCTTTTCACATCCTTTTCTTACTTTGGACAAGGGCCCCTGCCCAATCCCTGGCCACACCATCCCTTGTTCTGGCTAATATCATCTTCCCTCTCTGGGGGCCACAGATTCTCCACAGCCAGAGTGAATTCCCCAAGAACAGAGTTCAGCTGACAAATCAATAAAAACAACTCAGGGGTGATAAAAAAAGCCCCACGTCTCCAGAGCAAGTTGCTCTACGCAATCTGCCTTGATTTCGCAAGCGCCAAGCGGCACCAGGAGGCTTTTTAAGTAGAAAACTCAGAATGCACTATATAGGCCAAAAGAAGAAAATCAATTCCCAACCACCCATACCCAACCATCCGGGTAGCACTGCTGTTACCTCCATCTTTCCAGGCTTTTCTAGTAGCAAAGCTAGGTACAGAGAGTGCGTGGTAACGGGAGTTAAGGTTCAAACTTAGGCCAGCCCATCTGAGTTCAAATCCCAGGATGCTTAACTTCTCTTGCATGGTGTCTCCATCAGAAGAATGGAGTCAGTGGTGTGTAACTACTTTAAAACATGGTTGCATGGGTAAAGGTTTTCTGTTTTCCTCTGCTGTGCATGAGGTCAAGATGAAGACCCTTGTGGTTAAGTCGGTGCACATTCCTAATTATTTCTTCAGGATAAATTCCTGGGAGTGGAATACAGTGTCAAAGAGGACACACATTTTGATGGGTTTGCTCATCTCTTGCAAAGTCAGAAAACTGATCTAAATGGGCTGTCTGGAGGCTCTGCTGTAGTAGGAACTGGCACCACTCACTAAGTTACCATCATCAGAGAAGGGAGACGCAGAGGGGTTGAGCCTCCCTGCCAGGCACATGGTAAGTGTTATATCTTAGGAGGTCGGCTCCATGAGGACAGGGGCCTTTTCTATTCTGTCACTTTGTCCTGGGTGCCTGACACAATAGCTGGATGAACTCAGAATAAAAGACAGGATTTTCCAGGACCAACCAGAGTCCTACCCAGCTATGGTCTTCATACCCTCCCACTCCCCACTTTATAACAGACACCAACCTGGATTCTTTTTACAAAGCAGGCTTTGTTAAATTCTATAATGAATAAAATATTAACCAATGCACTTCAAAGTGCGAAGAAGGGAGTGAGGAAACCCTCAAAAGGAGAGAGCTGGAACAAAGCAAGCCAAGTATGAGAGGCAAAAATAAATAAGTGCATCATTTGCATTGTCGTTTGATTGACACGTCTTGAATCATTTATTGCGAGCTCCACCTCTTCCTAATAATATGGAAATCGGGAACATGTTGCTTTCAGTCATGATTATGCGTGAGTCTTGGAGAATGTTCGCAGGTGAGGGAGACAGATGTTGGCAGTATCACAGTCATTAAGGTGTGCAGTGATTTATGGGCTTTGGCGGGCGGCGAGTGGGCCGCCTGTGGTGCACTGGTCTCTGACACGTGATTAGGGGGGCAAGTGTTTCTCAGGGTAATTGTCCTTGTAAGAATGATCACCCACTCATCAGATATTAATTGAGCACCCACTACGCATGAGGCACTGTGCTGGATGCTGGGGATGTACAAAGACCAATCATTGCTTTGCCTGAATGAAATGTGTGTGCCTACTGTGTGCTGGATTCCATGCATCCAAAGAAAAATAAGCAGAAGATTCTGGGAAGCAAGAGGGACACATAAACAAGTGGCAATCCCTCCCACCTGGGCAGGGCTTACACTTTTCTAGGAAATTTTTTTACAGAAGCCTCAGCGGCCACAGGCTTAACAAAATGGAATCTGCAGGCAGGCTGACCTTACTTTGGATTTTGGTTCTGTCACTTACCGAACCAAATGACTCACCCTTCTGAATCTCCTTTCCCTAATCTGTAAAAAGGAGTGTTGCCAGAAAAAATGCAAGACACTGAGTTAAGTTTAAATTTCAAGGATATAGTGCAACATTTTTCAGTATGTGTCTCAAATATTGCACGAGACATACTTACACTAAAAAAAAATTCATATCCCTCCGGCTCTGGAATTCATATTTAACTGGATCCCGGCTGTTTTCATTTCTTGGTGTGTTCTTTTTTTCAAATTCTGGCAAGTTCAGAAGAGGGGACCACAATGATTTCAGGTGAATATCTCTCAAAAGCATAGTGTTGAGTAAAAAAGGAAACGGAATGAGATTTATTGCTCAATAACTCTTAAGTAAGTTAAATGCATGCAAAACAGTATAGATTTTTGCTTATAGGTAAACAAACACATCGAGGGTGGACTGGAAGAACATAGGCTAAATTAATGGGTGCTGAAATTGGGGTGGCGGCTGGACAGGGGAGTGGTAGGAGCTGTGGTAGATGAAGGATGAAGGGGATAAGATAAAATGGAAGGGAATGAAAATTGAAGTGGTATGCCCCACGCATCGAAAGTATACCCCGAACTCGTGGCCCCTCCATGGCTGGACTGCCCAGATTTCAGAGCTGGAAGGATCGGACTTTGCATCCTGGCACTGGCTGTGTGACTTTAGGCAAGTGACTGCTGGTTGCTGAGCCTCACGTTCCCTCCTGGGGGGGCGAGGGGAGAGGATTGACATGAGGGAACAGGTCAGGACACAGTGTCTGATACACAGCACGAAAGATATTATTAGTAGCATTAATTAAAAAAATAATTTACTTATTGTTAATTGTGGTAAAATAGCATAAAAACCATTTTAGCCATTTTAAGTGGACAACTTTTTGACATTAAGTACATGACAATACTGTGTAATTTTCTCCACTGTCTTTTTCCAGACTATTTTCATCCACTTAAACCAAAACTCAGACTCATTTGGCAATAACTCCCCACCTGCCCCCATCCCCCCACTTCTGGTAACCGCTATTCTGCTTTTGTCTCTTGCTTCATACAAGAGAGATCAAACAATACTTAGTAGTAGTCATTTTTAGTCATACCAACACAGAGGGAGATGGCTTCACACACACACACAATCTTTCCCTCAGCAAGCCATTTCATGGCGCTCAAGTGGTGTTTAATGGACCAAGCACTGTGCTAAGTGCCGGAGTATAGACATGAAGGGGATGCAGTGCTTGCCCTTGAGAAGCTCTCGCTTTGCGGGAAAGCCCCAGAAGCAGGGATCCTTATAATACTATATGTTACATGCAGTGGTAGAGGTGGACTCAGAGAGCCTGGGCTGGCAAGACACCTAACCCAGCTCTGCAGATACCTCCTAGAATGATCCAAATTTCATACATGGGGGATTCGAGTACATGTAATTTATTGGGGGATGTGGGTTTTGGGGGATGCTTTCTCATAAGAAAAGGAGAGACGGAGACAGGATAGGACAACGGAAGGAGCTCGTAAAGTCTCATCTGATCCCATGGGAACCGCTGCAGCATGAGTTTCATCACCTGGTTAATCTCCCTACTGAGGTGAGGGGCAGGCTTTGTTCCATCCTTGACATTCAGTCATTGACTGTGGTCTGCTTTGGGACCAGCCCAGGTGACACAGCTCCCTGGGGACAGTGCTCCAGGAAAAGATGCAGCTGTGACTTGTTAACAGCCAGTACTCAGAGCAGCAGAGGCAACAGGGGACCCACAGGCCCTGGAAAGGGGCTCTAGGCAAGGCACCAACAGGATAATTGAACGATTTCTCATTTTCCATCCCCAAACCTTTATCTCAGGCCCAGTAAAATTGCAGGTAGAGAGATAAAGTGAGCAGCCAAGAATCACAGAGTGTCAGCCAAGAAGACCCTTAAAGATCATCTGATCCACCTCCCTGATTTTACCGATGGGGCCTGGAGAGGTTGGGTCATTTGCCTAAGGCGGGGCCATGGAGGGGAAAGAGATGCCATGTCAGGCTATAAGGAATGGTGAGGGCTGTGGCAAACTGGAGAGAGGGGCTCCTCTAACAGGGCAGCAACAGCCTGTTTCCCATAGCCATATAGGACGTGGACTCAGGTGGTCAGCTCCTCTGATTCTCCAGAGAAGCTGAAATCTGTGTATATGTGTGTGTGTGCGCGCGCGCGCGGAATGTGAAATCTCTCTGTTTTGAAATGTTGGCAACTAATTGAAACATTTAAAGAACACCGTATGGGGCAAAGAAAATATGTCAGGCAGGCCAGATTCTGCCTGGGGTCACCCAAGTGCATTTTCTGGCCAATGGCCTCACGCAACTTGGGGGCCAGGCTGGAGTTCCTGGGCCAAGGGATTTTCTCCTACACCAGTAAAGGACAAGAGAAGAAACATGACATGTGAGGAGGGAAGGAAGGGGCCCTGGAGGAGGGAAATGGAACAGGAAACATGTGAGCATGGTTGGGGCTTCATACCCAGGTCTCCAGTGTGAATGTGAAGTGAGGGGCTTACTTTTTCTTTTTTTTTTTGGGGGGGGGGGAGGTATTGAGATAAAACTCATATAACATAAAATTCACCACTTTAAAGGGAACAGTTTGGTGGCATTAAGTACATTCATGATGATGTGCAACTATCATCTCTATTTCCTTCTGAACATTTTCATCATCCCCAAAGGAAACCCCATGTGCAATCACTCCCCAATCCTCCCGCCCTCCCAGCCCCTGGCAACAACTGATCTACTTTCCGTCTCTATGGATTTGCCTATTTTGGGTGTTTCATATAGATGGAATCGTACAAGATGTGGCCTCTTGTGAACTGCTCCTTTCACTGAGCATGATGTTTTCAGGGATCAGCCATGTGGTAACCTGTATCAGAACTTCATTCCTTTTTAGGACCAAATAAGGCACAGTATGGACACAGCACATTTTGTTGACCCATTCACCCACTGATGGACGCTTGGGTTGTTTCTACTTTTTGGTGATGGGGAATCATCCCACAGTTCACCTTTTAAGGGGAGGTGACCCCACCTGGGGGCTTAGGGACTGACTGATCCATTAGGCACAATAGATGCAGCCATGACAATGTTTAACTTTCTACAGTTAAAGGAAATGCTTTAATTTTTAATTCAACCTGGATTATATTTGTCTCTCTATCAACACAGTCATAAACTATAATGGTACATATGTATGTATGTATGCACATAAATGGAGAAAGGGACCCACAGAGGCAAAAGTGCCTAGAACACAGGAAAACCACAATGCAACCCTCCAGGGCCATAGAGAAATCATGAGCTCTGGAGTAAGAAAAACCAAGGGTGGCCTCTTGGCTGCCGCATTTACTAGCTGAGTGAATGTAAGCTCCCCGAGTTTCTTTGTCTTGCTCAATGTTCAATCCCCAGCTGGCACATAGTAGGTGCTCAATAAACATTTTTGGAAAGAATGAATTAATCACAGATGAAGCGCCCAGCTTCTCTGAACCTGGGTTTCCCCATCTGAGACACAGCGAAAATCATATTTATTTCTGAGGGAAGCCGGGAGGATGAAAAAGCTTAGCCCAGCCCTGAGAATGGAGAAAGTCTTCAGAAATCCCCTTCTTTCTCTTTGTTTTTTGGCAGGATGGGGGCAGGGTGAAACCGATAGCAAGACTCACTAGCAGCAAATTTCCATCAACCCCCAGGAGCATTTGCTCAGTGTCCCCAAGACTCAAAGCACATCGGGTATTTGGACATCTTGCCTGAGAGTCTCAGGGTGGGGAGAGGGGAGTTGATTAGCAGTAAAGACACAAAGAACACAACCAGGAAAATAATCCCAGAGAGAAACAAGTACTTGCAGGGAAGGGCCAGCGAGTGTATGTGTCTGTGTGTGTAGATAGTGGCAGTGGGAGGGGTGGGGGAGGAAGGGAGAGGAAACAGCCACGTGATGGCAGATATGGGAATTCTACTTTGCCTGTAGTCTAGGCAGCACATTCCAGCGGGATGTTAGGGACAGGCAGCGGGTGGGGGCTGGAGGGGGAAAATGACCGTATCTGGGTTTTGTCTTGATGAGAGCAAATTCTTTGCCCAAGGCAACAGTACCCCCTGGGGTGTGGCCTCCTCTGGGGTGTGCCTGGTGATCCCCTTCAAACTCCAGAGAGCCTGGTGATCCCCTTCAAACCCAATTTGCATTAGAAATCAACTTGGGTTTCTTCTTTTTTTTCTTTTTTTTTTTTCCTGAGGCTCTGAGATGCCAAGACCCTTGAGCAAGTAATAATGATGCTTTTCAGAGGGGGATTTCAAACTGCTTAACTGTGATTAGTCTCCTTTTAGACACAGGAGAACTGGAGTGATTTTAAGGAATTCCACTGATGGGTGGAGGGAGCCTGGGGCTTCCCCCATCAAGGTGACCCCAGGGGTCA
Organism: Tamandua tetradactyla; assembly: GCF_023851605.1. Lineage (NCBI taxonomy): Eukaryota > Metazoa > Chordata > Mammalia > Pilosa > Myrmecophagidae > Tamandua > Tamandua tetradactyla. Next base: position 16,800,487 of record NC_135331.1, read on the forward strand.
TGGAAACCTCAGCCCCACGCTGGGTCCTGCTTACCTGGGGGACACAGCACAAGGAGGTCTTGCTGGTTTAGGGACAGAAGTAAATTGAGTCTCTTGATGTTTGGAGGGCAAAAACCTGCAGACAGAGGAGGCTTGTCCTCTGCAAGAGCGAAAGACAGGTTAATGTTAGAACATTCCAGAAGATCCTTTTGTGACCAATTCAGTCCGGGGCTTGGAGGGAACCCTCGAATCCGATGGACCTGGGTTTGAATACCACTTCCGCTATTTCTTATTTGTGTGAGTTTGAATGAAGGAGATTGCCTTTCCAAGCCTCATTGCCTCATCTGTAAAAATGGTTGTAAATACGGGGTAACATATATCAGGCACATGGTAGGGATCAGAAATGGTACTTCTGTTGGTTTAATCAATTCAGTTCATGAAGGAGCTGGTTTCAAACTTTCAAAATGGTTCTCAAGAGTGAGTCAGGGTTTTTTTCAGTCCATAAACATTTAGAAAACACCTGCTCTGTGCAGGACCCTCGGAATTTAAAAGGAAATGAAACAGAGCCACTGTCTCATTGGGAGAGTGGTGTGCAAATAAATGACAAAAAAGAAAGCCTTGGAGCTTTCTTCTCTTGAGAGACGCTCTCCAGAGGCAACAAGCAGAGGGATGATGAGCTCTCCTCGGTGCCTTCCTGGCAGATGGGCCTCCTGGGAGGGTGGACCCAACCACTGAGTCTTGAGGGAACTGCCATGTGGTCCCTGAAGTTACGGGGTGACACGTGGGCTTTCCAAGTCCAGAAACGACTAGGAAAAGAAAAAACTTCCCAAAGTTGTCCGTCAAAAGGATGTCCCTGGAAAGAGAACTTCTTGAAATTTTGACATGCAGCCTAGTTTCTCAGGAGCCCAAGGAAGCCAAGGAGTCGTCTTGCCTCTCTCAGGTAAAAATATGCTCCCAGCATTAAGCCAAGTGGATCTGAGTGACACGGCAGCCTGTGGCTACCAGCTTAGAAACTCTCAGATGTATCATTTACTGACAGAAAGCAGCTTTCTTTTTTTTTTTTTAGTTCCCTACTTCCACCCTGCAACGGCAGAGGCCTGCAGGACAGATTTCTGAGGAAAAGGAAGGGGAGAAGAAGAGACCCAACATTTTGGCCTCAGGTCTTTGAACCAAGTGGAATGTCTCTTCAGTCTCTCTCAGCCACCACAACACAGGCCAGGAAGCAGCTTGGTTCTTCAGCTTCACAGGTTGTGGTACCGGCAGAGAAAAGATCAGTGTGGATGAAAATAAGAAAATGGAGGGAGCAGGAAAATAACCTCTCCCTGCCAGCCCCAGGACCAAGACTCTTTCAGGGAAAGTCCCTCTTTCCAAAATACCTTAAGAGTCTCTGTGGCTGCCACAACAAAGTACCACAAACTGGGTGGCTTGAAACAACAGAAATTTACTTTTTCACAGTTCTGGGGGCCAGATGTCCAAAGGCAAAGGGTCAACAGGACTATGTTCCCTCTGAAGGCTCTGGGGGAGAATCCTTCCTTCCCTCTTCCGGCAGTTCCCGGCTTCCTTAGCGCTCTTTGGCTTGTGGCAACACAACTCCTATCTCTGCAATTCAGTTTTTACATGGTCGTCTCTCCTCTGTGCATCCCTGTGTCCAGATTCCCCTCCAATGGATTAGGGCCTCATCCAGTATGACCTCATTACACCGACCAAGACCCTATTTCCAAATAAGGTCACACTCGCAGACTTAGGGTAGACATAAATCTGAGGGTGACCCAGTACAGTACCCAAGCACTGGAGTCCCAGGGTCCTCAGTTCAAATCCTAGCTTTGCCACTTACAGGCTGTGGACTTCGAGTACCTCCCCAGGCGTCTATCTTTTCATCAGAAAAATGGGGGCTGATGGCGTGTGCTGCAGTGCCATTACGAGGACTTGAAATAATGTAGGTAGGATGCACACGAGGTCTCCCAAGACGGGAGCTGTCATTACCTTTATTACTGTAGGATTCTGTCCTGGATGGACCCATATCCCCTGCTGTTGGCTTCTCAGACTCCTGCATCTAGTGCAAAAACTCTGGTTTCAGGGTGTTTCCACTGCAGATGCATGCCTGTGCCCCCTGCCCCTTCAGGAGCACTGGAGCACAAACGTGGGCACATGCCCGGCATCCTGTTTGCCTTCAGCTGTGGCACACCTACCTGGCTTCTGGGCAGCAGCCAGGAAGTCACATTCCCCACAAGAGGAAAGCACATGCCTGGGGGAAGGGATGGGGACAGAGTGGTGGGAGTTTAATAGGAGAATGTCCACAGGAGCTGGGGTCCTTCTGTTGCTTCCAGGGGCCAGGCTCCTGGGTGGGGCAGGCAGGAGTGAGGGTGTCTTCAGACAGGATGCCTCGCTCCCCCGGAACCTGGCGAGTGCCTGGCTGGAGCTGGGCTCAACAGCTGTGCAGGCATTATAAATCTCTCTCCTTGATGCGAGGTGCACGGGCTCCTGACGGGTCCTGCTAATGGTAAATCTGTCAATACCCAGAGAGCAAATCCTGGACTCTCAGAGCATCAAGGTGAGACTGTCTGCCTCCCTCACACCTGCTAATTGTGCCTGAGCTCCATCCTGCTCCAAATGTGAAAAGCTGTCTCTTTCCTTCCTCGAAAGCATGAAGGGAGTTTTACCTGTAAAGCCGACTACGCTTCGAATCAGACTTAACTGCCTCTGGACATGAGCTCTAGCCTACCGATTTTCTGCCAGGATCAGGACCCCTCTTCTGCAAGAGACACTGGGTATCCCTTTGCTATTGTGGAGGCTTGAGTGATTTTGGCTGTTTGCTTGTGTTTTTTGAGGATTCTGTGATAACTTTTGAAAGTTCTGTCTTAAAATCACCACGTTCAAAAAAAGCGGTCATGTGACTTTTACTTATATATATATATATATATTTTTTTTTTTCTTCTTTCTTCTGGACTTTAGTCATACCTTTGTCTGATTGGATTATAAAAGCTCAAATAATCTTCCTCACTTTGAGCTGGTCTTGGAAAATTTTTCTTCTATTTCCTTACATGCGCATCTGTAATAAAACTCACCTTCTCACCGAGGGAGAAAAAAGTGGCCATTAGCCTTATTTTAGGCTCAGAGGATATAAAATCAGAAGTTCAGGTTTTGATTTGTCACCTCAAAGATAATACGACCTTGTACAAGTCACTTCATCTCCTTATTTTCCTCATATGTAGAAGGATGATTATGAAATCTTTCTTATTGGCTGGATACAAAAGGATGAAATGAGATATCTATGTACCTCTGTCAATCAGAGTTTTTAGTTATGAACAACCCAGCAGTGTGCCAATAAATGGACTCTCTGAAAACAAAAGCCGCGATTGACAGCATTTGCTGATGGCCATGATGTAAATGGTCCCACTAAGGCCGATTTCAACCTACCGGTTGAACCAGGAGTTGGGAAGAGATGCAAACAATCAGCTCTCCTGAGCTGGTATGAGTCGTCTGCTGCACATCCCCGAAGAAAACAGAAACCAGCTATGGCTAATTTTATCCAGAAAGAAATGTCCTGAAAGGACAGGGGTTACCTCACAAATTTCCAGCTGGGCAATTAAATTTACAGTGTGTGTAGTCAGGAGTAGAGGCCAAATCACACCCAAGAAGTGACTGTGACCCCACTACCACCCTTCTGGGCAGAGACACAGTAACTTTCTCCATCAACACCAGCAAATCTGGACATTGGGCAATGCCACTAAAACTAAGGCTTCTGACATCTCTGAAAACACTGTGCAGCAGCTGCTGCTGCTCCTGCCACCCTCACCATCATGGAGGTGGCTTGAGAGAGCCACGGTTCCTGCTTCCTCCCCCCATTAGCTTCTCATTCAACCTGGGCAGGTGCATCTGATTGGTAGAGCCGGGCTGCCTGTCTGTGCCTCAGCTGCAAGGGAAGTTGAGAAAGTGAGTGCTTGCGTTTTCAGCTTCCATAGCAGACATCAAGCTCTGTGTCATATGGGAGATTTCTTAATTGTAAGAAGAGGGTTCAGAGGCTGGGGTGTTAAAAAAGGACATCCAATGTCTTCTAGATCTGGGGTCAGCAATTTTTTTTCTGTAAAGGCCAGAGAGCAAATGTTTTCAGCTTTGAGGGTTATGTGGTTGCAACTATACAACTCTGCCACTGTGGCACGAGAGCAGCTAAACGAATGGGGTGTCTGTGTTCTGATAAAACTTTATTCACAAAAACAGATGGCTGTCTAGCTTTGGCCAGTGGGCTGTGGATTCCTGACCTCTGTTCCAGGACATGAAAGAGTCCAGCATGTGGTAAGCATGTATTAAGCGAGTCTTCAATTCTCAGTGTATTTGAAATGTATTGAACATGGAGGACCACGTCAGGGAAGAAATGAATAAAACAGTTAGAATACATCACTAATACTCTGTGGTCCACACTCGTGGATAAACCATATCAGGGTGGAGAACTGTGGGATCTAACCCAAAAATATAGATATGGATAGAGATAGATGTCAAGCATGTGAGATGAGTTTTACCTGCTTAAAGATAACTAATGTGGCCCCAGTTTTGGTCCCTGGCTTAATGGCATCAGCCCGACCCAGCTGGAGACCTGGTCACAAGGAGGACCAGGCAAGAGTGTGGAAATGTGGAAGATTTAATGAGATTAGAGGAGAAATGGGGGGAAACAGCCCAGCTATCCTACTGGCAAGGGAGAGGAGCTAGTGACTGCCTCCATGAGGGGTAAATCCCATGAAATCCTGATTCTCTACTTCAAGGTTTGGAAAACATCCCGAGAAATAGTATTTGAAGAACAAGAAAAGGAAGTGCAGTCTGCTGCAGTGAAAAACGCATCGGCTTCAAAGGCAGGCAGACCTAGGTCCAAATCTCAGCTCCCCAGTGACCTGGGCCAGTCACTTTACTGTGCTGAGCCTCAGTTTTCCTCCTTGTAACATTGGGAGAGTATGGCTACCACAACTAAATGAAAGCATTTTCATTAAAAAAATGGTACCTAGTGAATGCTCAGTAAGTGTTAGCTCTTTACAAGTATGACTATGGGATTAGGTGTGTGTGTGTTTTTTTTTTTTTAAAACAAACATATCAGAACATATATGTCCAAGCAAATGTGGTTCTTCAAAGGGCTTGGGGAGTTTGGGGAGGCCAGACCCTGCCACCTAGGCCCCCACTGCACAATGTATTTGGGGAGATGGCGCGCCTGCGGCAGTTTTTCCTGACTCTCAACGCAGTAGTGCCAGGTCCTCACCTTTTGAGAGTGGATTGGATTTCTGGACAGAACCCAAAGTTAAATGGAGCCAGGGCTGATGAATAAGGTAGGAGATGAAGCTGGCTGGGATGGCTTTGGGTGAGAAAAGACCTGTGATTGTAAAATAATGAGCAGGGTTATTTGTGTGGCTTGGAAGGAAATCCCCAAAGAGGAATTCCAAAAGAGCTTTAAGCATCTGTAGCTTTGCTGGAATAAGTGACTAAATTCCAGGAGGGATGACTACAGCAGGGGCAATGCCTGTTTGGAAGAGAAGTTCTGGGGAGTTTGTACTTCTGGGTGTGACAGTCATGCCTTGTAGGATTCATTCATTTACTCATTCATTCATTCAATATCTATTGAGCTTTAGGTCCTGAACTAGGACCTGGGTATTGTGCCAGTCCCTACGTTCAGGTTTGCAGCCATATACAGATATTACAATTCCAACAAAGGACCATCTAGACAGTGCCACTGTGGTCTACTTGAATGGCGCCCCCTAGAGTTGTGCAGTGCACCACCTGGACAACAATGTATGGCATCCTCGCTTTATGGAAGAAAATAAGGAAGTAGAGCAGGGAGACATTTGACCTGGACCATTAAGGATGTGAAGGAGTTTCCAAGGCAAATGCAGGAGGGGTGGGGATGGGGCTTATAGGGGGTAGGGGCATGGAATGCCAGATTCAGGAGCAGTGTGTACTGAAGCCCAGAGGAGTAAAGGTGCAAGGTATGTGCTGAGAACACTGAGATGTCTGGGAGGAGGCAGGCGGGCTGAGAGGGACTGATTCCCTGCAAATGAGTCAAGATTCCCCAGGGGTTTCTGGGGAAGTTGGTGAGGCCCCAGAATGTCAGACATTCCATTCCTGTGAGTGGGTCTCAGAGCCTCTGCCCTAGGGAAAGATGCGAGAAAGAACCTTCGGGTCCCACAGACCAGCGCTGGATCCCAGTTCTGCAGCACCTAGGCTGTATATGCTCCAGCAAGTCACTCAACCTCTCTGAGCAGGAGTTTCCTTATCTGCAAAGTGGAAATCACAACAATGCCTGCCTCTAGTGTGGTGGAGTCAATGAGACGTGTAGAAGTGAAGTGTCAGACGCACAGGAGGTGAGCAGGTGTAATAATAAGTTTTTTTTTCCCCTCCAACCTCTGTGTAGGGGACAGAAACCAACAGGTAGGATGTGACTGCGCCAGCCTCTGTAGGCAGAATGAGGAGGTGATTGCTCTCATTTTTAAGTCTCTCTCTCCCGCATTTCCAGTTAAGGAGACTTTTTTTTCCTCTGGGTTTAGCCTGGCCCTCGCTCCTCAATGGCCTTTTAAAATGCAAATCTTTCTGGATTGGGGTTTCCCTTTTAGTCTCCGGTGCCTGGGGGTAAACTACTTTTATCAGTGTATTCCATCTACCCTGGAAGGCAGAGGGGAGGGCACAGAGAAATGGGGGTTAGCTTGCATTTTGCTTTGTTCACCCCCAGAGAGAAAAGAGAGCTCGAGAGCAAAAGGCTCTTGGGCTTGGAATCAGAAAGAAAAAGGAAAAGGGGAATGAGGGCCTTTGAGTCTTCCCTGTGTGTGCATCCTACATTTATCGCATCTGGTGACGCATGGGTCTGTAAGTGCCCAGGAGACACAGGCCTTGCCCTCAGGGGGTTCAGAGTCTGTTTGGGAAACCAAACAGAAACAGAAAACAAAACCCAAATCAGAAACCTAGCACCTGTCATCCTAGCTGCCTGTTCTTGGCTATTCTCTCTGCCTTGTGGTGACTAATATTAACCTCTTTTTACAGATGAGGAAACTGAGGCTCAGAGGGGGCTAAAAACGACTTGCCCAAAGTCACAAGGCTAGCAAGTGGAGAGACTCCAAAACCTGAGATCAGCCCGCCTGTCTGAGTTCCCGTGCTGGGCTCATCCCATCTCCCAGAGTCTTGGGACTCTGCCTTGGTTTTCACTGCAGGATCTTAGACAGACACACTGCCACCCCACCCCACCCCTGCTGCCCCCTCTGCCCCCTCTGTGCTTCTACCTTCTCATTCATGCAGAGGGCTCCACCAAAAACCTCCGAGGTTCCATCCCAACCTGGGCTTCTTCCTAACGCACCCAGTCCGACAGCAACATCTCTTTCAATGTGTGTGTGTGTGTGTGTGGGGGGGGGGGGGGTCCTAATGTGGGAGAGAGAGAATATGAAATAAGCAGACTTGAAACAGTTCAGTGTAAAAATCTGTATAAAAATAAAGTCTCCCTTTAGGTGCAAAATGTAGAATCATGCAAATCTCCCCAATTGAAAAAAAAAAGTGCATCGATAATTGCATCCTTTCAAAACTGAATGGGCCAAGGGAAATTTGAACTGAGCGTGCAGTATTGTCGCGTGGCAGCGACACTTGAGTGGGTAAGCAGATGTGCTCTCCACCCTTTCCGGGATGATGCGTGGATTGTTTCAGGGTTTAATTATGTGAAGGTCTTCAAGGATGCATCCTTTTAAAAGACGTTTTTACATCCACAACCGGGAGGGTATGTAACCCACAGGTCTCCACGTGGTTCCTTCTATGAACTTCATTACCTTTGCAGTCTAGCTATCACATAGTAACAGAATCCCTCCTTAAACGCAGTCCGAACCCAGCAGCAACACTGAGTACAAGCCATGCCCTCCTCTCCTCAATTCTTCTTCCCTCATTCTAAACTCCAAATTTCCCTGCCACTCCAGATTACATTTTCCCCCGTCTCTTTCTCCCACTCTTTGTTATGGAGATGGAATAAATTTCCCTAAAAAGCCCTCCCTCCCAGCCTCCCCCTTCCTCACTTTTCTCATCCCAAATCTCTATCAATGCATATTCTACAGGTCTGTAAGGCTGAGGCTTTAGACCTGGCCAAGAAAGGGACAAGTGAGAAGCACCAGCATGAGTGGGCTGCAGAGTTCTAGCCCATGGTTGTCCCCTGGCCTCAGACTTCACCCGCTCCCGTGAGCCCCGTCGTTTTCTAGGCCACATTCCTTCCCAGTCTGGCTGGCCTGCTCTTCTCCTCCTTCTTTATCCCTTCTGCACCCCTTTCCTAGCACCCCTAGGTGTACCGGGCCGCTCCCTCCTCTGGATTCCACCCTCTGCTCTGTCTTCTTGACATGTCCCACAATGGTTTGTTTATAGTTCTGTTTTAGCTCCAGGCCGTGAGCTCCCTGAGGGCAAGAACCAACTTTTTCATCCTCCTATCCTCAGCCGGGAGCCTTGTGAACCTAGTAAGAGCTCAGTAAATATTGCTACAATAACACGTGGCTGAGAAAGTCTTTGGGAATTGTGCTGATTTGAATAGGAATGTGAAAACTAAATCTCCTGAGCATAGGGACTGATATTCCTCTGGAAAAGGCTTAGCAGAGGCCGAGGGCACTCTATGCCTCATTTGCAGCCCTCTTGTGCAATCGGTGTGGGTCAGCACGCACCCTGGGGTGCACTCTGTTCACACTAGGGTTTACCCTGGGGTGCACTCTGTTCACACTAGGGTTGATTATTTCCAAAGATGGCTGTGACAAGCACCCTCATCTCACACGGGGTTTGCGATGGACTGTCTGTCACTCCTCCCATCAGGAGATAGGATCTTCCCCCCTTCCCTTGAATCTGGGCTGGCCTTGCGGCTGATTTGAGCAAGAGAATAGAACAGAAGTGATGTTGGGCGACTTCCAGGCTTTGGCCTTAAGAGGTTTTGCAGCTTCCATTTTTGCTTTCTTAGAACCTAGCCACCAAGTAAACAAGTCTGAGCTGTCCTGCTGGAAAGGCCGCACAGAGCAGAATCAAGCAGCCCAGCTGGCCCACAGGTGAAGATGAACTGCCCAGCCAAGCCCTGCCTGAATTCCTGACCCACAGAATGGGGAGCAAGAAAATGGTATTTTAGGCCATTCTGTCTAGGGGTGGTTTGTTACACAGCAGTAGATAACTGATGGGCTATCCTTTTTTCTGAGCGCCCAGAAAGATTGGGGGTTGGTGGTGGTGGTGGAGGATTTATGACCGCCAGGGGGTTAGAGAGGATAGTACTGGAATTCAAGCTCTTCTATTTTTATTTGTTTATTAGCTTAAAAAAAGTTGCAGGTCCCTTAACCCAGTAATCAAAGTCAGTATCAGCAGGATGGGGCAAATTGACAGTATGTGCTACCTGATAGGATGCAGTGCGAAGAAGCTGGCATCGTTTCGGTGACAGTCTTCTCCAAAGCACACAACTCAAATCATGAAGAAACATCGGACAAAGCTGCACTGAGGGACATTCTATGAAACAAGTGACCTGTTCTCTTGAAAAAGTGTCAATGTCATGAAAGACAAAGACTGAGGGACTGTTCCAGATTAAGAGAGGCTCAAGAAACATGACAGCTGAACTCAGTGCATGATCCAGGACTTTCTTTTGTTATAACGGACATTACTGGGACCAATGATGAGGTGTGAGTAAGGTCTGTAGATTAGATCATGTACTTATGTCCCAGGCTGCCATAGCCAATTACCACGAACTCGGAGGCTTAAAACAACAGAAATTTATCCTCTCACGGTTCTGGAGGCCAGAAGTCTGCAATCAAGATGTCAGCAGGGCCGGGCTCCCTCTGCAGGCCCTAGGGACAAATCCTTCCCTGCCTCTTCCAGTTTTGCACGGCCTCAGGCGTTCCTTGGCCTATAGCTGCATCCCCCAATCATATGACCTTCTTCTCTTCTTTGGGTGTCTTTCCTCTGTGTGTCTCTTATAAGGACCTTTGTCATTTAGATTTGGGGCCCACTCAGTTCACCCAGGATAATTCCATGTTGAGATACTTACCTTATTGACATTTGCAAAGACCCTTTTTCCAGATAAGGTCGTATTCACAGGTTCCAGCGTTTAGGGTGTGGACACAGCCACCATTCAATCCGCTCCACGTAATAATATTGAATCAGAGTTCACTGATTTTGCTGCCTGATTTTGATAATCATATTTTGGTTTGATAAAAGAATGCCCCTAGGTTTTAGGAAAAACACGCTTAAGTATTTAGAGATAAAGGAGCATCATGTGTGCAACTTACTATCAAGCAGTTCAGAAAGAAAACGTATATACACATATTTCTCCTCTATAGGTATGTGTGTATAGATGAATATCTATATCTGCATCTGTTTCTATGCCTATCTATATTTATATCTCCCCAGAGAAAGAAAAGGATAGAACGAATGTGGTAAAATGTTAATATTTAGGGAATCTGGGTGAAGGTTCTATAGACACTCTTTGTGCTGTTTCTGCAACTTTTCTGTAAGTCTGAAATTATGTTAAAATTAAATTTAAAGAAAGAAACTAAATTATGGTGTATGTGTGGCTGTTCCCAAAGTGGAAATAACTGGCTACCTCAGGGGCAGGACTGTTTAGGATTTCTCCCTGGAAACCCCTGACTCAGAGCAAACCTTTGCCCTGTTTTCCTCTCCCACTGGGAGCAGTCATGCTGGCCTGTCACTGGGAAAGGGGCGCTGGCGGCCTTTAAACTCACCCCCGCCCTCCACCCCTGCCTCATTCCTGGGGTTCTCTGAGGGTAAGGTTTGTGTCGAATTTTTCACCATAGGAATCCAAGGGTCACTTTCCTTCCAAGGAGACTTTGGAAAAGCCCTTTCTGAGATCCCTGGAGCATGTTGGCAAAGCCTCAATTACAACTTTACTTCCTTGTTCATCTGAATTTGGGGGATTCCCATCCAGATGCCACAAAGCAAGGGCTAATCGAGCAGAGGGTGAGAGGCAGCCCCCCTCTGTTAGAGCGAGCGGGTGCTGAGAGCAGGTACCTGGCGGAGCTTAGCTATTTTATCTGCCTCTGGCAGGGGCTAGGGGCGGTGAAGGAGAGGATCCATCTGGTCCAAAAGGGATTCCAGTCCTTTGTGCTGAAACTTCCATTTCCTCTTGTCCTTCCCGCACTACTTTCTAAAAAGAACAGCAGCACAAGCAGCCTCCCTGAGATCCGGACCTCTGGAGCCTCGCAGGCTAAGCAATGCCAGCTCTGCATGCTTCTGGGCAGAGCTTCTGGTGGGGACCAGGCAGGGCTAGAAAGAACCATGGGTTTGGAATCAGAGAGACCCACTTGCTGGCTGGGTGACTTTGGCCTAGAGACTCCTTGGGCCCCCCTTCATAAGATGCAAACATTCAAACACACTGGAGGCATGAAAGAGATGACACAAAAGTGCCCAGCTCCAAGTAGCTTTTTCCACAAAATCAATTTTTCACTTCCACCCGTGTTCACTGAGCACTACTTGGAGCCTTCCCTCTAGGCTCCCAAACCCCGTTTTTCTCCCTCTCATCTGACATCGTACCTTGCCCCTGAGTGATTAAGGTGAAGGTCCCCAACTTATTTGTGCCTCAGTTTCCCCACCTGCAATAGGGAAAAATAGTAGCCTCTATCTCTTAGACTGTGGGGGGAGATCATCCGAGTCAATATATGTAAATTCAATAATATCACTGACTGAATGCTCATGGAGCATGTACTATGTGCCAGCCGTTGGTCTAAGCTCCATATTAGTCTTACTCCCATTTTGCAGATGAGGAAGCTGAGGCACAGAGAGACTATGTAATTTGCCCAAGATCACGTGACAAGTATGAGGCAGAGCTGGACTCTGCACCCAGGAGTCTGGGTCTAGAGTCTATGTTCTTAACCTCTGGGCTCTGTGGCCTGGTACACTGAAGGTGCTCAATTCATGTTAGCTATTTCTAGGCTCATAGTCAGGGAGGGCTTCCATGGTCCCAAGGGGTCCCACACTCAGAAGTGCTCTGTGCTTGGTTTAATGCTCTGCCATTGCTATGTTGAAATTCTTAATAATTTTGAGCAAGGAGTCCCACGTTTTCATTTTGCACAAGGCCCTGAAAATTAGGTAGCCAGTCCTGCTCAGGATCTTTAAGGGGCAATGGGCTACTTCTCCTCCTTCCTCACTCCCTCAACTGCTGGCTCCTTGAGGTCAGATACAGCTAACGTCTCCATGTCTGCTTCTCACCCAGGCTCTCACAGTCTGGCTGGGGAGGACAGAGGTGGCCAGAGCCATAGCTGCTGTCCCCGTCCCCTACATCCCTTCAATGCCCCCCAAGAATAACTTCTAGCACAGGGAGTCTCCAGAATGGCCAGAGAAGGAACCTCTCCCTGAGCCAGCAAGGTCTCTGGCAGTGGCCACCAAAACCAGGCCTTTCCAGAAGGAGCTCGCTGCAAGTGTGGAATCCCAGCCAGGCCCCAAAGACCCTAATAAACAGTTCATTATAATGCCAGCTCTGTAAATAGCGGCAGGGAGACCCAGCTAACATGTAATTATACCGACTGGCGCTGAAGCTGGGACTAGGCAGGGTTTTCTCAAGGCTGGAGGTTATGCCGATCCCAAACTGCAGGCTGTGGTCAGAGTGCAAGGTAAATAAGACCCTCCCAGAAGGGTCCAAAGGTTCAAGTGTGACAGTTACAATGATTAAAAGAAATTTCCTTCCGTGTCTATAGAGAGCAGGTAGTGTGGAGGAAGGGAGAAAACAAGCATTTGTTGGGTACCTCCATTATGCCAGTAGACACACTGCATAGACATGAGGAAGGAGTGAGGGCCAGGCCGGAACGGGGCTTGGGTAATTTAGCACTGGAGTTGGATGCCATTCCTCTCTTGCCTCCTGGCCCTCCCTTCTCAACTCCCACTTATAACCTCTGATTTTTAAAAGAATCTGGGTAAAATTCATTAAAAATTTTAAAGTGAACAATTTAGTGGTATCTATTGCATTCACAATGTGGTGCAACCAACACAATGTCTTCTGAAACATTTTCATCACCTCAAAATAAAGTTCTGAACCCATTAGCAGTCACTTCCCATTCCTCCTACCTTAGCCCCTGGCAGCCACTGAGCTGCTTTCTGTCTCTGCGGATGTACCTATCCTGGATACTTCATATAAATGGAATCATTTAATATATGACCTTTGTGTCATATCATTTAATATATGCTTCTACTTAGCATGGTGTTTTCAAGGTTCACCCATATTGTAGCGTGTACAGTTCTTTTTTTATGGCTGGATAATATTCCATTGTCTGAATAGATTACATTTGTTTATCTCCTGTTGATGGACATTTGAGTTTATCTCACCTTTTGGCTCTTGTGAATAATGTTTCTATGAACATTGGTGTACAAGTATCTGTTTGAGTATACACCTTTTGGGTATATACCAAGATTGCTGGGTCATATGATAATTCTACGTCTAATTTCCTGAGAAACTGCCAAACTATTTTCCACAGCCGCTGAACCATTTTACAATCCCACAACAACCTGCAATGGTTCCTATTTTCCTGTATCCTCACCAACACTTGTTATTTCCCTTTTTCTTTTGTAATCACTGATTTTTCAAAGGGGCCAAGGTAAGCCCCTCTCTGCTACCAGGGCTCAAACCCAGAACCATGTCTTCCAGATTTACAGGACAGCCCCCTAAAAGCCAGATTGCAGGAAGGCTTTCATCATGCATGAAGGGTCCTGAGAGGCTGAGCAGCTCCAGAGTGTATCAGTCTGACGGCCTGGTGATGATTCTTGGCACCATAGCATGTGGGTAATGTAGAGGAAATGGCCGTGTGTGAGAGAGAGAGTCTGCTCCCTCAGGCCCAGACAACTTCGCCATGAAGCCCTTTGCCTGAGCATCAGAGAAAGAGGCAACATTTGCTCCCTCTGCCAGAGCACTTACGGCTGGGGTGAGCTAGCAGAAGTGGACACTGCAAAGTGCAGAGCTGCTCAGGGTGGTGGAAAGCAGTTAAACAGCTCAGCTTCTTCAGCCTCACGATGGGACAGCTCAGTTGTTTAACTTCTGCTTTCCAGGCAGACACTGGCACAAGTGACAGAGTGAACCCTGAACTGATCCTTGTAGGCACCCCCTTACTGACCACCAGATTCAAAGAAATGTCTGGGTTGGGGCAGAATCAGCAGGATTCGTATACAAGTCAAACTCCTGGGGTGTCAGAGCCACATGGACCCTAAATAAATATTGCCTCGTTTCAGGCATAGGCTGGATCATGAGGCTCTCTGATTACCAAATGCATAAAAGAACCTGTGAGAGAAGTACTGTTATGATACTCATTTTACAGATGAGAAAAACAGATGCTCAGAGATGTTAAGTAACAGCTTGTGAGTGGTAGAGCTAGGATTTGAATTCTAATCTGACACAAAGACTTATGTACTTTCAATAATACTATATTCCACCCACCTCCTTTTTCTAGAGCTCAGAGCAAAAAATGTATCTAATTCGTCCCATATTGTCTTGTGATCCTTTCTGTACTGTAGTATCATGCCATTATTTACCTCTTCTTTTCCCAATTAGATAACAATTCATAGAATGAAAGGGAAAGACTACATTTTACCTCTCTCAGTGTTATTTGCTGTGCCTAGCACTGTGGAAGCCACACAGCAGGGCTTTCAGCAAATATTTGTGGCTGCTATCAGTCAGTATAGGAAAAGGTATGCTGCAGTAACAACCAACCTCCTAGGTCTTAGTGGATTGGGTAATAATTTCACATTCTTAATTCATACTCTGCCACGTGTCCAGTTTTGATCAGCAGGGATGCTGTTCACTGCAGTCACAGAGAAACTGAGGTTGATGGGGTAGCCACCATCACTGAGCCAGAAGGAAAGGAAGGAAAAAGAACTCAGGGAAAATCTCATGACAGCAGTTAAATGCTCAAGCCAGAATTGACACATAACATTTGGCCTAATTAATCACAAGGCTTGTCTTACCCAAAAAGTAGTCAAGAGATACAATTCCACTGTGTTTGGAGGGGGAGAGAACCAGGAATACTGAACAAACAGAACCAATGGCTACCACATAGAACTGACTATAAATAATGCATTGACTAGGTATTGATTTGTAGGTAATAATTACAAAAGTGTTTATTGAGTGTTTACTATGTGCCAGGCACAGTGCTAAATGCATGAGAGCAATACTGCAGCATAAGCATTATGAGCTCCGATGAGGCTTGGAGAGGTTACAGGCTAATCTGCTCTGTAGGATGCTTGAGGCTGCAAATTACACACAACACAACTCAGCTGGCTCAATGGCCTTACACACGTAAGAAAAGCCATTACTTCACATAATAGAAATCAGAGGACAGGTATGCCCCTGGCATAGTGTGACCCACAGCTCCACAGTGTCATCCAGGTTGCAAGCTCTACTCGTCTTGGATCTGACATCCTGGGGGCTGACTTCATGACAGGCTGCAGGGATTCCAAGCATCACATCCAGACCCAGCCATGGCTGTCCAGCTTCTCCTTCTAAGGAGTGATGGAAGCTTTCCCTGAAACCCCAGCAGACTCTCCCTCCTGTTCACTTGGCCATCACTGGATCACATGGCCGGCGATGACCCAATCGCCAGTAAGCAGAATGGGAGTCTCATACTTGGTGTTTTCATTTGGGAAGAAAAGATGGTGGGTATGGGGATGGGGTCAACCACAATGATGAGAGGCAAGATTTGAACCCAGAGCTGCCTTCCTCTTGACCTCCTGGACGGTCAGGAACACATACGCCAGGTGAGGGTTGTTGTGCAAACCTCCAGTCCAATCCCCTCCTCCTCGACTTCCTTTTTAACCAGTTGTAGCACCTGAGCATCATCTGCCTTCATTTGCCCTCAGATTCCCTGGTGTCCAGCTGACCAGTGACCCTGCATGTCTATTCCAATCAGCCATCCCCAGCCCAGGGCCAGGCCAGAGAACTTTCCATTCCACTCCTGATCATTTGTCCACCCACATCAGCCTTTCCCAGCTGCCCGCTGGGCCGAGGCCTCTCAGAGCTACTCGTGTTCAGTCAGACGTGTCCAGCTGATCAGCAATTCTGGGCCCAGGGCCGGCAGGGCAAGGGCCTTTTGGAACCACTGTTTGTTCACGCGCATCAGCTGATCCCAGCCCACAGCTCCAGCACTGCCTGGTGACTTGGCTGGGCCTGGCCCCATTATCCAAGGGAGCCAGTGACAGCCGTGCAATCATCAGTCTGCCTTTCTTGTTTGGGTAACTGAGCCTGAGACTGGGCATGGGCACAGGAAGTGGACAATGGTGGTGAGGTTTACTGAAGGAGTGAAAGGGAGAGAAGACAGAGAAAGAAGAATGGAGGCAAGAGAAGGAGTAAGCAAAGAGGTCCCGAAGGATCCCCTATGGAGGGGCCCTGGTCCCAGTCCTGTCTATATCCCCAGCACATAATACAGTACCTGGTACAAAGCAGGGTTACAGAAGAGATGAACTGGCTTGGAAAATGAAGGAGGGAGAAAAGACACCGAGAAGGCGGGAAGAAAAATGATAGATATAGAGAAGAGGGCAAAATGGCAGGAAGGGGGCAAATAACTTCTCAGGGACAATGGTCATGTCTTATTTGTCTTAGTCTCATCACTAGCTCAATCCTTGGTATACTCTATACCAAGTGACTCTATAAATGTTTATCTTGATGGACTAAAAGGAAACAGGGAGAAGAGAGCAAAAGGAAGAAATGAGGAGACAGAGTCAGAGAGGAAAGGAGACAGAAGGAGGAGAAGCCAAGGTTGGGAGTGGGAAGACAGGGAAGATGAGAGGAGACCTGG
Source organism: Tamandua tetradactyla (assembly GCF_023851605.1). NCBI lineage: Eukaryota > Metazoa > Chordata > Mammalia > Pilosa > Myrmecophagidae > Tamandua > Tamandua tetradactyla. The sequence continues at coordinate 16,817,211 of NC_135331.1, forward strand.
GAAAGCTGAGGGGGAGGGGAGGACAAGAATAAAGAAAGGGAAGAGCCAAAAAAACCAGCAAGGGAAGTGGAAGCACAGAGTTTGAATGTGGTGGGAACCAGAACAGGCTCATGCCTTTGATGAAAATGCACATTAGTAAATGGGCTGGGATCTGACAAGTGCCAACAGGCCCATCGCAGAGTTAAAAAGTGCTACGTCTGTCAGGGTTTCAATTTTTAAGTCAGCATTTTCCTTCTCGTTCTCATGCTGGGATTCTGCCACTGTGTCTCCCCTCCACATCTCCCACCAGCACACAGAGCTTGTCATGGCCCCATCCGAGTCCTGCGAGCTTGAGAGGGCAGAGTGGGCATGTCAGAGGGTCTGTGGGGGTGAAGGCAGCAGTCACAGGGATGTCCTACAGAGGGGCAGGCACTGGGAAGCAGATGGTCTTTTCAGCAGACAATGAGAGGATCTAAGGAAGGATCTCCCTGGCCTTGGGGGGAACCCATTTTCCTTGTCTTAGAAATAAGCGAAGATTCCAGACCTCCAGACCTGGTCCATGTCAAATCTCCAGAGCTAGAGAGATGCTTGTTTTATCCCCACTTGGAAGTGATGTTTATTTTCTTCTCCCTAGAGCTCAGGTCCCTGGGCTGACAGCTGGAGGGTAGGTCTTTAGGAGGGGGTGTCTACTCAGTCATGCATTCAGGGGCTAAACGGAGGATCTTTAGAAACCGTGAGGCCTCACAGGACTTGAAACAGTTACTGCAGAAAGGCTACCTCTGGGTACTCCTCAAGCATAGATTTCAGACCCCTGCAGACCTAGGTTCAAATCCTGCAACGTCCTAGTTGTGCAAGCTGGGGTTGGTCACTTCAACTCTGGGCTTCAACATCTTCATGTTTAAAATGAAGAAGAGAATACCTACTTCATGGGGTTTTGGGGAGAATCAAAGAAGAAAATGTACATAGAGAGGCTAAAAAGGGCTTAATCAATGATGACGATGATGATGGAAGATCTTTTTAAGTTGGTTTCTGCCTGGCCCTAAGTGGTAACTGTGGGCCATGAAAAAGACAATCTCTACCCTCAAGCAAAATTAAACCAGACAGCAATGTGGGACAAAAGCTAAGGAAAAAGATAAATAAAAAAGATAATTTCAGACAGTGATAAGTGTCATGGAGAAAACAAAATAGGATACTGTGGAGAGAGATGGGGTAATGGCTCAAGTTGATGTGGTGCCACAGAAGGCTCTTTGGGGAGCCCCGAGCTGACCCCCAATGATCCAGAGGTGACAGCCTTGGTAAAGGTCTGGGTGGGGGCTGTTTCCAGGCAGAGGGAACAGCAAGTGCAAATGATCAGAGGTGGGAACAAGCACCTTCTGTGCAAGGAACAGAATGTCCAGGAAGGATGGGGTGGGAGAGTGAGGGGGTATGGGAGGAGATGGGAACTGAGAGGGAGGCCCAGGCCAGTTCACGCAGGATCTGGCAGGCCAGAGAGAGGAGGGTGGCAGTAGTGAAAGGTGGGCCAAGACGGTCACATTCTCATTTGTCACAGAGGCTCAGAGAGGCAAAGCAACCTGCCCACAGTGACACAGCTTGTTTACATCTGAGCTGGGGTTAGGACCAGGACTCCCAAATTTCCTTCCAATTTCCTCTCGATCAGACCCTGCTTCTCCTTCTGGGAAGGTGAGGATGGTGGCTCTGCAGGCATCAGAGAGGACTTTTCAAGGCTCCGCAGCTGCCCCAAAAGACCTAGCTCAGCTCTGCAGTGGGGCACTGCCCCCAGACCTTGGGATCCAGTCCTGCACTCCACTCCACTCTCTTTACATCTGCCCCTTTAATTTCCAGGCCTTTCGATTTCCTGAGCTAAGAAAATTTTACAGATGGGTGTACGTGGCTGGCTGTAATAACCATCAGTTGAATAAATAACCCCTTCTGTCTTGACTTGCAGGTAGCTAAACCTCATGCTGAGAGCAAAGGTGAACTAGTCATGGGGGCAAGGGGGGATTTGCTTTGCCAGTGACCTGCAGACTGTCTTCACTCTTGGGGGCTTCAATTTGTCATTGACAGGACATGACTAACAATTTTTATTTAACTCCTTAGGTGTTTGGAGCAATTTAAGCAGAATATTTGGCATAAGAAATGCTTCCTGAATTCTATTGGTGGGCCCCCCAGTCCGAGCACCCCAATTTTCCTCTAGGGAGTCACCCCCATCCCTACATACATCCGGGGTGCCATGTGACTCAGGATTGACCAATCTGAGCACTGCATTCCTCCAGCCATAGCATTTGGTCCAGAGATTGGCACTTGGCCCAGTCGGAACCAATGGAACATGAGAATACTGGCTGCTGCCTTTGGAAAAGCTTACTTGCTTTTTTCTGCTGGACTTGAGCTGGGGAAGATGTAACAGGAGCTGCTGGAAGTCAACCCTCCCCAGTCCTGGCAACCACTCTTCTACTTTGTTTCTATGGATTTGCCTCTTCTGGACGTTTCATATAAATGAAATCATATGCATGTGGTCTTTTGCAACTGGCTTTTTTTCACTTTTATTGTTTTCAAGGTTCTTCTATGTTGTAACAGGGATCAGAACTTCATTCCTTTTTATAGCTGAATAATATTCTATTGTAGTGTTGTAGGGATATATTGCATTTTGTTTATTCATTCATCAGTTCATCATTCATTCATCAGTTGCTAGACATTTGGGTTGTTTCCACGCTTTGGCTATGATGAATAATGCCTCTATGAACATCTGTATATAAGTTATTGTGGGGATATGTGTTTTCGTTTCTCTTGGGCATATGCCTAGGGGTAGAATTTTTGAGTCATATGGTAACTCTATATTTAACTGTTTGAGGAGCTTCCAGACTGTTTTCCAAAGTGGGTGCACCACCTTATATTCCCACCAGCAGTGGATGAGGGTTCTGGTATCTTCACATCCTCATCAACAGTTATTATCTGACCTTCTGATTATAGTTGTCCTGGTGAGTGTCATCTATTTCTGTAAATAAAGTTTTACTGGAGCACATTCACACCCATTCATCGTTTACATTTTGCCTATGGCTGCCTTTATGCTATAAAGAGAGAGTTGAGCAATTGTGACAAAGAAGGTAAGTCCTGCAAAGCCTTAAACATTAGCTATCTGGTCCTTTACAGAAAAAGTTTACTGGCCCCTGATTTAGACCAATCCTCTCATTTCTTAAAGAGGAAATTAAGACCCAGAGAGCTCACATTTCTACCTACGGTCACACAGCCTGGACTAGAATCTTTCTGGCCTCACTTCCTACATCTATAGAATGGCTGGTGACGATCGAAAAAAGCAAGGTCAGTGTGCTGGTTTGAAAGGAAATATGCCCCCTAAGAAAAGCCATGATTTAATACAAATCCCATTTCATAAAGGTAGAATAATCCCTATTCAATACTGTATGTTTGAAACTGTAATCAGATCATCTCCCTGGATGATGTGATTTAGTCAAGAGTGGTTATTAAACTGGATTAGGGGACGACCATGTCTCCACCCATTTGGGTGGGACTTGATTGGTTTATTGGAGTCCTATAAAAGAGGAAATATTTTGGAGAATGGGAGATTCAGAGAGAGCAGAGAATGCTGCAGCACCATGAAGCAGAGAGTCCACTAGCCAGCGACCTTTGGAGATGAAGAGGGAAAACGCCTCCCGGGGAGCTTCATGAAACTTGGAAGCCAGGAGAGAAAGCTAGTAAATGACACAGTGCTCACCATGTGCCCTTCCAGCTCGGAGAGGAGCCCTGACTGTGTTCGCCTTGTGCCTTCTCAGTTGAGAGAGAAACACTGAATTTCATCGGCCTTCTTGAACCAAGGTATCTTTCCCTGGATGACTTAGATTGGACATTTCTATAGACTTGTTTTAATTGGGACATTTTCTCGGCCTTAGAACTGTAAACTAGCAACTCATTAAATTCCCCTTGTTAAAAGCCGTTCTGTTTCTGCTATATTGCATTTCAGCAGCTAGCAAACTAGAACAGTCAGTAAAGTGCTTAGCACAGGGGTAGGGAATCATTAAATATGATCCACTGCCCTAGGATCCAAGACACCCAACTCCTAGTGTAATGGTCTGCTCACCCCCTAACTTCCCATAAAGATGCTTTTTCTGTCACCAGCTGGACACAGCTGAGTTACCAACATGTGTACCTGGAGCTCCCCAGCCTCACTTACCCTAATCTAGAGAAGCCTGAGATAAACATTGTACATAAGAAAAGGTTCATGAGTTTGGTGATATCATTCTGCATGCAGAATCGTGTCCTTTCTCCTCTCTCAGAGACCTCAAGTATACCATGGTGCTTGCTGGTGGGCAAACCCGCTCTCGCAGCTCTGCAGCCTTCACCCCTCCCTAGCTCCATGTCAAAGGGTCAGGACGATTTAAGAAGCCCTTGTGTCTGCCCCCTGAACCCATCGCCTTCTACCCTGTTCCCCAGGCTCCGCAGGATGGGGCTGAGCTTTAGTGGTTGAGAACACAGGCTTTGCTCGAAGCCAGGCAGGTCAGGGTTGGGGACTGGCTCTGACATCCAGCTCAGGGACCTTGCAAAAGTTACTCAATCTCTCTTGGCCTCAGGTTCTTTATCTATAAAATGGAGACAATGATGTCTAGCTCTGAGGGTTTCCCTGAGAATTAAATGAGTGAATGTATGAAAAGTCAAAGCACAGTGCCTGACATGGTTTAACATTCGAATTTCTGGAAAAGTAGGGATAGAAAGGGAGCCTCTATGTTGTACTTGTGCAAGGTGCTCTATGTATCCATTTTATGATGGGGATGGGTGCTCCCCAAGGTCACACAGCAATAAAGGCAGAGCTTAGATCAAGCTCAGCTCTGCTGGATTCCAGAGCCTGTGCCTGACGCTGCCTACCTTACTTTTCCCTTTCTTTCTTTTTCTTTTTTTTTTACATAGGCAGGCACTGGGAATCCAACCTGGTCTCTGGCATGGCAGGCGAGAACTCTGCCTGCTGAGCCACTGTGGCCCACCCTTCCTACCTTACTTTGCACCTAACTTTCTGTGCCACCTCAGGCCAGGCCCTTCCCCTCTCAGGAGCTCTGTGTCTGCATCATTCTCCATCACTGGACTGATGATCTGGAAGGTCTCATCTTGTTCTACATCCAGGGTCCTGGTTTCCTTGGGATCCCTGTCCTGGGAAGGGTAGGAGCGGCTTAACCACCTGTCCCTTACCTGGCTTCTGGATGGGCTGGCAGTGCCCCCACATCTGTCCTATAGGGTTCTCTCCCTCCCTTCATCTCTCCCTCTCTCTTTCCTGCTGCTGGAGAGCTCACCTGACTCATGCCAGGAAGAGAGGACGTTCAGGTCCTACAGGTGTTTCTTATCCTGACTAATTTTTTGTTTTCAACCACTGCCGGATCTGACAGGCTCACTGGGAGCTGGACATAGTGGTTTGGTGGCTTTACTGAGGCAGGCTCAGCTAGAGAAGCTTTACTTAAGTCAGGTTCATGACAATGATGACTCTCCTTATTTGAATCTGCTGTCCAGGAATACTATAAGCTATGGGGAAAAAGGCCCCTGGTGCCAACTGAAATCCTGATGGCTACCCTGCCTGGTAGGGCTGTTTTTGCGATAGCTTCTGTCATCCACTCCCACTTCTTACTGCTGACTCCTTTTCCTCCTTCAGGTCTTGTCTCAAGCATCACCACCTTAGAGAGGCCCCCCATGATAGCCCATTTAAATAGCCTCTTCTCTTCATTATTCTCATGCTCAATTCTGACTTGCTTTCTCCAGCAGATTCCCTGGATCACAATTTTACACACTCATCTAGATTTATTTGTGTATTTGGTGAGTTCAGCAGGTTCTAAGAGGGCAGGGTCTACATCTGGGTTTTTCAGTGATCCATAACCCAGCTTTTTCAGTGCCTAGCACATACTACGCGCTTAATGCATTTTTGCTGAATGAATGAAAACCTTGTTTGTAGCAATGAGGGAAGCTTGGGACGCTGCTCTTTGGCAGCGAGAACATGCTGAACCCAAGTGTTCTCCTGCGGGGAGCTGACTTCATCCTTCTTGATCCCTTCCTGAGCCCTGTCCGGGGGCTACATGGCTCCACGGAGTGACCTGTACATACAACTATTTTTGCAGCTTTTCAGACTACCGAGCAAGTTCCTTCCCAAGAAAACACATTACACAGAGCTTACTACCCCCTTCCTGCTCAGACAGCCAGTGGCCCAAGGAACAGCCCTTTGTTTATGATAATAAAGCAGGGTCCATGGCAACATGTTGTGATGTCATGGGAGTGTGAGGTCATAAATCCTTCCAGGCGAAGCATGAGACCCCAGTGGACACAGTGGGCTCCCAGCTGCCCCTGGCCTGACGAGGGCCATAGCTAGATAAGTTTTCCTTATACTGGGTGGCTTTCTGGCTTTTTTTTTTTTTTCTCTTTTCTTTTTCTCACTCTTTCCCCCACCCCCTAAAAAGCTTTTTTTAAATAAATAAATAAAAGTTTTAAAAGACTCTGAGTGGAAAGATTTGTCCCAGGAATTTCCTGTTGGCTAATGTCCAGCTAGCAGCGAATGCCAGCAATAAGGCAAACAATGCTAGTTCGTCCCAGACTTGCAACGGGAAAACTTTCCCAATTCCCTAGTTTCTTGGCTGAAATATGGGAAAGTCTTGGAGAGTTACTGGGCTCTGTACTGAGGGGTTTGCAAGGAAATATTTCTCTCGCTCACACTCTCGGTCTTTTTGACTCTTTCTCCTTCTCCATTTTACTCTTTCTCAATCGCTGTTTGTCCGTGACTCTCAATTTATCTGGCTGTCTCTTCCCTCTCGGTTTCTCCATCGCTCTCAGGGCTTCTCCTTACATCTCTGTCTCAAGCGCTCTTTCCTGGTCTCCACCTCCACTCCATGTTCCTGAGTTTGTCTGTCCCTGCCAGTCTCTGTCTTGGTCTGCCTCATTGTTTTTGACTCACTGTTTCTCTCTCTTTCCCATTTACTTTCCTCCCTCCCTTCTCCTGGGCTTATGTTACTGAAACAAATCAACAGGACTGAAGGGCAGGCCCGGTGCCCGGGCTTTGTGTTCTGAGGCCGAGTGGAAAGGGTTGCATGTTTCCTGGCTGGGTTCTGCAGGCTGCAGGCCGCTCTGAGATATAGGACATCTGCACCCACTCAGGGAACAGGCTGGGCCCATGATTCAGTCGGAGAGGGCGTCCCCGGAGTCCGTCATCTACCAGGGACGGACTGCCTCTCCTTGCCAATCCCGGCCAGTGTCGTTCCTGCCCTTGGCCCCACCACACTGCGGATGGGGAGGGGTGGATACTCACTTGGCGGGCAGTGTGTGTGTTGGGAGGCTTTTCCAGTCCTTTCTTATTGTTTTTTTTTTAAAACTTATTAATATGGCATTTACTAAGGTGTAGGCACTGTTTTAAGTGACTTAGTTAACATTTTAAAACTTCCAAGCAACCCTGTGCAATATTAGTATCATCCCAACTTCACAAGGGAAGAAACTGAGGCACAGAGGGCTTTAAGTAATTTGCCCCAAATCACCCAGCTACCAGGGATTTCTCTCTCTTCTGAAGCCAGGTTTTTGTTTCTGAGCCTCTTTTTTGACACCCTTATTTGCGTTCTCCCAGGGTTTTTTAAGCTCAAACCTATTGGTGTTTTGGACTGGATGATTTTCTGTGGCAGGGGCTGTCCTGTGTATTGCGGATGTTGAGCAGCAGCCCCAGCCCCTCTATTCATTGGATGCCAGAAGCACCCCTCCCAGTTGTGACAACCCAAAGTGTCTCCAGACATTGCCAAGTGTCTCCAGGGAGGGGGGAGGTCAAATAGCCCCTAATTGAGAACTTCTGGTCCCACCCATCTCTGCTTCTTTTCCTTCCAACCAAATCCCTCACTCTTCCTTTCATTTTCTGTCCTGCTAAATTCATCCATGGACTCCTATAATTATTATTATTGCTATTAATATGATAACAAACATTTCCAAAAGACCTTTCAGATGCCAGGACAGGGCTAAGTGCTGTGTGCATATAACTTCCTATCATCTGTGAGATTGATGGTGATAAAGCACACGCACTACTTAGCCCAGCGCTGAGCTGTCATTATTCTTATTAGCATGTGGGTCTTAACTTCCCTGAGCAGTGCCTTGTTCATGCCTCTGTGTCTTCACACCTGTGTATCCCTCTGTGGGGACTGAATTCGCCTCCTTTCTCCACTTGGCATGGTTCTCACCCTTCAGGACACTGCCTGGATCTGATTCATTCTCTGAACTCTTTCCCCAGAGCCTGGACAGCCCTTGGGCTCCTGCATGGGTGCCTCGTGTCTCCATTACAGCAGCTCCCAGCATGACTCCCCTGCTGGCTCGAAGCTGGGGGTATAGGTGGGTGGTTGCTCACTCATCTCTGTGGCCTGGTGCCTGGCCCTGGATGGCTGGAGCTGGGGCTCTGTGACTGCTAAAGACTCCGATGAGCATGTAATCCAAGATACTCTGGAGAGGAAGACCAACACAGAAGTAGAAAGAAGTGTAGGGAACAGCTCTGGACAGCTCTGGGTTCTCCAGATCCCCATCTTAGTCCAGAAATGTCAACTGTCCTCTTGTATAGGCTCAAAGGGTAGCCATGTGACCTAGGCCTAGCTAATCAGATGAACTCATAGTAATTTGGTTCATGAATGTGAACATGACTCGATTTGGTTTAATCATATTTCTTGGAAAAACATGGACTTATAGATGGCTGCCAGTTTGGTGCCTCCCAGGAAACTGAAACCGAGAAAGGCAGGACTGAGAGCTAGCGTGAGAGACCAGATGTCACTGTTGATGCCCTAGGCAGTACCTGAAGTTTCCACCTTGAAAGTCCCAGATTTGGGGCCAATAATTTGCCTATTTCATTGAAGCTCTTTGGAGTTAGGTTTCTGTCTCTGTCTGCTATGTTAGGTTTCTGTCTCCACTCTCAAACCAGGGCCTCCTGTGCCTCCCACCCTGCTCTTCCAAGCTGCCTTCCTAGACAATCCTTCATTCTCCTGATCTCAGACACAAAAGCTCCAGGACTGCCGAGGATCACCTGGAAGTATGCTCCGCTCCGCACGCTGAGTTTGCTGAGATCCCACAGCAACTCAGCATGATGCTTACTGCAGGAACTGAAAGCAAGGGTCCCCAGGGAGAGAGAGGGGACTGCCGAGGAGCTCTCACCTTGGGGTCTGCCTGCTGGGTGCCAGGTCTAGAGACACAGGCCTTCTGGAGAACAATGAAAGGCCCAGGTGTGGGGGGCCCACTGGGGCTCACATCAGCACACCTCCCTGCCGTGAGATGCACAGTGTACTGATCCCCCAGCCCCCCACCCAGTGGGCTCTGTGCACAGCCCTGCCCCACCCACCCGAGACTGGAGCTGACTATAGAACTCAGTCAGCTAAAAAGTGAGACTTGAGGGTGCATGGGTGGTTCAGTAGTAGAATCCTTGACTTCCATGCAGGAAACCCAAGTTTGATTCCAAAAAAGAAAAAAGAAGTGAGCCTTGGGGGTGCAGATGAGGGAACAGTAGAAAGAAATCACTCATGCAAATGTACATATACCTTATACAATGAAGCACAGATGGGAAAATAAGTACACGCATGGGTACGCAAACCCGTGTGTGAATTAACAGGCATCAGGTGCTGCAGACCACGTTTTTGTACTTACAGCCTGGTTTGGTTTTGGGCGCATTAAGTGCACAGGCACATGTGTGAAAACACACACACACACACACACACACACACATACACACCTTGGACTGAGGGTGAAACACTTTTTGGCATCATTCCACTGCAGGATTCTGAAATCCAGAAATGGGGACAGATATGGGGCATAGTGCTTTAGGTAGTGAGTGTCGGTAAAGTGTGCTGTCTGAATATAACTGATCCCCCACAATCTGGGGTTCTGGGAAGACTGCAGAGTAACCCCCAAAACTCGCTGTTTTTCTGCCACTTCCTACCCTCATGCCCAGATGGTGCCCGTGATATAATCACCGTATAACCTCCTTCAAGGCTGTGAGCCATGGAATACATTTCGAGCCATGCTATAAACTGTGTTTTTGGATGTCATTGAACACTCCTGTGCCAATGACATCACTGTTTCCATGGCAACTAATATAATTAACATGAGAGAAAGTATGAGGAGAAAGAGGAGAGAAAGAGGGAAAACACCAGGTTCAACCCCAAACAGAGAAAATTACACGGTGGGGGAAAGCAAGGGAGTGCAGAGGGGCCTATAAACTTGTTTTACGGCCACTTGTTAGAAAGGCCCGCCATAACTCTGCTCATGGCTGTGGGGGTAATGAGATCATTTGCAAACTGTATCTCTCCCAAAATACAGAAAGGGCTTTGTGGCTTTCACAGTTTATGGAGTTGAGCAAGAGGAGCCTGCTCCAGGTGAGGCGGGAACACCTCCACCTCCCTCCCTGCTCTGGGTTCTTATTAAGCCTGAGTCTGCTCTACCCAGGGCCCGGCAGGACTTAAACAGACCCGATTTGGCCCTCTGGGTGTTTACAGCCCCCAGCAGGCAGTATGGACACATTGAAACATAGCCAAGCACGAGGCCAAAACGGGCAAATCGATGGACCCACACCTCATATATAGGTCTGGCTTCCCAGCACATAAAACGGTCCCACACGCGTGACCTCAATTCAGTTTAGTTCTAGATACCTTGTCCTTTCACTCCCATCAGATGGATGAGGACCTCAAGGCTCGGAGGGAAAAGAACTTGCCTGAGTTGACCGAGCCAAGCCTTGAACCCATTCTGGCCCCAAGCAGGGCTATCATGACTATTTCACTGGGATGACATAGCTGGGATGAGCCCCTCAAAATCCCTAGCTCAATCCAGGCATTCGTCCTGTGTGGCATAAGTTGGGCCATTCTTTCCCAGTGTGCCTCAGTTTCTACCAGTTTTCACTACTTGGCGACATGAAGCAGGAACAATCTAGAAGAGCTGCGCCATCTGATCTGCACTGCTCTTGGGTCAGGGCCAGCCTGGGATCACAACAGTACTTTGTCCAGGGCTTTCTCCCTCCTCCCCATGAGGACTGGGTGGGAACCCTAGGAGCAGCAGGGGCAGCACCAGTGACAGGATTTGCAGGTCCCAGGGTAAAATGAGAAGGTGGGGCCCTTGTTGAAAGGGCAGAAAGAAGTGCCGTTGAAAGTACTAAAATATAAAGCGTTTTCCTTTCTTTTGCAGTCTCTCTTGATCTGCCTGGTGCTTTTAATTTGCTGTTTAATGTGCTCTGTCAAGCACAGGGATACTTGTGGGATGGGTGCAGGACCTTCACAGGTGCTAGGGGCCTGCGCTGACGTGGTGTGCACTCACACACTGCTGTCCACCGGCCGCTGGGTTCCCGTTCCCACCACCCACAAAACCAACCTGCAGCATCCTGGGCTTGTCACCCAACCCTTGGAGGACAGGTGATCCCCAAGAGCACTGCAGCCCCAGGCTCACCCCTGCTGTGTTGCCCGTTGAACAAAATCATGGCACCTCCAGCAGGGGCACAGATGGCTGCTGCCATGCTCCAATCGTGGATGCTATAGGACATGTGTTCTCAACCCTAGCCCTTCTTGCACTGCCCCAGTTCCCTGCCAAGAGTGGAAGGTGGTAGCATTCAGCAAGTGGGGCCAGGGAGTAGGCAGCTGAGAACCCATCCTGGGGAGACAGGGAAGCAGCAGCAGTCTAGATCACATGTAAACTGAAGCTCTGAGCCCTCTACACGTGCTCCATTGTCCCATTGGCCTTTACTTATAAAACACAAGTTCAAAGATCAAATTTGTAAGAATTTCAGCACGGCTATTGCAGAGTATTAAATCTTTCTGAACACAGGATCCCTTCCAACTGCACAGGTGCCAACCCAGGGAGACTGCCCTGCCTGAGGGTCTTATTTAGGATTTCAAAGAGAGACTCCCTAGCTAAAAAGAGTGTTAATTGTAAGAGATAAAAAGATAATCCCAGGAAGAAAAAAAAGTAACTTTCCAATGGAGAAATCTGACAAACACAACCTCAGTCAGGGAATCAAGGTCAGCATCACTAGTGATAAGTCTTATGATAAGAAGAGCACTTTGTTTCCGAAGTCTTCCTTCCCATAACCCAAAACCCCAGTCGCATCACTGCCACTCTGGCTGTGTGACCTTGGGCAACTGACTTCACTTCTCTGACCCTCAGTATCCTCATCTATCTACAGGGAGTGGGGTTGTTATAGGATTAAAGGGGGAACTGCAAGGAAGGGCTCAGTGCATAAAGCCTCGTCAGGATGTGCTGCTGCTTGTGGGCCCCAGGCCCTGGGGTAAGAGTCACCATGGATGTTGCTAGCCCAGGTGTTTTCTATCCACACTGGAACAACCTTGGGATACAGCGTGTCTTTTTTTTTTAATTGAGAAATCTTCACACACATACAATCCATCCATAGTATATAATCAATAGATCACAATATCATCACATAGTTGCGTATTCATCACCAATGATCATTTTTAGAACATCTGCATCACTCCAGAAAAAGAAATAAAAAGAAGCAAGGAAAAACTCATACATCCCATACCCCTTACCTCTCCCTCTCATTGACCACTAGTATTTCAATCTATCCAATCTACCCTTTATCCCACCCTGTTATTTATTTTTTATCCTTATTTTTTACTCACCTGTCTATACTGTATAAAAGGAGCATCAGACACAAGGTTTTCACAATCACACAGTCACACTGTAAAAGCTATATAGTTATACAATCGTCTTCAAGAATCAAGGCTACTGTGTTGAACACAGTTCAACAGTTTCAGGTACTTCCCTCCGGTCACTCCAGTATACCACAAACTAAAAAGGTGATACCTATATAATGCTTAAGAATAACCTCCAGGATAGCATCTCGACTCTGTTTGAAATCTCTCAGCCACTGAAACTTCATTTTGTCTCATTTCTCTCTTCCCCTTTTTTCTCAATCCCATGATGCCAGGGTCTGGCTAATCCCAGGAGTCCTATCCCACAGGGAGATTTACACCCCTGGGAGCACAGCATGTCTTTTGAATCTATCTACATACAGAAACTACTTGATTTACACCATGATTCTATTGAGCAAAGGCAACTCCTGGTTCAAAATGCCAGAGTTTTGATGAGTTGATGAGTTATATCATTCGGACTTCAAAAAAGATGGTGTGATTGCAATAACCTCTATGGTGAAGATGCATTTGAAGAGAACTGTGGAAAATTCTAGACCAAAGAGCTGCAGTATCTCCTTTCACTGGATTTCTTAAGAGTTCCTCAAAAAGGGGTAGTTCCACCTCCCCTCTCTTACACTTCCCTCCCATCCCCTCTCAGTTAAGTCCTCTTCTTGGTTACTTGGCACATGAAAAATCTAAAGTGTAAAGGATGGTTCTCCCCCTTATAACCCATACCCTCTGAAACACCCCAATCTGAGCCTGGGGTCTGTTTCTCTCCATTTTAGAGACTGTTAGTAAAAATAAATGGAACTGGGGCAAGCAACAGTGGTTCAGTGGCAGAGTTCTTGCCTGCCATGCTGGAGACCTGGGTTTGATTCTCCATGTCTGTCCATGTAAAAAAAAAAAGCCAATAAAAAAAATTAATAAACGGAACCATCCACTGAGTTCTACCTTCCAGGACAGTTTTGATAAAAGAGGAACAAATGCACAGCAGAGTGGCTGCCTACACACGCCCTGATGTCAGGACTCTGTCCCTTCTAAGCCAAGTTAATTAACCCTCCTGAGCCTCAGAGTTCTCATCCATAAACCACAGATAGAAATAGTGCCCATCACCTAAGGTTGTCAGTGAGGACTAAATGAGGGAGTTCATCTGGAGCAGTAGGCTAGCGGCTTGGCACAAGGCAAGCACTCAGTAGATGCTGATTATTATTTACTGAGCTCCAACTAGGAGCTATGCCAGGACTTGATATTTATTAAATCTCTTAAACCCTGCAATCATACTCCAAGCCAGATCTTATGATCTCCCTTTCACGAGAGGAAACTGAGGCTCAAGGAAGTTGAAGAGCTTGCCCAAGACCACTCAGGAATACAGACCAGCCCGTGGGTTGGGAAATGCTACATTGAGGGATAGACTTGAGTTTGCGAGACCCTAGTCTCCAACTCATTTAAACTCTTTATGGGCACCTACTATGTGCCAAGCAAAACCGACCTAGTCTCTGCTCTTGGGGAGCCTCCTAAGGAAAAGCATCAATACACACCTAAGATCCCTCATGGTGCTTCAACTCAGCTGCACTCCCCTGGGGTCAAGAGCCAAATACAGCAAGTGGAGGCTCTGTCCAACAACTGAGCCCTTGGGTGCTAGTACACAGACTTCATAATGTTCCCAGAACTGGGGTGGCCTCTTGGATTTTCTTTGTGCACAGGGCCAGCAGTAGGGTGGCCAACTCATCCTGGTTTGCCCAGGACTTACCTAGATTTAGTACTGAAAATCTCATATCCCAGGAAACCTTTCAGTCCTAGGAAAATCAGGGCAGCTGTTCACCCCAACAGGTAGGCAATATATGAATGATTATAATAATTAAATGATCACTAGCATGTATTGATTGTTCACTGTGTGCTTGGGGGGTATTGGGTCATTAACTCTTCACAATCAGTCCATGAGTTATGTACTGCTATTAGCCCCATTTTACAGATGAGGACAATAAGGCTCAGAGAGGATAAATTACTTCAAATAGGGGTCAATGAGGGCTGGACTCAGTTGTGTAATTCCAGGGAAAGGGCGTCCTTCCCTCATTCCCATGATGGACTGTATGAGCTAGCTGCGGCAATGTGAGCAGAGAGGGGATTCAAACTCAGATTTATGTTTCTTCAGAGACTGTGCTCTTAACCATAACCCTCTACCTGTCTGTAATAAGGGGCACCCCAACCTTCAGCACTTCCATGCCCTTGGAACAACAGGTTGGAAGATTTACTAAATCATATCGTTGGAACTTCCCAGGAAAGGGGAGCTATTTAAACTCAAGGTGATCATTTTCCTTTGCATGCACAATACAAGGCCTGCTGTTTGGGGCATTTTGTGGGAGATGCATAAACGCTGCCAGCCATAAATATTAATGCTGAGAATCGTGGCTCGGGCCCATTATCTGCAGGGCTGGGCTCAAACTGACTCATGGGTAACTTCAGCAGGCCACATCTGAAGGAGGCGAAAAGCACCACCTGCCAGCAGCGGTCCCTCCCACTGGCCCTCCATGACCCGAGCTTCCCATATTTGACCTTCCTGGACTCAAAGTCTATGTGTAGCTGTCTCTTGAAGGCTGCTGTTAAAACACATGTTGCCCAGGTGGGACTTGGCCGCAACCTGGCGTGCATTGGGATTGCTCTCAAACGCAGTCCTGCTCACATTCCAAATCGGGAACTCGGAAGCTGGCAAGCTCCGGCTCAGCCAGAATGGCGTACATCCCTTACCCGTCCACTGGAAAGCACTTTGTGCTGTTATAGAGCCCCAGAGGAATTGGAGGGAATTGTTTCTCCACATTAGGTTTGTTGGAGCTGAATTATTTGTCACTCTCAGCTGCCCCCAACCAGACTGTAACGATGGGCAAATTCTTAAACATGCAGTTGCTTTGTCATTTCTCTAGCCCCCTTCCGGTATCTTTCTCACCATCTTTCGGTATCTTTTTCCCCCACTGGCCTAGGCCCCTGGCCCTTGAGAGACAAGGGGACAAGGTCCACATGCACTACGACTCGTTGGCGGTGGAGGCTCTTTGAGAAGAGGCCAGCTTGGTAACTTTGCAGGGTGGATGAGCTGTATAGTAGAGGGAGATCCCCAAGTCAATCCTGGCCATGATGATTTTTTCCCAGAACTGCCTTGATTGACTGCCATTACCAGGCAGGACTGGCACCAGGCAGGATTAAATAACTATGCAGTGGAAAGCGTTAGCACCATGCCTGACACATAGTAAAGCATTGTTATTGTGTTGTCGCTAGCCAAAACATAGCTTTAATTCATGCCAGAAGGCATTATCTCTTCTCCAGTACTTACCACACCAAAAAGCACTTATGAAGCCCATCCCCTACACCGCCTCCCCACCCCCAGCACTCACTGAGTACCTGATGCTGTGGGTAACACCTAGACCAGGAAGACAACTAACTGATGGCTTACCTGGGGCCAGACCCTTTGTTTCTGTTGCTTTCCTTAATCCCCCACCCTCACTCCAAGAGTCCCAAAAGGGAGCAGAATTATTCTCATTTTATAGATTCAGAAAATGTGGTGCCAAGATGTTAAGGAACTCGCCTAAGGGCAGAGCTGGGTTGTGGACCCCAGCCGCTGTCTGAGCCCCTGGGCTTTCTGCTGTGTCACAAAGGCCCTCGTGCTGAAGACACTGTCCTGACTTCAGGACACTAACAGGTGATGGTGGACAAATGAGCACCTATAAAGAAGAACCACAAGTCAGAGCCAGTGGCCCCAAATGAAGTCAATGGCGCTAGACTTCACGGTGGCAGGAAGGCTTTTGGAAGGCACCTTGATGTAGACGTGGCAGGATTTGAAAAGCAGAGAGCAAAGAGGACACACCAAGAGAAAGCAGGGTTGGGCTTGGGACAAGTGGCGAGAAAGAGAAGCAATTTTTTGCCTTTGCCTTTTTTTAAAAAATGTATTTTAGTAAAATATATATAACATAAAACTGCCCATTTCAATAATTTTTGTGTACAATTCAGTGGCATTCATGGCATTAACATTAATTATATTCACAATATTGTGCAACCAACACCACTATCTATTTCCAGAACTTTTGTGCCCATTACCCATTAATCTCCTCGTACTCCTTAACCTCTATTTTCTGTCTTTATGAATTAGTCTATTCTGGACCTTTTATATAAGTGGAATCATGCAATATTCGTCCTCTTGCAGATGCCCTACTTCACTTAGCATAATGTTTTCAAGGTCCGCCCATGTTGTAGCACCTATCAGAACTTCATTCCTTTTTATGGCCAAATAATATCTTATTGTATAGATACATGAGAGAGAGGCAATTTTCATGGAGGCCTGATTGCAAAGCCCTTGTAGGATTATCTATAGGCAACTGAGCACACCCAGGCTTGCAATGGGAAACCCTTGTTGGTTTTTAGGAAAGAAAGTGACAAGAAAGCAGTGTCTTCGGAAGATCTTCTGGCTGTATGCCACCATAATAATTGCAACTACCTCTGCTACCCCATTCATTCATTCATGCATTTCTTGCTTTATCAGCCAGGCATTGTGCTAAGTTCTTTAGTGCTTTAGCTCACTTTATTGTCCAAATGACACTTTGTGGAAGGATTTCCAATCGTCCCCATATTCCTTAAGGACATTGAAGGGAAGTGGCAGAGTGGGGGCTCTCTGAGCCTAGACTCACTCTGCTTTGGTCTCAGCAAAGAGGAAGAGGGGCTGATGGACTGGATCCCATTGGGAGGCCTGCTGTGAAAATAGGGTCACATCCTTGGGAATGTGTGTTCACGGCTCTACTTGGCACCCAGCACACAACAGGAGCTCTGGGTGTGTTAGCGGGCGTGAGAACTGTTCACTCTGCTAGGTGCTGATCCACCAATGGCTATGTGACGATCTCAGAGATGGATTGAGTGAAAGGAGGGAAGTAAGAGAAGGGAAAGGGGCCTGGGTCAGGCTTTTGGGTTTGAAGACAGTAAAAACAGAAACCACTTTCCTTTTTTCTCCCCTTCAGCCGTCATACAGGAATCAGCTAATTTGGAGTCTACAACATCCATCATACATTTTGAGGGAACTTAAACCTGACTCTTTCTCCAGTCCAGAGAACCAAGATAATTCTAAGTGCCAGCCTATTAAAATTGGATTTCCATGCCCTCATCACCCAATTCTTACCACAAAAAGTTCAAAAATGGTCTCTGAGAATTTGAAGGGGCAGAAAGTATCTGTCTTTTCTTTTTTTAAAAAAATTCTCCTCGCTTAGCATAGAGAAGAGGCAGCAGATATTTTCCAGGTAGGCTGAATTTTTTTTTAATCAAAAGGAAATTAAAGAACAGGGAATGATGTACATTTCTTATGGGGAGAGCAGCAACTTCATTCCATGCCTGGCTTAAAATAGCCTGACCAAAAGGCAGTATTTGCTTTATGCCCAGGGTCAGTCACTCTGGGGACTGAGGCCCAGCCCTGCATGGAGAAGGGAGCGAGGGGCTGAGTTAGATTTACTGCATTAATGCTTCTCTCAGTTTCCAGTAGCCACTGGAGGGAGGCTTGGCTGCAAATGGAGCGAAAGAAACAAATGCAGAAAAACGCAGTATCAAAACTAAATATAACTCACATCTGAAATGCCTTTCACCGCACCTCAAGTGCTTTTCAAATATATTAGCTTATGAAATCCATACAACAGTTGAGGTAGGTAGGGTCCTCTCTCCTCACTCTTATAGGGGAGTGGAGATTCAAAGCCTGGGCCATTCTCCTATAAGGAAGCATCACTTGCGGCATTCCCAATGGCTTGGAAGGACCAAGGTTCCATGGAGGTGTGTTGGAGGCAAACGTTGGGGGAGGGGCTGCACCCGTTAAGGCGATTCCAACTGCTGTAACAAAATGACCCCACCCCCACCCCATCTGTGTTAACGCAGCAGACATTTATTTCTCACTTTGTGAAATCCAAGATGGGCATTCCTTATTGGCAGGCAGCTTTCGGCACTATCTTTTAGCTTCCAGCTTTCACCTCTTGCCCTTAGCTTCCTCTGCATTTAGCTGGCAGGCAAGTGGGGCAGGGTTTAAGGGTCAGGTCTGGAAATGTCTCCCATCACTAAATTCATTGGAGGGAACTCAGCCCCGTGGCTACACCTACCCACAAAGAGAAAGATGGATGGGGGTGGCCAAGAGGAGCTCCAGTTATACCTATTTTACATATTGGCATGCCTAAGGTTTAGTTTGAAAGAAAAAAAGGATCCCGGGGTTTTAAACAGTTTATCAAAAATTTGTTAACTTAACAAATCCCCTTTATAAAAGTCAATTCATTAAAAAGAATCAACCAAGGTCATGAAAGATAGGACAAGACTGAGGAGTTGTCACAGATGAGAAGAGACCTAAGGAAACAGAACAAATAAGTGCAATGTGAGACTGTGGATTAGATCCTGGAACAGACAAAGGACACAATGGTGGGGGAAAGTCTTGCATGCCTGTTAAAAGTATTGTACCAATGTCAATTTCTTAGGTTTGGTTATTTTTATATAGTTATATGAGATGTTAACAGCAGAGGAATTTGTGTGATGAGTATGTGAGAACTTTCTGGCTTATTTTTGCAAATCTTCTGTGAGCCTAAACTGATCTCACAATAAATGACCTGAAGTGTGAAAAAAAAAAAAGCTTATCAAGGCTCTAGAACTGTGGTTCTATCAGATGAGGCTGAGTGTCACGATCACCAGGGGAGCTTGGAAATAATGCCAAATCCCGGGTCACTCCCTGGGTGATTCTGACTGTAAATACAGTTCCTCTGGATATACAGCCAGTATATATGCCAAGGTTCTTCTTTACTAATGTACACACATCTTTACTAATTTATGAACAGAATGGCAAAGGATGGTGATGGTAGGAGATCATGGTGAATAAAAGGTAGGGGACAGCCAAAATGCTGGTGAGGGTCTGAAGGGACAGGAGTGCTTGTACAACTACTTATCTGGTAAAGGTGGAGATACCCATAGCCTGTGATCCAGAAATCCCCTCCATGACTTCTGTTCTAGAGAAACTCTTACCCACACATACCAAGATCACACAGAGCAATTTATCATTAAGATGGCAAAAACCTGGAAATGACCCAAATCTTCACCAACAGTAGACAGGATGAGCTGCTGCACATTCATACAAAACAGTGCAATAC
The DNA here is from genome assembly GCF_023851605.1 of Tamandua tetradactyla. NCBI lineage: Eukaryota > Metazoa > Chordata > Mammalia > Pilosa > Myrmecophagidae > Tamandua > Tamandua tetradactyla. Next base: position 16,836,946 of record NC_135331.1, read on the forward strand.
AGCAATGAAAACAAATTAATATGGCAATAGAAATGAGTACGTCTGAATCTCGCAAACATTACTTTGAGCAAAAGAAGCAAGGAAAAAAAATTTCTGAGCAGATCCCACTTTGTACAAAGTTCCAAATCAGGCAAAACAAAACTAAACAGTTTAGGGATGGAAACATATGTGGTAAAACAATTTAAAATAATTATAAAAAGAATCAGGATGATGGATAAATGTGGGGGCCACTCAGGGGCCACTGAGGTGCTTGGCTGTGCTGTTTCTGTGCCTAGGTGGTTGAAACACGAGGGTCTGATTCATAATTATTCTCAAAACTGACATAATTGTCTTACACTCTTTTCTATATGTATGTCATCTCTCTCAGAAAAAGAATATAGAGTATTTGGGGACTAACGGCTTAGCTTTTGGGTCTTTGGGTTTCCTCATCCCTATAATGGAGATGAAAAAGCCTTCCTCGTAGGATTGTTTAGAGAAAATATAAAATGTTGTCAGCACAGGAATCGACATATAGGTGGCGATCAATAGACACTAGCCTGCCACACCTAATACGCATGAGCCAAAGGCGGTTAGGTTCAAGCAGCAAATGCTGGGGACACTGTGGTCTTCTTTGTACACGTCTCATTTCTGTTTCCATCTTCTGTCTTTACCTCTGTTTTTGTCCCCCTTGCCCTCTTCACTTCCTTCCAGGTAATGTCACTTGGCTGTATTTTTCAGAACCCAGCAAGCTGCCTTAGGTGATCATGGTAGGAGGCAGGTGGAAAGACAGACACATAGACAGTCATGCTGCCATATTGCCTTGATGGCTGGTTTGAGAGGTGGGGCTCAGGGATGACGTCGACAGGATTTGTTCAGAGGTGCCCAGCTGGCTCCGCTCACACTAGAAATGCTCTCCACAGCCTTGTTCCTACCCTGCTCTACTGCCCGAGGAGGCGACATCACTCCTTGCTTTCCTGACTCCATCTTCGATTCCTCCTTTGGACCCTTCCCAGTCCAACCCAACACTGTTCCCAAGGCCATGCACCCAACAACCTCAGTGCCAGCTACAACTTGGCCCCAGTTTTAAAAGTACTGGGAGACACCAACATAGATTATTGCTAACACTGTGACTGACCTGACATGGGTTAGGGTATCCTCAAGGTCTAGGGTCTTCGGGTTCATAGACATAGGGCAATAGATAAAAGGGAAAAAAAAAACGAAAAGATTCCCTCAGATCTGTCTTGCCATGTGATCACTAACCCCATTGTCTAATGATACTTTCTGCTACTTTATATCTGGCTAAACGGCCTCGCTGCAAAAGTTTTTGAGACAGAAGAAGTCTTTTAAAATCTTACCCACTGGATGGGCCATGGTGGCTCAGCAGGTAAGAGTGTTTGCCTGCCATGCCCGAGGACCTGGGTTCGATTCCTGGTGCCTGCCCATGTTTAAAAAAAAAAAAATCTTACACACTGAATTTCCAGAAGGGTTTCCAAGGCACATTAAAGAGTATTACACAAGAGCAGGATTTAGTGGTCAAATAAACTCTGGAAATACTGGGTTAATCACACACAAAAAATCTCCTTTATGGCAGGACTTAGCAATACTAATATACTTAAGAGCATCTTACAGGGAGCTAGAAATGCAAAATTTTCCAAATTGTATTCACCACAGAGTTTCCTGTGAGACTAGTGTTCCCCAAAACACACTTCAGGGAGTTCTACTGAAGCTGGAATTTCAGATTGTCAGCCTAGGAAATTGGACAGTGTGGACCACTGAGGGATGGTGAGCCAGGTCCCTGATCTCTCTTTGCCCCCCTCTACTTAGTAGCAAAATGGGTGCAGGGCTGTTAACGCCAAGGCTGTCAAGAGAGTCGGTTATACTTTGTTAAATGACTCTGGAAGGAACCATTATTATCATCATCAAGAATCCCTAATAGTGGGCAGCTTCAACAGCAGCATATAATTTCCAGATGACAAAGAAGGTTCCCATTAGATCATCTAATTGGTCCCTTTGGTTGGAACCGGAAGGTCCCGAGTGCTCTAATCACACCCTTGGCTTTGGAGACACACCTTTCTCAAGGAGCTCAAAAGGTTTGTCTTGTTAGGGTCAGTCTTTCCAGAGGTAGGGGAAGAGGGCAAAAGGTGGTTTTCACAACTGCAAAAAGTACTGATTCTTCCAAGTTCAAAGAGAAGTATCATCTCAGGACACTAAATGACAGCCCTACTTGTCTATAAAGTTAATAAACCCCACAGTGGAAATTACTCCAGCAATATTCATCCTATTGGTTTGGATGGGAGGTCATCATGAGGTCACAGGCTCAGCGCCCTGCCTCAAGGCACAGCTGTTTCCTGACCTACACTTTGGCAACGGCATCTCTGCACCTTTGGAAGGCATCCAGAGAGAGAAGCCAATGAGGCTGCACTTTCAAAATTTTTACCTGCTTGATTTGGAATCACGAAGGCAGCTATGCTGATCAATAAACAAAAGCTGGTTACGAACACTCTCACTAACCACTGGTGGGAACGTGCCATCCAACAAAGGGTGGGGAGGGATTTTGTCACTAAGTTGCAAAGGCTACATGCCCTTTTGACTAGCAATTCACGCCTATGAATTCATCCCAAGAAAATAAGCGTTCAATGGGTCATTTGTCATAAGGATATTCATCACAATTTTGGAAAAAGAAAAAAAATTAGGGACCATCTTAAAAGGCCTAACAATAATGAACAGATTGAAAAGTTTGGGGTGGTCACACAATATAGCAGAAGTGATGCAGAAGCATGCATGCTGACTTAGAAAGATGTTCTTGATGTATTGTGGAGAAAAAAGTAGGTAATGACAAAGCAGTGCAATCCCACTTAAAGAGCCTACGTGTATGCATCTGTACAGAAAGAAAGCTGATGGTCAATAAACATATGAAAATATGCCTAAACTCACAGCAATCAGGGAGAGGCAGATTAAGATGGTGTTTCACATTTATCCATGAAAATGACACAAAAAATATCCAAGATTGAAAATTTCCAGTGTTGGCCAAAGTGTGGGGAACTGCTATTTTCATGCACTAGTGGTCAGAGCATAATTCAGCACAAGCTTTTGGGAAAAGAATTTGACTATATTTATCAAAATTTAAAATGTGTACATCCAGCAACTCTACAATTTCACTTCTATGACTCTACCCACAAAAATACCTGCGCGAGCAGCCAAAGATATACCCTTGATATTAGTAATGAATGGGAAATAACCTAAATACCCATCAAGAGGGGAGCAGTCTATAAATTGTAGTTTGTTGTACAGTGGAGTGCTATTCTGTTGTTAAAGAGAATAAGGAAGAGCTAAGAATTGGCATGAAATCTTTCTAAGACATTGTTAAAGGAAAAAAGCAAACCACAGAAAAATATACATTGTATGATCCTGTCTATGTTTTTCCAAAAATATCTCAAAAGGCACAGATGGAGATTAGACAAACACACTGAATGGTTAAGAGTATTTGCTTCTTTAGAGTGGAGAGGAATTGAAGAAGAAAGAAAAGAGGCACTTACAAAACTGTCTTCTCCTTCTTTTAAATATAGTTTGCATGCATTCATGGGACAGTTAGCTGAATTAATAAAATGAACAAAAAACAACTGTGGAAAGATGTTAACAGTGAATCTTCCTGGGTAGAGGGGTTATAGGTGATTTTTTTGTTTGTTTTAGTTACTCATGGGTTGTCATAGGTTTTTCTGATTTTTTCTACTACAAATATGTGTTACCTGTGCAATTTTACAACATTTTTACTATAAGGGGAATGATATTAACAGAATATCTTACAAAGGCATTTTAATAGAAAAACCTACAGCTAAGTATTGGACATGACCTCCTCCCTTCAGGGATTCTATGATCTAGCTGGGAGTTTTCTCTCTTTCTCTATCTCTGTCTCTTTTTCCTCTCTCTCACACACACAAGCACACACATACATGCTACACAACAGGGCACGGGCAGTAGGTAAGTACTTTTAGAGGTCAAAGGATGATGAGAACTGCATGCTGTGGGGAGGCAGGGAAGGGGTCCTAGAGGCGGAGGTAGTTAAACACTGCCTTGTAGAAGCAGGAGAGCTGTAATAGACAAGAAGCCCTCCAGTAATTGAAATTCTATTATCTATGCTGGTGGCATCCTGCTCTGGGGATTAATGACCCTTGTTATCAATTAATTCTTCTTGAATTCCAAGCTAGATATTGCCTAACTACGACTTAAGTGGCTTTCTTTTGCCTCTGTCCTTTGCAGACACGGAGACCTTTCTGTACATCTCAACAGGAAAAATAAGCTGTGCATCCCATCCATCTCCCAGATTAAGACCACAAACAAAGGAGGGGAAAACTCTCCCTGATGTGACAACACAATCCCACCCAACACCGCCACCACTGGCTGGTCCTCATTAGTTAGTAAAGAAACAGGCTCTCTGAATCCTTTTCTTTCACTGGCTTTGCTGTGCTTGCTGCCCATTGCATATCGTTATCATGGGCAAGCTTCTCTCTTGCCTGCATCACCTCGTTCCATCCTCAAAGGAACCCCAGGAGGAGACTGTGATCACCACTATTATCTGCTTGGGAGAACTGAGCTTCTCAGAGCAAACTGACTCTTGTCGGCCACAGGAGGCCGGGGGACCAGGCACTTTTTCTGCATCATCTCTGCCTTGCACTGTTAACATCAAGAATTTGGGTGACTTCCTCTCTGAGCTACTTTTGGGGATTGAATCATGCCCCACCCCACCCCCCACATAGACACGTTCAAGTCCTAACCCCTGGTTTTGTGGGTGTGAACCCATTTATAAATGGCCCCCTTGAAGATGTCATTGTGAGTAAAGGTGTGGACTCATTTGTGAATAGGATCTTGGAAGATTCTATTTAGATGAGGCCAACTTGAATCTGGAGAGGCTTTCATCCATATGACAGGAGGCCTTAAAAGTGGAGGAAATTAGGATCCAGTTGGCCAGAAGAAGTCAGAGAAAGAGGCAGATGGGCATGTGACACAGGCAGAGATACAAGCTAAGGAACCCCAAGGGTTGTGGCAAGCCAGCCCCAAGAATGCCACAGACTCTGGGGGAAAGCATGGCCCGTAGAGACCTTTATTTTGGACATAGCCTCCAAAAGTGTGAGCCAATAAATTCCTGTAGCTTAAGCCAACCAGACTGTGGTGTTTGTCATTGCAGCTCTGGCAAACTAAGGACTAGTGAGCTTCCAGCCCTCTAGGTGGTAACTCGAGCCCACCCCACCTGAGCAGGGGCAGGCCTGGCTCAGACAGTCTTCCAGTTGCTGCAGGTCAGGTCAGAGTGCATCCACTCCTGCGCCCGCCCTTCCTCCCCTTTTTTTCCTCCCACATAGGGGATAAGTATTAAAGCCAGTGCTGGGGACAAGGACCCTTAAGCACACAATGCAGCAGAACCTGCGAAGTGCGATGGTGGAAGAGAAACAGCTAGTATATGGGGACAGGATGAGAAAGCCTTCCCGCAGGAGCTGGTGTCTTGAACCAAAAAGAACTCTGCTGGCCAAGAGAGGAGGAAGAAGGGGATGCCAAGAAGGTGGAATAAATGGGGCATGATAATAACAGCCGGCTCCAATTACTTGCTGGCCACGACGCAGTCTTACCTGAACCATCTCAGTCTCAGTAGGTGATCACCCCCCTCTCTTAAGGCAGGCGCGGCTCCTTGCCCAGTTATGGCGACTTGCCCCGTGCTGTGCCGCTATGCGTGGAAGGGCCCAGAACTGCATCAGTCCCAGCAGCAAGAAGGGTTTTAAATAGGGGCAGATTTGTGCCTTAGGATGATCACTCTCACTTAACAGAGTAGAGGATGATGTTTCAGAGGAGCCTGGGAGGACAGTGTGGAAGGAAGGTTGGGGGACAATCTCCAGGGTTCAGGGGAGAAACAGGGGCAGAGGCAGAGGGGATGGAGCAGAGGAGGCGGAAAACCAGCCCCGCGCAGCTGGTGGGCTGACATCTCCGTGTCCCCCTCTGAAGGACGCTACATTAAACCCTCTAAATGAGAGTAGTGACCTGATTAGAGGGTGCCCCTTCGGGATATGCATAAATTAACAGGGTTATTCAAGCGGCCATGGGGAGCTGCGGAGGAAGCAGTGCAGGCTGGCACTTTCACCTGACCTGTGGAAGTTGAGCCCCTCCTCACCTCCCCTTAATCCACCCAGAGGCCCCCATTCAGGTGTCCTGGTCTTCCCAGAATCCCTTCCACTTTGCCAGTATCCTTCCATAGGGTAAGGCTGGAGCTCGCATGGACCTGAGAGTCCTGGGGTGAGGACTCACCATCAGGGCCGGCACCCCAGCTCCAGCTCCCAGCCTCTCCTCCACCTCTGAGCTCTGTAGGAGGAGCTGCAAGTTTTGGGGGGGGTAAGGAGGGGAGGAGTAGGTGGGGAGTGGTGGAATTTATCTGTGCTGGTGATATGCGTATGGAGTCATTTGTGCTGAGGTTAAGTTTTTTGCCTAATTCTGAAGACAGAGGGTTCTAGAAATAGATCCCCAGTGTCTCCTTACTCTTGGTTAGGCCACTGGTTGACTCCTTCAAAAAGTAAGTATTTGAGCCCTGGGACCTGTGCTGCTACTGCTGGGGCTGCTGCTGGAGTGCACACGTGTGTGCATGTGCATGTAAATGTAAAGACTTCCAGACATAGGATGGCCTCGATGACTTGTAAATCATGTTAGGCCCCTGCTCAAAAGCCTCTGGGTGCTCCCAGAACTGCAAGATGAAATCCAGCGTGCACGCCAGGCCCCCCCAGGTGTGACCCCATCCAGCACTCTGGCCTCATTTACCAGTGTTCTCCTAAAATGAACCTTCCCTGGGTGAGCATCAGGTGCCTCCCCCAACAACACCTGCCCCTTCCCCCCACCTCCCCACCTGGAGGCTCCACACCCTGCCCTCTCCTTCCCTACTGGTTCTTTAATTCCCCTCCCCTCTCAGGCTTCCTCAGCACCTTCTCCAGGCCCTGCCTACAACACAGTAAGGTTGGGGATGGCGTTTTTTACTCAGTGGTGTGTGTCAGTGTTTTGGAGGATGGGTGAGTGACAGAGGCCAGGGTCTAGACTAGCGTAGTCACCACTTTAATTGCTTTCTTTTATTCCTGGTCAGATTTCATTTTATTTTGGGATTTTAAATAACATTAGAACATGAAATAGTTGCACGTATCCAGAGCAGGCATAGGCTTAACCAAGCTTTAAGAAATATTGCTCCATGGAATAAAGTGTCTTTCCAGCTGGGCAGGGACTCTTTTGAAGGGTGAGCAGGCCTTATATTTCTTTTGAATCTGTAGAAATTGCTCAAGACACCCTTCCTTCATTCCTTTCTTCCTTCTTCTCTCTCTTTTCCCCTTTCATTCTTTTATTTTTCATCTATGTGTGTATTTGTACTTATGTTTGAGATATTTCATAATACAAAGCAAAAGCTTGTGCCTCTTACAAGTCACACGCTCAATATCAAAATCGTGAATTTGCTCAACAAATTCTTATTGAATGACATGAATGGCCGAACCCATTCAGATTCTATGAATGCTTACTGAGCCAGCCACGTTCACCTCCCTGGGCTCCTTTACCCTGCCAGGTGCAAATACTTATCCCCATTTTACATCTGCGGAAACTGAGTGAGGCAGTGCCTGCCACAGCCCTGTGCCTTTGAGGTGTCCTGGAAGAGTCAAACATGAGAAGTCACGGAAGCTGGATGTGTGGCAATTTGCTTTTTATTCTACTGGCCTCCCCTGTGGGAAGCAGATGCTGGGCACTCTGCTTTAAACAGGAAAATATGGATTGTCCCAACAGACACATGATCTGGCGTTACTCATTTTCAAAGGATTTTTTATTGCACAAAAGGACCGAAGATGCTGCTCACTGCCGGATCCCCAGGGGCCTGTCCTGTGCCGTGCAGCAGGAGGTGGACTTCAACATTTTACACCCCAGTTGGGCTTCTAAAGGAGACGGAAATTAAAGTTCTGTAAATTAAACCCTATTTTAAAGCACAGATAAAAGAATGAGCCTGTGAATATTTGGGAAGAATCTGTGTGTGAGGTGATAATTTGAACCAGCTTCATGATTTCTTAAAGACAAAAATATGAGATAAATGTCAGTAACGACAGGGATTCCATGATAACTAAGCACCTAATAGTGTAATAAGCGCTGTTATAGCTTTAGATATGTTTTTTTCATTTAAAGCTCGCAAAAAGACAAAACAAAACCAAACCTTTCAGGTAGGTGTTATTTATTTCCAGTTTGAGAACTGGGGAAACTGAGACTCATGGGATATTCAGTAACTTGCCCAGTGTCACAAAGGTCAGAGGTAGGGCTGGGGTTCCAACCAGCCCTGCTCTTTCTTGGAAGTTCCAGCTCTTTACAGGAGAAGTTGCAGAGGTTCTGTGTGTGAGTCTGGGGTCAGGCTGCCTGGCTGAAATCCCAGCTTCATCCCTCACACACCATACATCTGTTTCCTGTTCTGTAAAATGGGCTGCAAAAACTCTACTTCTGAAGATTGCTGTAGAGTTCAAATGATAATTTAATTCAAGCACCTGGTACCAAGCAAGCACTCAAGAAATGTTAGTGATCATCCTTCTGAACTGCTTCTGTAATAAAACTATCAATACTAACGGTATCTATCAGAGCCCCCCAAGCATAAGCACTAAATCTGGTCCATCTGTGTTGCAGAGCTGTACTGCTACTTACTCACTGTGGGATTTTAACAAGTTGCTCAACCTCTCCGAGCCTCAGATTTGGTAAGGGAAAAAAAAAAAAAAAACTGCGTGTGGTGGTAGTGGTGGAGCTACAGCTACACCCATTCTCAGAGGATAATTGTGAGGATGAAATGAGCTATATAATGTAAAGCGTCCTAAACCGGGAATCACTCAAATGGTAGCCACTGTTATTGTTAAGTGTTAGGAGATTTAACGTGCTATTTCAAGTGGTCCTCATGACAATCTGAGGATGTGGTTTTACAGAAGAGGAGGCTGCGGTCAGAGAGGTTATTAACTCCGCAGCTCTTGTGACCAGTCCTCAGTGGATCTGGGATTCGCACTCAAGCCCATCAAGCATGCACTTCTGGTTATTCATCCGAAAGTCATTCCTCTGCATCCGCCTCCCCTGATTTTGTCTGGGGGCACACAACTGCATGAGTAGAGAATGAAGTATGTCCCTAGGGTCAGAGGGATATGTGGCAAAATGGTTCCTCTGGGAAGCAGAATACAATATGGCATTAGACATTCAAGGGATTTATTGGAGGAGGTACCTGTGAGGATAAATGGAGAGGGAGCAAGGGAAGACCAGGAGGACTTCAGACCATGGTGCTGGTCCGACACCTGGGAATGGAGAGGAGAAAGAAAGGAGGATTGGGTAGAAGGAGCCTCAGATTGAGAAAGTCTTGGCAAGACTGATGGGGACTACATCACTACTCTGTCAGGCTCTAGAATGCTCCACCATGCACGGTTACTATGGGAGAAGCTGTGGAGAGTACAGTCTTCATGTGAATGCTGCTGCTGATCTGAGGTAGAGCCCTGGAAGCTGTCAGATAGCTTCCCTTCTTGCTGCAGGTTCTCCTGGAAGGAGACTTGATTGGGGAACCTGCATGGCTACCAGAGATGTATGCCATGAGTCCAAGCCAACTAGGGCAATTCCACTCTTGCTTGCCAGTGCCCAGTTTGAGCAGGAGTATGTGATGTGTCTGGACCAAAAGACATGCAGGAAAGGCTACTGGGTGTTTGTGGAGAAGGCATTTTGCCCTCTTTCTCTCAAGGCAGTTGCATTTATATAGAGCTGAAATGGTCACCTTGAGGCACATGAAGAGAAAAGTCTGAACTCAAGAGCCCAGCCACTGAGGAGGGCAGAATAGAGAGACAAAGAACCCTGACAACATCAGCGTGCCAACGAATTAACCACCTCTGGATAAACTCTTTTGCAAAACCTCATTTATGTAAGAGAATAAATCCCATATTGCTTAAATTATGTGTGTAATTACTCAAAACTTAGCAGCATAAAACTAGACATTTATGATCTCACACACTTTCTAAGAGTAGGAATCCCAGAGCAGTTCAGCTGGGTGATTCTGGCTTAGGGTCTTTCATGAAGTTGCACTCAAGGGGTTGGCTGAGGCCAGAGGGTCCTCTCCCAAGATGGCATACTTCCCTGGCTATTGGCTGGGGTACTCCATTCATGTGGGCTTCTCTGTAGGGCAACTTGAGCATTCTCATGGCACAGTGGCCACTTCCCTCAGAGTGAGGGACCAAGAGAGAACAAGGAGGAAGCCATGGGCTTTTAACCACCTCCTTTCTCAAATCACACACTGCCACTTCTGCCTTGTTTTAATCATTGGAAGCAAGCCACTAAGTCCAGTCAACACTCAAAGGGAGAGAAATTGAGCTCAAACTCTTAAAGGGAGGGCTATCAAAGACTTTTTGGATTTAAAACCACCATGGAGACTTTTACTTGGATCCTCTTCCCTTAGGCAGATCTGAAAGCCAATATTCCCATGACAATTGTCAGGAGAAACAGTGCCCTGGGAAGGTAAGGCAGACCCAGTACCCTCAGAAGACTTCCAACTCAGAAGCCCTCGGGTCTATAGAATTCTCACAAAGTAGGCCTGCTGAAAGATAGGTACACCTGTATAAACATGTCCCACTGAAAGTTAATTCAAACATGAAACTTTTAAATGTATTGGGAATATTGAAAAATACACAAAAAGAAGTAAAGAATAACTCAACAACTCCACGGACTACCAGCTAGCTTAAGAAATAAAACAACACCCAGGTGAAGCCCCTCACACACTCAGGCTCTGATCACATCATTCTCATTTCCAATGGGACTCACCAACCATATTTCAGTCTTTTTCATTCCTATGACTTTCTTTATACTTGAACTACACATGGTGCAGATTTACACCATTTGTGGCATTGTTTTGAATGTTTCTAAACTTCGTAGAAATGGGGTCAGACTTAACATATTCTTTATCATTTGCTTTTTCTCCACATTATGTCTATAAGGTTCAACCATGTGAGGCTGAAGAGAAATTAGAACACTCCTACACTGCTAGCAGGAATGTAAAACAGTGTGGCCGCTTTAGAAAACAGTCTGGCACTGCCATATGACCCAATAATTCCACCCTCAGGTATATGCCCAGAATTGAAAACACAAGTGTTCACAAAAAACCTTGTACTTGAATGCTGATAGGAGTATTATCATCATAACCAAAAAAGTAGAAACAGCCCAAATGTCTATTAACTGGTGAATGGACAAACAAAATGTGATCTAGCTATGCAATGGAGGCTTACTCAGCCATCAAAAGAAATGAAGTACTGAAACATACTACAACATGGGTGAAGCTTAAAGACACTGTGCTCACATATCATAGGATTTCATTTCTATGAAATGACCAGAATAGGCAGATTTATAGAGAAAGAGAATAGATTAGTGGTTGCCTGGTGCTGGGGTTGGAGGCGGAAGGAGAATAGGAGAGACTACTAATGGGTACAGAGTTTCTTTTTTGGGGTCATGAAAATGTTCTGAAACTAGGCGGTGGTGATCAGTGAACAACTTTGTGAGTATATTAAAACACATCTAATTATATACTTTTAGAAGGGTGAATTTTATGACACTTGAATTATATCTCCATAAAAAAGATTCAACCACGTTATCACATTCATTTGGGCCATTCATTTGCATTGCTGTATAGTATTCCATCAGTACAAATATCCCACAGTTGACCCATTCTTTGGTTGATGGACACCTGTATCATTTCTTACTTTGTCGCTATCACAGACGGTACAGCCATGAACATCCCCTGCACAACTTCTGTGCAAGTGTACAAGGTCACTTCAGGGTACACACCAAGGAGTGCAGTTGCTGGGATGTAGGTATATGCTTCTTCAACTTTCTACCATCATGCTCTCAAAGTCTTTGTGAGGCTGGGGAGAGAAGGCAAGGCAGCCAGCTCTGCCTCTACCCTTGCCCCCTACAAACCTCCTGAGGTCCCAGAAAATAGGGCAATTGGAAGGGAAAACAAATACCACAAATCAAGTGGTGGGATGCTTCCCTTGCCACCGTTCTGAGACCCGCTGGATGGGCAGTGGGGCCTCTCCCACCAGAAAATATTAACAGCATTTAATGAATATTCACAAGGATTCATTAAACATTTCCCCATGTGGCTGAACAAAACAGCGCTCAAAACCCCAAGCCATTAACCAAAAAGGAAGAAGAAATATTACAGGGATGAGATGCACAAGCTAAAAATGCCACAGGCGAGAAGTAGCTTTTTCTTTTTTCTTTTTTTAAACTCGACTTCATCTCACTGGTGTTTCCAATGCACCTGGTGTCCTGAGTCTTCGTGATGGCTTTGGATAGGACAATTCTGATTGATATTATTCTGATTATAAATTTTTACTTTATATACACAGAGAGCGGCCATCGTCCCAGCAATGATATTTAACTGCCGCACTTAAGTTGGAAAGGGCTTTTCTATGAGCTGCTTCATTGGACACTTGTAGCCACATGGGGCTAGTCCAAGTCCTCGAATCCTCTTTTGGCAGACAAGTAGTTGGACACTGTCCTGGAGATGAGACTATTACCTCTTCAGTGCTTCAGTCACCCTTTGAGGAAAGCCGACTTCATGACTCTGCCATCCTGGCCACAGCCATCTGGAGCAGGCCTAGGCCTGAACCGATGACCAAGTTGCAGAGACAGTCTCCTGTGGGAGCTCCACGCCATGGGATGCTCGCCAGCAAACAGTCACTAGAAGGGCCAGCGAGACCCTCTTCGGGGACTTTGAGGTCAAGATGTGCAAAAAGGAGAGTCGAGAGATTGGGCAGAGGGTAAAAGACTAAGAGAGCACAGACAGTGGGCAGGAGCCATGGGGAAGCAGAAGCCATGAGGCCACGGAAGCCAGATCAACAGAAGCGTGGGCCTGAGATAGAGAGAATGAGGGAGGGAGAAGTTGGTTGGGAGAGGGGAGTAGTAGAAGGTGGGTATTATGGGTTGAACTGTGTCCCCTAAAAGGAGATGTTGAAGTCCTAACTCCCAGTACATCAGAATGTGACCCTGTATGGAAATAGAGTTATGACACATGGAATTAGTCAAGGTGAGATCGTCCTCAAGTTGGGTCACCCCTAACCCAATATGACCCATGTCCTTACAGGGAGACACACACACACAGAGAAAAGGCCATATGACAAGAGAGGCAGAGATTGCAGAGCTGCAGCTATCAGCCAAGGAGCGATAAGATAAACTGGCAAACACCAGAAGCCAGAAGGGGCAAGGAGGAGTCTCCCCTAGAGCCTTTAGAGAGAGTACAGCCCTGCCCACACTTCGATTTCACACTTTCAGCCTCCAGAACTATGAGGGAATAGATTGCTGTTTTTTTTCATCACCCAGTTTGCAATACTTTGTTACAGTGGCCCTGGGGATTAAAGCAGCAGACCAGAGAGCAGCAAGGCAGCTTCAATGACACAACACTTTAGTAATGCATGTCCCACAGCTGCCTCCAAGGAGCAATAGGGTAACCGAAGGCAGTGGTGATCCCAAAGGACCTTTCACTCCAGCAAGCCTGGCTCTGCTTTGCTTGAGATTGTCCCACTGCCCAATTTGTATTGCATCTTCACTCTGAAGCAGTGGTTCTCAACCTGGGGTGGCTCTGCCCATTGGGGGACATTTGCAGTGTCTGGAGTCATTTTCTAGTTGTCACAGCTTCAGGGGCAAGGGGAGTGCTTAATGGCACACAGTGGGGAGAGGCCAACATCTTACACAGCCCAGAACTATTTGGCCCAGAGTGTCAATAGTGCTGAGGTCAAGAAACTCTGCTTAGACTCCCTTCAAATAAGTGTTGCAGGGTGGGGTGTGGGAAGCAGAAGCTGAGGCAGCCTTTGGGGTACCTGCTGTTTCTTAGGAGTCAATGAACAGCAGGAGAATGGGGGGAGGAGAAGCCAAGCTGTGATGTACGCCCAACAAGGCCTTGAACAGTTCTGGGGGCATATATGGCCTGTTGGAGAATTAAATTCTTACTTTCATTTTTCCTAAGTCAAATTGAATGCACAGAACACACCTCTTAGTCAGCATTAAGGTGAATGGATGAATGAATGAATGAATGAATAAATGAGTGCATTAAGCTATGCTTAAGGAGGTATGAGGCGGCTCAGAACTGTATGTACCCCAGAAAAGCAAGTTCTTAAACTTAACCCTTTCCTCTGGGTATGAGGCCATTGTAAGGGTGACTTCTGTCATGAGGTTACCTCTGTTAAGGTCTGGCCTCAATCAGGATAGGTCTGAAGCCTGGAGTTGTTTATAAGCAGAATGAAATTCAGACAGATAGCGAGAAAGCCAGAGGGAGCAAAAGCTGAGGGTCAGTTGAGCCTGGAAGAGAACAGGGAGGCCATGAGAGGTCATCATGCGCATTGTCGTGTGTCAGAGAAGCCAAGGACGAAGGATGACCAACAGCCAGACCTGAACACCAGTCTTTGGGATAAAAGCATTCTCATGACATCTTGATTTGGACTTTCTTTTAGCCTTAAAACCGTGAGCTAATAAACTCCCATGGTTTATGCCAACCTATTGCATGGTATTTGCTTCAGCAACCAGGAAACTAAAACAAGGAAGAATAAAAGTAAGGGAAATAACAATAGTGGCCAACAAATTAAATGTTTACTGTGTGCCAGGGATGCTACTAAATACTTTACATGTATTATCACTCCTCAACCTCACAAAAAAACCTTTAAGATAAGATTTATGAACCCCATTTTATGGATGAAGAAATCGAGGCTCAGAAGGGAGATGGATTCATCAGTTTTCTATTGCTGTATAATAAGATACCCAGAAATCTGGTAGTTTAAAATGACAATCGACATTTATTATCTCACAGTTTCTGTGGGTCAGGAATTCGGGGACAGCACAAACTGGGTGGTTCTGGCTTGGGGCTTCTCATGGGTTGCAGTTAAGATGTGAGCTGGAGCCGCTGTCACCTGCAGGCTCAGCTAGGTCTGGAGGCCCACCTCTGCAACGGCTTCTCGCATGGCTGGGTAGCCTCACTTCCTCTCCACGTGCGCCTCTCTATCGCACGGTTTGAGTCTCGCCCTGACAGGGCAGGTGGCCTCTCCCTGAATGAGCGATCCAGGAGAGTGCGAGGAGGCAGCTGCCGTGTACTATATGACCTAGTTCTGGAAGCCAAACCCTATAACTTTAGCCACTTTCTAGCGCTTAAAGGGAGTCATCAAGGCTGGCTCACACTCAGTGGGAAAGGAATTAGGCTCCACCTTTTGCAGGGAAGAGTATCAAACAATTTGTGGGTATTTTTAAATGAGTCCCAGGTCCAAGTTGTATGGTGAAACCAGACTGATCAGTCCCTTCGTTCCTCAAATATGAACACCCACTATATCTCTGCTGTCCAAGATGGGAACCTCTTGGGCTACTGAGTACTTGCAATATGGCTAGTGTGCCTGAGGAACTGTATTTTTAAGTGAATTTAATTTTACTTAAATTTAAATCTACAAATGGTTAATTCATCATAACATTTGTCCACATTCTTTTGGGTACTGGAAAACTATGTACATTTTGAACAACTTGGGTAAGTGAATCTATTCTTCCTATAAATTTTATGAAGTATAAGTGAGATTAAGTGTTTTGAATGAAAATTTAGCTTCCAAATTGAGATATACCCTAATACAAAATACACTCCGGGTTTTGAAGACTTAGTATGAGGGAAAAGAAAGTAAAATAACTCATTAACATTGTTTATATCAATTGCATGTTGAAGTGACAATACTTTGGATACACTGGATTAAATAAATGTATCTCTAAAATTAGTTCTACCTGTCTCTTTTTACTTTTTTTAATGTGGCTGCTGGAAAATTTAAATTATATATGTAGCTTGCATTGCATGTCTATTGGACTGTATTATATACTAAGTACTATGGATTCACAGTTCCTGCCTTCATGGAGTTTATAGGCAAAAGGGGATGAGGGCTATTAAGCAATTAATCCAGAGAACTCATTGACTAATGAGTGTTACAAAGCGGAAATCAGGGGAGCTGCAAGAGAGTAACAGGGGATGTGACCCAGATTGCTGTGTCTCCAAAGCAAGACCACGATTTGAGAGAGGAGGAGAGAATTACAAGCCCAGTGCTGGGATCCTCAAGTGGGAGGTGGAGGGTAGTGAGAGGCTCTGTGCTGGGGGGATGGCACCAGGTCCCAAGGTTTGGGGCCAGAGGAAGCGGATGCACCAGGAGCTTTGCCCCTTTGATGTGCAGGTGGTGAGGCAGTAGAGAGGGCTGGGCTTGCCATCAGCTGTCAGGCTGGCACTTGCTGGCTCTGCCCACGCACGAGCCAGGCTCTGGAAGCCTCCAGGTGTGGCCTCCTGTGGCTGTACTGGAAAGCACCTGGGCTCCCAGAAAAGCCAGCGTGCTAAGTAAGGGACTAGCCCCCTTCTGACTCAGGGCTGACCCTGAACTCCGGCCCCTGGGCCCCTTCCCAAGACAGGCCAGAGGTGACTTTGAAAACTGGATTAGAAAGTGACTCTGACAACAAGCACTCCCTTGGTCCTTGCTCATGGCCCAGGTGTTGTTTGTGGTAGCCTCGGACGATTCAAATTCCACTGGTACCTACCTGGCCTCAAATCTGCTTCCCCAAATGTGCCCTTCACATTGTCCCCTGAATTCTTAGTATCCCTAGAACAAGACAAGCGTGTTCTGCCCTGGGGCCTTTGCACTTGCTGTTCCTCTGCCTGGGACACCTCCTGTCAGATATTTACATAGTTGTTACCCTCTTGACATTTAGGTCTCAGCTCAAAGATCCCCTCCGACCCTGAGCACTCGTTCTAAAGTTGCCTCATGCTGTGCCTCTTTCCAGTGATTGTCTCATTCTCCCATTGTCTTTTTGTTCGTATCATACGCCTCACTATCTGAAATTAGCATGTTCGCTTATTGTTTTATTTGTTGTCTGTCTCCCCCACCAGAAAATATGCTCTGCAAGAACAGGGACTTTGTGCACTGCCGAGAACATTCCTGGCATGTGAAAGGTGCTCAGAATATTTGTTGAATGAATTCATTCATCTTCCTAAAGAGCAAATCTGGAAATAATTATGGAGACCTCATAAGAATGTGGACAAATGTTTATGATGAAATGCCGAGTTTAAAAAAAAAAGAATGATAAAATTATACCCTCTGATACTGTGCACATACAAAATGTAAGTGCAGGAGGACAAAGAAGGAAATGTAGAAAGGGAAAAGAGCTGTATGTTGGGGGGAACTACAGGGGATTTCTATTTCTCAAACTTTCATCTAATATGGGCAAATTGTATTTTAATAACGGCTTCACTGTTACATAATTCATATATAATAGAGTTTCCCCTCATAAAGTGTACAATTCAGTGGCTTTAGTATATTCATAAAGTTGTGCACAGGTCTAATTCCAGAACACTTTCATCATCCCCAAAGGAAACAACATATTCATACTCAGGACCATTCTTACCTCTCCCCAGCCCCTGGCAATCACCAACCTATCTTCTAATTTCTTTTGAAGGATTTACCTATTTGGACATTTCATGTAGATGGAACCATATGATATGTGGCTTCTTCTGTCTGGCACCTTTCACTTAGCAACATGTTTTCAAGGCTCATTCATGTTGTAGCACGTGTCAGTACTTCACTCCTTTTTATGGCCTAATAATATGGGTATATCTCATTTTGTTTATCTATTCATCAGTTGATGGGCTTTGGGTGTTTTTTGTTGTTGTTGTTCTTGTTGTTGTTTGGGTGCATGGGCCAGGAATCAAACCCAGGTCTCCTACATGGCAGGCAAGCATTCCACCACAGAACCACCCCTGTACCCTGGGGTTCAGGTTAACCCTACTGCTTCTACCAAAGAAAAAAGTGAAATGGAACTTTCTCCCTTGATGCTCTACAAATGTAATCTTGGCATTCCTCTGCTCCAAAACCCTTGTCCCAATGCCAGCAAGACACCCTTCAGTTCCTTTGCTTACACAACAGTCCCTGAGCAACCTTCTAGCACATTCTTAAACCCCAGCCATTTTCTGGGAAATCTCATCTTCATTTTGCAAAACTCAGGTCAGGTGCTACTCCTCCTGTGAAAGCCTTCCCTTCTCACTGTCTTCTATTTACAGCTCCCTCCTGTCTCTAAAGGACTCATTATGTTATTTATTCCCCTGCCTCTTTCCTACTTGGGCCTGTGATAGGATGGCCCTCAGGGTCTCATTCACCTTTGCTTTCCCAGTGGGCACTCACAAACCTAAAGGACGGAATATATAAATGGAGCTTGTGCTAGGACATCCTGAAGAGGAGTCCAGTAATACCTCTGCTCAGCAAATAAGACATCAGAATGTTGAGGTTAAGACATGAGGGTCAAGCACGAAGTTAAGGTATGGACTTAGTCCAAATCCTGGCTCTACTACTTGCTAGCTGGGTAGTCTCTTAAAGATAATTTTCTTATCTTTAAAATGGGTATAATTGGGTGGGCCACAGTGGCTCAACAGGTAGTTTTCACCCGCCATGGCCGGAGACCTGGGTTCAATTCCCAGTGCCTGCCTATGCAAAAATTAAAAAAAGTAAAATAAAATGTGTATAATTTATTGTACCTTATAGAATTGTCACACTCTCCCTTTATGGAATGTACAATGTTCCCCTACCTTAGAGAGGATTAAATGCAGGTAAAGCACTTCACATACAGCAGTTGCTCTAGAAGTGTTGATTACAGAGCAGAAGTTCTAATGGTACAGATTTTGCTAGAAACAGGTCATACTATGCTCAAGCAGTCACGGACTCTCTAAGTTCCTTTTTTACCTAAATTGTTTCATCTCCTTAACAATCATGGGAGGTTTTATCATCCCTATTTGGACTGGAAACAGAGGCTCTGAGAGTTTTAACAATCCACCCAGGGCACCCAGTAAGCAACTGGGAGAGTTGGACTTGCCCCCACCCGCATACCTCCCCACTACTTCCCTACAGCTGCTCACCGGAGCAGGATGAATCCAGTCTAACGACACACCTGCATCGCTTTTCTGAGGTTTTGACTTTGGAGCTTGGAAAGGCAACAGCCCTGGATAGGAAAGGAGGTACTACCATTCCAGGACAGGTGTATCTAGGAGTATCTGGCATCCTCAGCCCAGACAACACATTCCAGATGAGGTGATAGGGAAGGCGCCTGGTCCGGAGCTCCTTTCTGGGGCCTTGGCCTGGTCAAACTGATGTCCTTATGATGCTGGGATTGACTCAGCCGTGGCAGGCCCAGCGTGCATCACCTCTGTGACAAATGATAAAGATCTCATCCAGCATATGAGATCCACTCAAGGAACAGCACGGAGACAATTGAAAAGCACTGCATACCAGCCGCCGAAGCTGAAAGCTCCCAGATTCTGCTGATTTAAGGTCTTTGCAGATTTGCTGATCCTGGAGAATCTCAGCGATTTGGACTTTTGAAAAGAGTTTCCAGGCTCCTTGTAGGGAATCAGAATGCCAGAACACAAGGAGGATCTGTCTAGTTGATTCTGCAGCATCAAGATATGATGAGCCTCTGACATTTGGCCATTCAAGGTTCATTTTGAAGACTAATTATGATTGCTTTCTAATTCCTCACTGTTTCCCTGAGTCTCTTAAAGGGGCCATCTACCCTATTCCCTTGGCCACAGGGACAAATATTTGCCCTTGCAGTTAGAATCCCTCCTACTGCCACCATTGCTATATTTTAGCAACTCCTGAGAGCCTGACAAATGCTAGTTAACCAGCTAATTGCAGTTGCAGCTGACCCCTTGAGTGTGTGAATGAACGTGACAAGTGGCTGGTGACATGCTCAAGTCACGCATTTGTACCACTGAGTTTAACACTGGATCATGTATAAAAGATTCTTACACTAGGTGATTTCAGCCCCAAGTATCTCTGGAAATGATCGTGAACTTGGTTTATAGTTTAATAGTGACAGTGTATATACAGGGAGTGAGTGGTTGGATAAAACCCCATAGAGACCCAACCCACAGCCTACTGGCCACATCAAAGATAGTCCACTCTCTTAAATAAAAGACATTTTAAAATGGAAGAGATTGGCCATATAAACTATGGTGCAAGACTGAGATGCCTGCAGGCATTGAAATGGGAGGAGTCATCCTCCTCCCCCAGCATGGGTCACCTGACTTCCCACTGCTGCCCCTTTACCTATGCCGTTCCCGCTATCTAAATACTTTCCTGTCTTTCCTGGCACAAATGTGTTTGGCATACAGTAGATGTCTAATAAAGGAGTCAGCTCCTCCAGCTTTTCCCTCCTCAGAGGTCCACAAAGTGAGCCAGTTATCCTGCAACGAGGGCCAGGTCCATGAGGCTGGGAATGGAGAAAGTTGATCTGCGTGCACTCAAAAGAAGAGGTCTGCAGAGTAAAGTTAAGTGAAAAAAGTAGGTTACCAGCAGTGTGTTATCTTGTGACCCAATTTTTGTAAAAAGAATATTCCATATTTACATGTTTGTTTATGAATAGAAAAGTCTGGGAAGGTGCATACTGCATCAGTGGCCATTACCTCTGGGGAGTCAGGGTGGAGCAGTGGAGAAGGAAGTGTGAACAGGGACTTTTTGCTTTTTATCTTCTACCTTCTACAGTGTTTGTTTTTTAGGATGAGCATTGTATTAATTTTATAATTAAAAATCTAATAAGGATTTTAAAATGTGATTGGGGAATAGAGAATAGCTATGCTTCCAAAATATTTGCAATCGGCATTTGTTGCAGCTGTACTGAGCTGTTAGTTATCCTGTTGGGTGAGTGTATGTTATCCCTGTAATCAGACTGTGAGTTCCAGGAGGGCAAGGAGGGGCTCTAAGAGCAGTCCTGATAACAGCGACCCCAAACAGTAGTTTCATCTCTTGCTGAATACTAAATATCCTACATACCTCATCTAGTTTCATTTAATTTATTTGTAAGTCTTCAGATATCCACAACATTCTGGGCAGGGATAAGGGCTCAGTAAATATTTTTTATTAAAAAGTGTAGTTGGCAAGATAGCAATGTTTAGGACAAATTCTTCCCCAATCCAGGCCATGCCAGAATTCTAAAGGCATGAATGAGTTCTGGAACACCCTGGGCCATGTTACCCATATTGGGTTCTGTGGAACCCCACTCTTGAATGATACACTGCATAAAAGAGTTCCATGATCAAATACATATGGGAAATGCTTCTTACTACTGACACTCTTGGAGATTTGTATATTCATGCGCACATTAAAGGCTCTGAAAAGTCATGCATCAAAGAAGCAAGCTGAACTTTAACTCCAAATTCTTCAAATCAGAAGTCTGAACACTTTTCATGTTATATGCGTTGGAAAATTCTGCCCTAGAATGTTCTCAGTCAGATGCCACCAAGAAATATCTGCTCTTACTTGGAAGCAGATTAAGGCACCACCTCAGGCATGAAATGGTCAGTAGTGGGTTTTCCAAAATCTGGCCATATCCAAAAGATGGCAAAGGGTTTTGGTGTCAATGAAAGTAGGACATCCTACCCCTCAACTGCTGGGAATGTACCCCAAGCTAATTCTTCATGCTTTCTGGAACAGATGATACAATCACTATTGACCACATGCAAACTGTCATGGAAAAAATGAGAGATATGGAGTTAGCTGTCTGACTCTGGTTTGGATACCAGCTCTATCATGGGTTTGCTGTGTGACCACGGGTAATTCACTGCACCTCTCTGAGTTTCTACATTTAAAAATGGGAGTAAAGGGCGGGCCAAGGTGGCTCAGCAGGCAAGAATGCTCGCCTGCCATGCCAGAGGACCCGGGTTCATTTCCTGGTGCCTGCCCATGTTAAAAAAAAAAAAAGGGAATAAAAACGGCCTACTGGGCGGGCCACAGTGGCTCAGCAGGCAAGAATGCTTGCCTGCGATGCCAGAGGACCTGGGTTCGATTCCCGGTGCCTGCCCATGTAAAAAAAAAAAAAGGAAAAAAAAGGCCTACTGTGAAGAATCGTTTAAGGAGTAGAGAAATTATATAGGGAATACCTGAGAAGGGGGAGTTGTTACAGTTATTTCCCCCAAGCTATTCTCATCCACCACTGCTCTGTTCACTTCTGGAACTGTTAGAAACCCTGTTGGCCTCTCAAAGTTTTGTCCCCCAAACACTAGCACTGCATTTTGGCACAGGAATGACGGGTCCACAGAGGGATAACTTGCAAGGACACTATAAAGAAATGTGGCAGATGTAAGAACTATCTGATTTAGTGAAAATCTGAAAGAAATACCATCTTATAACTTTTTGCCTCATTACAA
Source organism: Tamandua tetradactyla (assembly GCF_023851605.1). Classification (NCBI taxonomy): domain Eukaryota; kingdom Metazoa; phylum Chordata; class Mammalia; order Pilosa; family Myrmecophagidae; genus Tamandua; species Tamandua tetradactyla. The sequence goes on from NC_135331.1 coordinate 16,859,171, forward strand.
TAAAACCAATAGATCATCAGTCTTTGAGTAGACTCTTGTAAGTGCTTTTAAAAATAGATTAAACAAACAACTTTACTTGTACTGTTTGGGGCAGAAACCAATACAAGTATAACCTCTGGAAACACTCGGCACTGGGTTTGAATGTCAGCTCCACAGTTGTGCTTGCTGAGTGACCCTGGGCAAGCCAGGAAACCTAGCTGAACTTCCCATGCCGCAGCTATAAAACGAATATCAAACCTCTTAGGAGGCATGATTAAATGCCTGCAACATGCCAGCTCAGGACCTGGCCCAGCATCAGCCTCAGTATTATATTCATTATATTATACACATTATAGTCTATATAATATTCTATTACATATATTATAGTCCATATATTATGCCGCTATTATTATCACTGGGGCCTCTGTTCCCTTTGCTGATTCTCTTTTCCCTCTTTCGTGCCTCTTCCCCTTGCTACCTTTCCCACATACTTTTCTGCTTTTCCGTCAATAGGTCGAGGGAGGGTTGGGGGTGGGTGCGAAGAGTCAACGTCAAGCCCTGCGCGCCCCGCTGAGCCACTCACGCGTTTTCAAGCACAAAGTCAGGGGTACGTGATAAGAGCGGCTTCCCCCGCTCACAGGCTTCCGCGCCTCGTCCTTTCCCTTGCGGCCAGGCGCGGTCTTTGTGAGATGCGCATTCCCAGCCCTCGCCCAGGCTCCCCGGGGGCGGGGCTAGCTTGCGGGCTGCGGCGGGGGAGGGTCGAGGGGTGCCGCGCAGGGCAGCTCTAGCAACCTGGTGCATGCCAATTGGGCCCCAATTTGATTTCCGAGCGAACCCCGTTAAAACCCAGTTCTGCTTATTACCAATAGCTTTCTTGCAGCGCAACGCCTCTTTCTCCAAGGGCTTCTCCCAAGCTGCGATAAGCGCGCTCTGAGCTCTCCGCCCGCAGGGTCCCCTTCCCAGGCGCGACGCGGGGGGAGGCCCCCAGTCCCCTGACGTGAGGCTGCCACTACGGTCCCCGCCTCGGGGGCTCCCGAGGCCATTTCTTAGGAAACAATAGGATGGTAGAAAGCTAGAATCAGGAGTGGCTGGAAACTCGGAGGTCATTGGGTGCAGCCTCCCTCGCCTTGCAGGAATTCCCGGGCTGGAGGCGTTCGTCAGGCCCCCCGCCTGCGCCTGGGCTGTTTCCAGCACAGAGCGCTCCCTCCCTTGCCTGACTGGGTTCAAGTTCCAGCCCCGTCGGTGTGTGACCTTAAGCTAAGCTTTCCACCTCTCTGAGCAGCAGTGTCTTCACCGTGAAATGGGTGCAATGATCACCCCTGCCTCCTGGGACTATGGGGAGAATTAAAAAACGACACACGCGCAACGCCCTAGAAGAGCATCTGGCACCGAGTGAAAAGTAGCTGTGCGAAGTAGCAGTGCAGGACCTGGACTAGGGTGAGGCAAGTGAGGCATTGTCTTGGCGCAAAATTTAGGAGGGGGAGGAAAAAAATCTCAGTAATCAAGATAAATACCATTTTAATGCGATCTCTTTAAAACTCCAAAATGAATGCCAAAAAATAAATAATGGACAAAATATGAAAAATGTATAAAAAGAAACTGTCACAGGGCCAGGATTAGGGTAGGTCAAGCTAGGTGAGTAGTGCAAGTGCTGGTTTGGATCCTATCTCTCTTCATAATTTTGATATTTTGTTCATTGTGGATTTTTGCATTAATTTTGAGTTTTAAAAACTGATTAAAATACTATTAATCTTGATTCTTGAGGTTTGTTGGCCTGCCCTTTACATTTTGCAGCCAAGGTGAGTGCCTCACTTGCCTCACCCTAGTCTGGACCCTGAGTAGCAGGCACAGTAAAAACCTCTCAGAGCCTCAGGTTTTTTATCTGCAAAATGGGGCTAAGAATGACTATTTACAGGCATGTCTTGAGAATTAGTAGGCAGGCAACATAATTAGAAACATCTGTCCTAGAATCAGACTGGCACATCCAAGCTCCTGCTGTGGATTTATTAGTTGTCATAACTTCTTTGTGCCTCCATTTTCTCATCTGAATGATGGAGACACTAACAATATTTAGCTCCGAAATGCTGCTAGGGTTTAACTACAATAATGCTCACAAAAGATCCAGCATGTGGTTGGTACAAATGCTGCTGATATTATCAAAAAGAATGTGCTAAACCCTACCTGGCATAGCATAGGCCCTCATTACCTGAGATAATGTGTGTATGGAGCCTGGCATACAGTAGGTGCTCAGTTGACAGTAAGTGGCAGGAGGGTAGACATCACTTCTGACTTGTTTTCTTCCACTGTCCCTAAATGCTTGGCACATAGTAGGTCTACAAAAAAATTTACGGAATGAATCAGTGATGAAGTGATGCAAGGCAGTCCATTTCACCTTTGAGTTCTGGAATTATTGGGAAACTTTGTCCTCTTAAGGACCCAGCATCCTCACCCTTATCTAAAACAATAACTAATGACCTGGTGATGCCCCGTGCTTGGCCTCTGGCAAAGGTGCTTGCTCTCCAGATTTCATCTGGTAGCTTCAATGATCAAAAAGTTAAAGCAACAGCAAAAGAAACCACATGAAATCATCCCCAAAGCTTTTGTGTTCGACCCCTTAGCCTCATAGAGAAGCTAAAGGAGGATGAGAAACCCTCTCCTTCAATGGTGCATACAACCTCAGGTATCTGTGTCCATGGCCAGAAGGTCTGCTGCCGGAAAAAAGCTCTTCAGGCTGCAAAGAATTATAGAAATGGCTTTTAGAGGTGTGTGAAGGCTGATCTAGTGTTAGCTTGGGCTGGCTCCTTCCTTAATTTACTTAACTGCCTGGGCCCTGCAGGCATTTGAGTTAGTAACCTCTGGTCCATTTGTAGCCTTCCCTTCCCTGATAGCCAGATATGGCTCTGTCTTCTCTGCTGACCAAGCCTCCACCCAGATCCTGGGCTTTCATCAAGCCACATATACTGTGGGTTTCTCAGCCTAATCTTTGCCTTTGACCTTTCTTTGAGTTTAGGCAACTGACTGGAGGTGGACCTGTCCATCCAGTGTACTGGTCTGGGTCCAACAGCTCCTCCTAGACCCTTTTCAGTGCCCCTGGGGAAACTGGTGGTTGTCTTTGAGGCTTTTTTCAAGGCTTAGGGGAGTGACTTGGCCAGACCCATCCCCTTCAGTCATCATCCTTCTGCCTAAGGCATGCAATTTCAAGATGACTAGCTAGGGTGAAAGAGCTGAGATACCCAAGTTCGAAGTCTTCATTCTCTTGGTACTTAAGTCCAGCCAGGGATAACACTCAAAATTTATGATGTTTGGTGGAGCTGAGGCACTGACTGGTGTTAGCACAGAGCAGAGTTCTGGAGGCCCATGATCCCTTTGGTTGCTGGATGGTAGGAAGGTCCATGGGGGTCTAGGGAAGGAACTGGGGAAGCCAGGTGGCACTTAGGGGTTCGGATCAGCCTCTATTTACCAAAAGCTACAGATGAGGGTATGCCGCCATTTGAACAAATAGTATAAGTGTATCGGTGCATCCAGCCAATGCCAGCCCTGCCTCTAAGCACAGCCCTCACATTATTGTTTCCCCACTAGATCCAGAGCCCCACGGGCTGGGACTGTATTGTTCCCCTCTTCGGAGCCCAGCCCGGGGCCTCCCACCAAACACCCACACTGTAAGTGTTTGTTGAAGGTGGAGGGATTGTGGAGTCCTTTAATGAATCAACCAGAGGCTGATGACATCCTTTCCAGGATTGTGCCTGGAGCAACCTGACTGCCTGTCTCAGTCTAATTATCCTGCTGACTTGCCGGCTGCCTTTCATTAACAGCTGGAAGTTGGGGGGTGGAGGATTCTACTGCCTTTCTTTCAATGTCTTCCACAAGAAACCTGCCTGTGTCATTCTGACAGGGAGAGGGTTTGCTTCAGTGAATATCTAATACACGCTCCCTGGGTCACCTCGCATCCCACTCTTCTTCTCTTTCCCAGAGGACCCTTTACGGGATGTGTTAGTTTCCTAGGGCTGCTCCAATGAATTTCCACAAACTGGGTGCCTTAAAGCAGCAGAACTGTATTCTCTCACCGTTCTGGCGGCCTGAAGTCCAAAATCAAGATGTCAGCAGAGCCATGCTCCGTCCGAAGGCTCTAGGGGAAGAATTGTCTCTTTCGGCTTCTGGTGGCTCCAAGTGGCCCTTGGCTTAAGGCTGTATCACTCCAGTCTCTGCCTCTGTGGCCTTATGACCGTCTTACCTGTGTCTTCTCTTCTGCCTCTTACAAGGACACTTGTCATTGGAATTGGGATAATCCAGGATGATCACATCTTAAGATCTTTAACTTAATTATATCTGAAAAGACCCTTTATCCAAATAAGGCCACATTCACAGGTTTGGGGATTAGGACACAGAAATATATTCTTTATGTGCTGGGGGGGGGGACCATTCAACCACCACAGTGGGACACAGACCTTGTCCACCTTGTTCCTTTGCATTTTGCATGGCATGGTGCTGGGCACATAACAGACACTTGATGAATATGAATTGAATGAATGAAGAATCTAGACAGGTTCCTGTCACCTCCCAGCATATAGGGAGATTGGTTTTTAAGACCCCTGGCCTGTACTTGAGCACGTCATTTTCAACCCTATCACACTGTGTTCAAACCCAGTGAGAATGAAGGATTGGGCACTACGGGAGGCAGTGTGCCAAAGCAAAGAGTGTTCTAGGCTTGGAGTCAGGGGACCTGTGGTCTAGTCTTGGCTCCCAGTACCTGGGTGTGACTGTGGCTGAGTCACTGAAACTCTCCAAGTCTCCATTTTCTTATTAGGAAAAAGTGGGTGATGATAACTATGCCCACAGCATTGCCACTGAGGCTAAATGTGCACATTTAGCACATGCGCAGCCTCCATTGCATAATACACAGGATTATATTGCAATTAGGTTTTGACCCCACCCAACACACTTTGTATCTGTTCTCTGCTTCATATTGCTGAGTCAGTGACTGGGGTGACACAAAAAGCTTGTGGAGGCTTCCTCCCGTGTCATAAGAAAATGTAGAATATCCTATGAAAATTACCTATAGGACAGTTTAAATAAATCATGTCACATCCATGTGCTGGAATGCTATGCAGCCCTGAACAAAGAGAAGCTCTATATGCATCCATATGAAATGATGTTCAAAAGAGATTTAAAAATGAAAAGAACAAAGGAACACAGTAGCATGTGTAAGATGCTACCATTAGCTAAGCAAAAATATGAACATTTATAGCATATGTTTTTCTAAGCGTCTTTGTATTTCTGGAAGGATATACAAAGAGTTAGTAACATTGGTTGCTTCTTGGGAAAGGACCAGGAGGCTTAAGATCGGGGTCAAGGGAGATGTATTAGTACTTTTCACTGTATACTATTGTAATACTTTGATTTTTCTCACATGCATAAGTGTTACCTAGACAAATAAGCAAATAAAAAGTGAACATATATTCATTAAAAATCTTGTGTGTACCTATCATGAACCAGGCACTGGGATAGGCTCTGGGTATATAACAATAAGCAACAACAAGTCTTGCTTCCATGATGTTGGCAGCCCAGCAGGGTAAGTATTAAAGAAACAGGCCTTCTAACACATCACATGATTAGAGGCTGAGATGAGTGTGCAGAAGGAGCAAGTATGTAATAAAGGAATGCACCCTACCTGGGGGGCTGGGCGGGCTTCCCTGAGGAGGTAATACTTGAGTTTCACCAAAAGGATACACAGGGATGTTATCTATGAAAAGGAAGTGGGAATCCTGGGGGTGGGGGGTGGGTCTGGAGGCAAGGGTCAGAATACAGAGAGAGAAACCTGGAGGGATTGGTGGGATAAGATGGGGCCAGGTCTTGCAGGCTGTGTTTTGCTGGTAAATACCGTGTAACAGCCAGCTATCCTGGGGGGAAATAAGCTCTGGTTAGTACATTTACCAATTTCTGTGATGTAAATATTTCCACCATAGTCAATTTCAAGTCAACACCATGCCTACTGTCCTGCAAAATTCTGGATAATTTAAAAATCAGCTCTCACAAGCTAGTATGAGTGGGCTCTAGCATATGGCTACAACTGGCCACAGAAAGGATTCAGGTCTTCAGGCTAAAAGAAGGGGTCAGCCACCAGAGTTTTGAGGGGTCAAGGGAGAAGTGGGCAATGGTTTGCTTTGTCTCCCACAAAGCTCACTCTGGTTGAAGTTTGGAGAAGAGCTTGGAGGCAGCCAGGGTAGGGTAGGAGGAGCAGATAAGAAACTCTCAGTGGTCCAGATGGGAGATGAGCAGGGTGGTGGCCATGGAGATGAAAGAGGTGGATAGACTTGAGAGATGTGTCTGCGATGAAAGTAACAGACCATGCAGTATGTTGGATCTGATGGGGGGGTGGATTGTGAGAGCGGGTGATATCAGCAATGACCTCCAAGGGGTTTTCTGTCCAGGAAACACCCGCACTTGATGGGCTATGGTTCCTGCCACCTCCCAGCAGTGCCCAGGAGCCCTTGAGAGGAACAGCTGTCTCCAGGAAGTTCAGGGTGGTACAAGACAAACTCGCTAAATATGTGGAATGTACACAGGCACCCAGCCATTTCTGGCTCCGGGGGGATTGTTGTGAAAAGTAGAGCCTCCTCTTTTAAATTCCCTTAGCCTGACAGTCAGCAGCCAGAATATCTGAAGGGACACTTGCAGCTCCAGTTCCTCCTCTAAAATTTCAGCCCAGTGCAGCCTGGCATGGTAGGAATAGCTACAGCAGAGGGCCGAGGTTCAAGTCTCGGTGATGTCTTCTAGATACCATATGGCCTCGGGCAAGCCTCAATTTCCTCATCCGCAAAATGAGGATGATAATAATTTCCTAATAATAATATTATTATTTGCTATCTCAGATCAGTGTGATATGTTTTAGGAATCCTACAGCACATTCCAAACATTGTGTATTTCTGAACTGCTTGGGTAGATTGGTGATTGAGGGTTAGGCTCTCTGGCTTTGAATCCTGACTCTGCTCCTTACAATCTGTGTGACCTTGACCAAGTTCACTGACTTTTTCTGCCTCGGTCTCCTCATCTTATAACGTATTACTCCTTATTACTTATAACAGATTATAAAGGAATGATTTTACAGAGTTGCTAACAAGGATATCAATGAGGTGATTGATTTAAAGTAAGCACAAGGTGAATTTTAGTTGTGTTTATTCCTTGATTTTCATTTCCCAATCAATAGGGGGTAAAAAGCAGCCATGTTAAAGGACAGCCAACCCTGAGATGAAATGAAAGTGACTGAACACAGAGGAAGTTCCTGTTTCTGGGGAGAGGGGGGCCAGATGAGTGTAGATCAGTGATTCTCAACAAGAGGCGATTTTGCCCTTCAGAAGGCATTTGGCAATGTCTGGAGACATTTTCGGTTGTCACAATGGAGGGGACTGGTACTACTGGCATCTAGCGTGTAGAAGCCAGGGTTGCAGCTAAGCATCCTACAAAGCACAAGACATCCCCCTACAAGAAAGGATTACCCAGCTCCTGGTGTCAATTGTGTCCAGGCTGAGAAACCCTGTCGTGGACAGCTAACCCACCACATGTACCCAGGATGGCACACAATGGGCACATCCGATAGACGCACAGGACTGAGGGGTTTTCCCATCAGCAGAAGGAAGTCCCAAGTGCAGCCCCAACAATGTGAGGTGCTGTGAGTGTTCAGCTGAGCCTCCCTGGAAGGAAAAGCTGACCCCCATCCAAAGCCGGCTCTGCTTCCCAGGCCTGTGGAGACGGGGCACTTTCTAACTGCAGTTGTAAGCGCCTCCAGTCATTCCTCTGGGAAACCCTGGGGGCTTAGAGTGGGAAGAAGCAGGAACTTCAGCAGGAATTCCCCTCATGAGTGCTGCCGGCTGATGACTAGCTGGGGAACTAGAAGTCAGAAAGCACTTGTTTCTGACAGCTCCGTGAAAATGCTGCTCAGGGTTGAAAATCAATCTTTGGGGTTCCCTGAATGTGTGACTTTTCTCATAGGTCCTTTGGAGAATAATCACTCAGTGGTGAGGACTTTCCTTGCAGGACTACTGGCAGGAACTGAACACAAACTATTGTCCCTATGACACACTGAACATCATCACCAAGTTTCCATCCCCACAAAACATGTGTCCATCCAGCTTGTGTGATGGAGCACTATGGGTGCCTTGGGAAGCACTGAGGAGCGTGGGAACCAGCTCATGGCATAAATGAAACAGAGCTTTGCTCAGGCAGGCAGCTTGTTCTTTCGGATATTTTGCGTATTCCAGCATCGGCTGGTTCATGAGATGACTTGCAATGCCTCCTACTTCCTTCCCTCCATGCCAACAAAAGAAAGTGGTTTTGGTGGCTACTGCTGTCTTCCCTCGTCCCTGAGCTTTGGAGATGGCTCTTGGGGAAACATGTAACCTTATTCCCACGCTTGTCTCCAGAGACCAGGTGGGGTGGTGATAAGATGGTGCTGTAGGGAACTCCTTGAGTATTAGTTTCCTGGGGTTCCTGGATGGCTTAAAACAACAGGAATTTATTCTCTCACAATGCTGGACGCCACAAGTCTTTGCCGACACAAATTAAGGTGTCGGCAGTGTCACACTCTCCAAAGACTCCAGGGGAGATCCTTCCTTGCCTCTTCCAGCTGGTGACGGCCTCACTCCAATCTCCGCCTCACTGGTCAAATTGCCACCTCCTCTGCCATCTGTGTTTTCTGTGTGTCCGTCTTATATGAGTGCATGTGGCTGCATTTTGGCCCCACCTGGATTATGCAGAATTATTTCTTCCTCTCAAGAGCCTTAACTTAATCACAGCTGTAAAGACCCTTTATCGAAACACAATCACGTAAACAGGTTCTGCAGTGTGACATAGCTATGTTTGGAGGTCTATTTTTCAGTCTATCACACTCACTTCCCTTCTTCAGACCTCTTCTGAAAAATGATAGGCCTGATGAGCTCTGAGCTTCCTCTGGCTCTGAAATCCTAAAGGTGATCTCTGTCCTAAGACTGAACCTATCTGGAGCCAAGTTTGCCATGGCATTTATCTCGATCGAGTATCTAATTTTTTTTTTCAAAGCCCTTTTGCATTTGTTATTTTGCTTTTCACTCCCAACCACCATATGAGGTGATTCTATTGATGGAGCAACAGAGACCCAGAAACTCTGAAGATGCTGTCTCCTTGATGTAGTTGGCTAACTGAAACCCTCAGCCACTTCCCAACCTATAGCCTCTCACTGCCCTCAGCTTTGATCTGGAAGCCCAGGATCAAAGCCCACCCCCAGCCCCTGGCTCACAGCCCTGGGGAGTGTTCACAGGGGTTTGAATTCCCTGTGGTCTCAGGTGGCAGGGGAGTCTCTGGCTGCACACTGTTGGAGACCTTGTCTTCCCTGTAGGTATCTTCCTAAGCAACAAACTCAGGAATGGACCAAGGGGCTAAGAGGGACATTAGCAGAATTAGAAAGCTCTCCTTAAAAGATTTTAATGGTTCTGGGACTGATCAAATTCAGGAATAGCGATCTGGGGGCTAGTCCTTGTTCCCAGCCCCACCTGCCTAAGACTTGCAGATCTGGGTAAAGAACTTACTGGTCCCAGGCCTCAGTTTCCTTAAAATAACATGGACTGGGTGGGAGGGGGGTGGGAATAAGGAGAAACCCCTTTCCCTTTTTTATCTAGCTTATAATTGAGGATGAAGAAATGATTACAGCCGAGTGTTTGGAGTTCTTAAGAAGAAAGATGCAACATCAACACAAGGTATCATTAGGTTTATTACTTGTCAGGAAGAGGTGGGGGAACCAGTTAGGAACCGGCAAGATGAGAGGTAAGTGCGCTGCCTTATGATCCCTGGAGGTTGTGGTGGGTGGAGGGCTGGAAATGACCATTATTTATTTATTGCTTTTGTTAAGTGCTTGTAATGTGCTGGGTGCTAACCTGGGTGTTTGTGTAACATAACATGCATAAACCACCCAGGGTCAACCTTCTGTGGGTGGGAAGAAGGTAAAAGCACTTGCATCTTCTTTCCCTACTACCCCAACGCTCTCTTCATCAGCCTAACACGGTGCCAGAAATCCCTGCCATCAGCTCTCACTCCTTGGGGGTTGCCTGGAGAAGCTGTGTAACTTGGAACAGGCACCTTATTAATTGGGAGGAGTAAAGGCAATTGCTGGCTTGCGAACAGCACACACTGATCTTGCTGATTTCATCCACTCTTACCCACAGGGGCAGGGAGGATTCCTGTTTGGAGTGTGGGGAGGATTTTGGCTGCGGGCTGAGTGGGCACTGCCGGGAGCATTCAGGAGAGGCCAGAGGTCAGACTGGAAGGTGGAGTGGGAAGAGTCAAGGAAGTCAGCCTCCTGCCACCAAGTGGGTTACAGACTCAGGGAAGGAAACAACACAAACAAGTAAATGTTTAACTAAATTTCAGAGCAAGGGAGCAAGTTCAAGAGCCAGTAGTAATTCAACTACCATGCATATAATACCTATTAACTTTTTGTGGATCCAGATCTCTGAGAAAATGGACAGAGAATTTTGGATTCTCTCCTTTGGAAAAATGTGTTTACAAATGTACAATTACACACACATAAACTTTCTTTTTGCAATTTCAGGGAGTTCACAGATCCCCGAAGCCTCTGTTTAGACCTTTCATTAGGCACCTTTCTTTGCAAAGCCCAAAATACACTTCCCTTTTGCTTCCTTTCTCTGGAAGTTCACAACCACCCTGGGAGGTAGGTGAGGCATTGTCCTCCTCTTGAAGTCATGAAACGGAGACCCAGTTCGTGAGTACTGCAACCAGATCACACCATTCATCCAATTCAGTGTTGTGCTCCAAGGCTACCATTTGTGTAGAACACAATGAGAAAGGCACACCTTGTAGTTGGGCAATGCATCAGCCCTGGCAGATCCATACCTGGGTCTTTCAATAACTATTTCTTTAGAGCTCATTTATAGGCATGTATGCATTAGGACCAGCTGAGTGGCAGAGCTAAATGAGTCCTTTGGGAGATCAGATAGAACTGTAATTGCCGAAGACTTTGATGCCCAGGCTTCCAAATGGAAAGACACTTCTAAGTCATTCATTCATCCAACGAATTCAAATGTGGAGTACCTCCTACATATATTTCAGCCCCCCCACTGCCCACCACACCCTTGAATAGAGTTCTAACTCTTGAGAATGGTCTCCAAGGCCTACCAAGGCCCTCTTCTCACCACTTTCTGCCCGTTCCTTGTTCATTACGCTCCAACAACCCTGCCCTTCTGCAGCTTCTTAGATCCTGCCAAGCTCTTCCCACCCCAGGGCCTTTGCATGAGGTTCAGGCTCCCTCTGCCTTGGAATATTCTTGCCCTGGCCTTCCCATGGCTGACTCCATGTTCCCTTCAGGCCTCGGCTTGAATTTCACTTTCTCAGAAAGATCTTTTTGACCTTATCTAAGAATATCCCTCCATTATTCTCTAACATTGTTTCTTTTAAGCACTTACAGCTATCTGTGATTGTTTTATTTCTTAATTGGCTTAGGTATTTACTTTTAGCTATCCCTTTACCACGTCAGGTTCCCTCCACAATGATGGCAAACATGTTGCCTTTTTCACCATTATATCCCCAGCCCCTGACAGTAACATAATCAACTTTTGGTTCTAAAGTGTGGCTGCAGCCCTAAATCGGAGCTGGTAGGAGCATGACTCTCAAAGATGGCAGCCTCTAGGCCCAACAGAGAAACCAAAAGGAAAAATGAAAGGTCCTGTAACTTCAGCTCTTGGAAGCAAGAACAAATGCTGGGCACAGGGAGAGTTATGGTGGTCCTGATTTAGGAAAGATGAGACAGTGATGCTGACTTTAAAAAAAATGTCTTCTCAACAAGATCCATCATCAAAGGGAAACACTCTGTGGACAGTTTTATGACGTGGTCTGAGGCACAGGAAATGGACAGCATGGGTGTGTCAGGGGACTTTTAGAAGTTCTGTTGCTTTCTTTGGAAAATGTTGCGGCTTCTGGAATGGCAGTTTAATTAAATTCATTTGACTAGCTAAATTCAAAGGCTGTTCCAGGCCTTCAACAAGCCCACACTGATTTGGGCACCTTTGGAGCAAATGTGTGAGGGACAGAGCAGTGAAGCAATCCCTGGCAAGGTAAGGCAGTGGGCAGGTGGGCAGTGGGGGTGGGTGGGGGGCAGAAGGCCCGGAGACGGGTGCATGCAATCTTCTTCCACTTAGCCCTGGCTGTCTCATGGCAGGACAAGGAGAATGGGGGCAAAACGATGCCCTCTTCAGGGTGCGGGCATTGGGCTATTAGAGAAGCATGAAGAGGTGCCAACAGAGTGTCTCACAAATGATTTGTCTGCATGAGGCCTGATATGTAGTCCCCACGTGGTGACTCCTCTCCATCCCAGGGTGGAGCATGCACAAAGGGTGGGTTACTTAGAGCTGGTCTTCCAGGAAAGAGGAGCTGTGGGAGCCACAGGGACATTTTGGACATATCAGCTCTCCCAAACCAGCCCATAACTCAGAAGAAGATAAAGACACCTAAGGCTCCATAATAGTTCCTAAAGAAACACACAGTAAAGGCATCAGAGACTAGGTACAGATTCCACAGGACATTTGGGCTACCTCGGTATTATATAAACATACACACAGAATGTCTTGAGTGAAATATCTATCTCAGAAAAGGAATATTCTTTTTTCAATCTAACTTTCGATAATAATAATGAGGATGATGATGAACAAACAAAAAGGCACCAAAGAACTGAAAAACATCTGCAAGTCATCAGGAAAGCCAAATCAAACTTAATTTGGTCCGATTTAGCTGGAATTTGTCAAGAAACTGCGAAGAGCCCAGGACTTGGCCAGGCATATGTACACCTTTCATCTCATTAAGCTTATCTTCCAGAAGAGGAAACTGAGGCACAGAAGGGTAATCATTACTCATCTAAGATAGCTCAGCTTGCAAGTGGCCAAAGGTATAAGCCGAGGTGGTTGAACTCACGCACTCAGAAGTATTTGTTAAACAGCTACCACTGCTGAATATCAGGCACTGTTTGGGATCTATGGACATAAAGATTAAAAAATGCAATCCTTGCCCTTCGAGAGTTCCGTTTCCCTTTACATTTGAGGCTGCGCTTTACTTATTGATGTGTAAGTCCATCACATTCCCCAATTATGCTGCAAATTTTCCAGAATAGGAGCATTGCCTCAGTTTCCTAGACATGGGCCATGGACCCCTTGGGCAGTTTGAAGAAACCTATGGAATCTTTTTCAGTATCATACCTTTCAATGTAAAAAATAAAACACACAAGGAATACAAAAGAAACCAACCATACTGTAATACAGATATCGATGTATTAAAAACAAATTTGTGGAATGGTAATATATGAGTTCCTTTATTATGCATTAAATAAGCAAGATTTAGCAACTGGGCTAATAACTATTTCCATGGAGTGAAGAGCACAAATGATATTTTAATATATCTGCAACAACTATTAGTGAAATGCAAACAGTTTCACTAACTCTGTGATTTGCACAGGAGCCAAAGTCACAGGTACTGCTGACACCATGGTAGTTTGTCAACTACATTCTTTTTTTAATGCAATTTTATTGCTATATATTATATATTCACATACCACTTAATCATGTAATCAATGCTTCACAGTATCATCATGTGCATTCATCATGACAATCAACTTCTTTGTATGTGAAAAATAACATATATACAAAAAAAGCAATAATTTCAAAGCGCATTGCAACAATTAGTTGTAGAACAGATTTCAGAGTTTGGTATGGGTTACAATTCCACAATTTTAGGTTTTCACTACTAGCTGCTCCAAGACATTGGAGACTATAAGAAACACCAATACTTCAGCAATTATACTCATTTCTTAAACCTACCTTCTCTGTATAACTCCACCATCTCCTTTGATCTTTCTTCCACTTTTTTAGGGTTATTTGGGCTATACCCATCCTATTTTTTTCATGTTGGAAGGAGCTGTCAATAATATAGGGTAAGGGGATGGAAAGAGTTGATGATCTGGAGAGGCTGGGCCCTCTGTGTTTCAGGACTCTTGTGGGCTAGGAACCCATCTGGAGGTTGTAGGTTTCTGGAAAGTAATCTTCGTGCATGGAAACTTTGTAGAATCTCATGTAAAGCCCTAGGTGTTCTTTAGGGTTGGCAGGAATGTTTTGGTTGGAGTTTGGCAAACTATGACAGGTAGCAATGTCTAGCAATGTCTAGCTGAAGCTTGCATACGAGTAGCCTCTCGACTCTATCTCAACTTTCTCAGCCACTGATACCTTATTTGTTACAATTCTTTTTCCCTTTTGGTCAGGATGGCATTGTCAACCCCACAGGGGCCAGCCTCATCCCCAGGAATCACATCCCACATTGCCAGGACACTTTCACCTCTGGATGTCATGTCCCATGCAGGAGGAGGGTGATGATTTCACTTGCAGAGTTGGGCTTAGAGAGAGAGGCCACATCTGAGCAACAAAAGAAGTCCTCTGGAAGCAACTCTTGGGCATACCTATAACGACGCTAAGTTTCTCCATTACATAAATATGCTTCACAAGAGCAATCCTCAAGATCAAGGGCTTGACCTATTGACTTGGGTGCCCCTAATGTTTGACACAGTATCAGGGGTTTCCCCAGTGGTAAAGTTTAATAGTTTCATGATAGTTCTCCCATCCCTTAAGGGACTTTGCTAATGCTTTTTGATTATCAACTTAACATACCCTGGGATGAATCCGGGCATTACACCAAGCTATATAGGATGACAGGCCCTCATTCCCATTTTGGGCTCGCTGTGCCTGGGTTGTTTAAATTATCTGTCCAGACCAGTTGAGCTAGACTATGTGTCACAGAAAACTTCAGTTCACGATAAAATAAACCTTTCTTCCTTTTGGTCTCATGTCTAAAATACAGACAATGTCTTCCTTACCCTGTGTTCCGAATTACCTTAATCCCAGCATTATTGACTCTAAATACCAGGTTATATACATATAGCACAGCCTCTCAAAATCTACAAATAACAATTACTGCTTCAGACTAAACGTTACCTATATTCTTAATAGGAGGAAATCTCGCCTTTTGGTTAGAAAATAAAGATGCCATTTTTCTCCCAGCTGAATTCTACCTATGCCTCCCCAAGGGGTCTGTGGACCCCAGCTTAAGGAGCCCTATTAACTGAGTGGCATTCCCCCAGTATGCTTCTGCCTAAAAGTACACAGAGTTGAGGAGGGACTTGGTAACTGAGCAGGATAGGTAGCCTCCAGGGTCCCCGTTCCATCTTGATGTATGAATGAGGGTATGACTGCAAGGTTTTTCATGTCACCATGGAAGGTATGGGTATATGTCATATTCCTGGTGGTGTCATGTGGAGGTCAAGCAAGAATAAGTCGAGGCAGGAGAGTAGAGTAGTCAAGAGCACAGCTGCATGAGTTACATGAGACCTGGGTTAGCATTAGAATGTCCCCATTCCTCAGCTGTGTGTCCCTGTGTGGTCAGTAAAGGGCAGGGGCTCGGCTCCCTCACCTGTACAATAGTGCCAACATTGGCAGGGCACTGGGAGGACTCAATGAGATTAGAGATGGAAAGTGGGGCACAGTGCTGGCCCCTGGAAAACACTCAGTAAAGGGCAAGCGTTTTAATGCCACCTTGCATTTCCATTGTTCATCTATATCTCTCGACAAAGCTTTCAGAAAGCAACAGAGAGCATTTGAATTAGACTTTTCCAGATTGCTGCTTCTCAATCTCACTCAGAATCCCACTCTAGGAAGCAAATTGTTCACAGTTGATAGTCTCCCTTGGCCTCCGCTACTCTCAGAAAGGGTCTCTTTTCCACCCCACCGCTCCACCCCAGTGCAGGCTGATGCTCCAGGGAGTTTAGTTAGTACACTCTTAACCATGGGCTCAAATAGCTTTTCTTTTTTTTCCTTCTTTTTTCTTTTTTACATTGTCCACTAAAGCCAAGTTGCTGAGTGAATCGTTAAGGGAGCGAATTCCAAGAGCGTGAGCTTCTCTGTGGTTCCCAGGACAGGTTTGGGCCAAGACAAACCCCGACGGTGCCAGCAGCAGTTGCTTACACAGTGGAGCTCAGAGCAAGCTTCCCAGCTCAGCTTGCGGGGCTCTGTTTGAACCTTCTCCTCTCTCCTTCCACCCAGTGATTAAAGGAACTGCGTGGAAATTTTAAAGGAACTGCGTGGAACTTTCTCCTTCTAGTTCCTTTTCCTTCCTCCCCCCATGTCCCCTTGGAAAAGTTCGGAAAAGTCACTTAGTGTTTCTCAAAGAGACGGGAACTATGGTCTCTTGATTTATGTTCACTTGGCAGCATGATGTTGAAATGGCCTGGGCAGCCTGAATAACTGGAAAAGGGAAACGGAGAAGGGTAAAGGCAGAGGGGAGTGCCTCACATGTGGTTTATACTTGGCCCTGCCCCCATCAGACC
The DNA here is from genome assembly GCF_023851605.1 of Tamandua tetradactyla. Taxonomy (NCBI): domain Eukaryota; kingdom Metazoa; phylum Chordata; class Mammalia; order Pilosa; family Myrmecophagidae; genus Tamandua; species Tamandua tetradactyla. The sequence goes on from NC_135331.1 coordinate 16,875,549, forward strand.
AGAGACAGGGACCCTAGAGCCTGTGTGGGAAAGGAAAGTAAAACAAGGCAGCAGGAGTTCAAAAAAAAAATCAAAATTGTTCAAATAAACTAATGACATTGGTTCTTTCTGGGTGCTTGACGACTCCTCAGCTTTTCTCTCTCTACTAATCTCCTGTGCATTTTAGGTTCAGCGTGTCATCAGTGGGGCGCATTGTGAAAATTTTAAGCCCCTGGATTTCTAGCCAATTGTTGGTGGTCAATAAATGTTAGTTGAATGAAACACCTTTTATAAAAGAGGTTGGAAATGTACTTTTTTTTCACAGTTTGGTTCTGTTTGCTGTCTTGCCTGGGCCTGCATCTCCACAAAAGCTTGGCTTGTATCCACCATAGGACATTATTCGGTTGTGTTTCTTTCCCTCATTAGATCTTGAGTTATTTGAGAGCAGAAACTGGCCTTCCTTCCTTCTTCCCTTCCCTCTCTTTCTCCCCATCTCCCTCTCTCCCTTATACAAATATTTATTGAGCACCTATTATGTGCCATCATCGCCCCCACTATGACACTTAATGTATCTATCTCCTAATAGGTACTCAGTAAGTGCTGGTTGAATGAATTAATGAATGAAGAGATGGAATTTGAACTGGAGCTACAGGAAGTGGACCAGGGTCTTAGGTTCTCCTAAAAGGTTGGTACAGGTGGCTAACATTTCAGAATTGAGATACCAGGCAGCAGAGAGGTGGGCTGGGTCTGGAGCTAGGATTAAGAATCCTTGGTGCCAGTCCCAACTTGGCCACCATCTTGATGCATGACTTGGAACAATGTGTTTGACCGGGTTACAGTTGCCCTATCTGTATAATGAGAGGCGTGGATGAATCTCAAGATTTCTTCCAGATTTAGAGTTCTATGATTCTTCAGAACTGCTAACCCCCAATTCAATAAAATCGGTTGCTTCCATAAAAGAATTACAAGACCACAAGATTCACTCCCATCTCATTCACTTCTTGGACTCTCTTCTTGGACTTGGCCATGTCTTTTCTTATTAATCTATATCCCTCTCTCACATGCCTTCAGGCTCCCAGAGAGCAGGAGGGACTGAAGGGGCCTCAGGGAGCCTGTTCTCAACAAATCAAATGCTTTATATGAACAGAGGAGGCAACTGGGGAATGAGAAGCCTGAGCGGCAACTCCCTGAGTTCGAAGTGTGACACCCTTTGGCTGTGATATTGGTGTCCTGAGATGAAAGAGTGGCTGCCATGGGCTTCAAAGGTGGGGGTGGGGTGGGGAGGGCCTGAGGTGAGGCTGACCCTGAGTTGGTCCTTGCTGGAACTGGCAGCTGGGTACTATGGTTCTTTGTACCGTTCTCTCTATTTTTGAATTTGTTTGAAATTTTTCTAAAGTGAAAAGTCAAAAGAAAATGAAACAACAACAACAACGAAAGGAAGTACGCACCGCCCCCGGCACCCCCCACCCCCCCACCAAAAAAATCTATAATCTATGGTGGCTCTCAAATGCCTGTCACATCCATTGTATGCTCCTATCCCAGGATTTCAAAAGATACACAGACAGTCCACAATCCACAAATCCATCTTATTTCTCAGCACCCAGCATTCTGAATTCCCCACAGAAGTCAGGCTGCTTTCCTCCCTAATCCTGATTTATCTCCAGACTTTACTCATGCTGCACTCTTGGAGTGTTCCCTCTCATTCCATTTATGGAATTTATTCTACATTTTATTAATCTTATAAAGTTTCTAATTAGTGTCAACAAATTTAGGCTTGTTTTGAATAGATAATCCAAAAATAAGAATTTATTACAGGATAGAAAAAACTGTACTCGTTTCTCCATACCCAAAGATAAACTCTGAACACTGTGGTTTATTTCCTTCCAGTTTTTTTGGTTTTTAATTTGAGCAGGGGAAGGGGTGGGGTATTTAAAAGGAGAATTACATAATTTACTTATCAATTATCTATGTTTGGCTATGGAGGTTGTTCCTAATTTTTCACCATAATCTGCAGGCTGGGAGGAATATCCTATAAGAAAATCTTTTTACACATATGCTACACTGCTAACAGAGGAATCACTGGGATTAAATGCTTTTTGATGACCACAGTGAGATCCAAATACTTCTACGTCACGTTGGGTGAAAAAGCAACAGTCCCCATCTTGTCCTCAGCCCATTTAATAGGCATCCCGAACCCGTTTACATCCCTGCCTACTCATGTTCCATCCCAACATCAAACTCCTGAAACTTCTAGGAGGTTCTCTAGAGGCAATCTGCTAAAATTCTGGAGACGTCTTCCCTGAGGACTTCCCCCTCCTCCCCCAGCTCCTGCCCCTCCCCCCACCTCTGCCCTTGATTGACAGGACCACGCACTTGGGCATGTGTGATGGACTGTGGTATTAAGAAAATATGTATGACACAATGTTTTCTAGCTTTTTCCAGGGATATTTATATCACACAAATGGCATGTTGGGTTTTCTCCCCACCCTCTCAGCCACTAAGAATGAATAAATCAATTGTCCTAATCAAGCTAATGGAGAGTGCATAGGCTAGAAAGATAGGAGGGAGGGGCTCTTTGCCTCGCCTGCTGCTCCCTTATCAGGGGGGCCCTGGCAAAGGTGCTTACTATCTCTAAGCCTCTGTTTCTCTGCCTTCGAGATGGGCATGGTGATATCTGACCACTAATGACTCTGCAGGATAAAGATCTTCGGAAGCATTTGGAGTTTATTGGAAGCAAGTCATTGCATGAGTTTTTAATCCTCGATTTTTAGCTCTCCGGAGCAGTGTGTGGGAGCAGGGCTGTAAACACAGAGAACTCACCACTACGTTCTAGTTTAGAGGGTTTTGTCTCACACAATCCCACAGATCTGACCTTAAGAACAGCTCAAAATACAGGGGAAATGAAGTTTGTTGTGGTGGTTGTTATTACATAAAAATTAATGGCTTGGCAAAAACAGGGCTCATCCTGTCATACCGAGGCCACATTTACACCAAGCAAATATATCTTTAACTTCTCAAATCTCAGCAGCCCTGAAGGGCAGAATCGACACACTTTCCACAAAAGACTAGAAATCCCCAGCCAGATTCGCCATTGCTCTGAAGAGAGATGTTAACGAGAGCATTCATTCTGCAACCAGACCCCATCAGCCTCTAAGTCCTTATTGATGAGCAGGACTTTCAGTCCCTAACATTAAAAACCTACTAGTTTACTGAGGAGTGAAAAAAAAGAAAAGGAAAATTCACAAGGACATAGGACCCAAACTTGAATTTCATTAATTGATCATCCATCCATTCATCAAATATGTATTAGCACCTACAGTGTACCAGAGACTGGGCTAAGCCCTGGGGAGACAGTGGATGGCAAAGGTAGACATGGTTCCTACTTGGAAGGAAGTTGTAACCAAGTCAAGAAGATGGACATTAGTCAGTAATTGCACATGGAAATGTAAAATTGCAAGCGAGCTGAGACTGAGATTCAGTGACAGAGGGGGATCTGATCTAGCCTTGGGGTGAGGGTGAGCAGAAGTGAGTGAAGGGATGGGGAAAGCAGGAGGCACCACATGTGCAAAGGCCCCTTCTAAAAAACAAAGGGCATATGTGAGGACATGAAAGTCCAGTATAAACAGAGAGGGAGAGAACTAAAGATGGAGTCATACTCACTAGGATGGGCAGAACTGAAAAAACAGAAACTGACAAGTGCTGGTGAGGATATGGGGAAATGGAATCCTTGTACATTGCTGATGGGTATGTAAAATGGTGCAGTAGCCACAGAAGACAGTTTGGTAATTGTTCAACAAGTTAAACATATAATTACCATATGACTCTACAATTCCTCTTCTAGACATAGACCCAAGAGACTTGAAAGTGGGCCCTCAAATAGACACTTGCACACCAATGTTCAAACCAGCCCAAAGCTGAAACAACTCAAATGTATATCAACAGATGAATGGATAAACAAATAGTGGTGTATCCATACAATGATGTATTATTTGGCCATACAAAAAAATTAAGTATTGATATATGCTACAACATGGATGAACATTGAAAACATGCTGAGTGAAAGAAACCAGACACATAAGGCTACATATTGTATGGTTCCACTGACACGTAGTATCAGATTAAGCAAAGCTACAGAGATAGAAAGCACATTTGTGGGTTCCCAGTTGTTGGGGGTTGGGAGGTGGGGAAGGGGAATGAGGAGTAACAACTAATAGGTAACAACTAACAATTAGTAACAACCAATGGGGGGTTTCTGTTTGGGGTGAAGAAAAAGTCCTAGAACCAGATAGTGTTGATGGATGCACAACATTGTACATGTACTTAATGTTACTGCATCGTAGACTTTTATGTTATATATATTTTATCACAATAATAATAATCAAAGATGGAGCTAGGGAAGCACACTGGAATCAGCTGCTGAAGGACTTGTTATTAATGCTGTGAACAAAGAACAGATCATCGTAGCTGCTCCTCCTGGATTGGAGGAGGTCAACAGCATTATCAGAGAGAGAGACCAGTGGAGAGGTGAGAGCTGGGGACCAGAAGAGAGATGCAGGGGCATTGGACCAAGGGGCAGCTGTGGCGGTGATGGGAAGCTGACAGACTTGAGAAATGTGTAGCAGGTAAAACCACAGCACTTGGTGCAGGTTTGGATACACCATCATTCAAAATAAACCCAAGTCAACTCCCACATACATGTGTGCCCTTATCACTTATGGGACTTGGAGGAAGAAAGTTTGTATCTTATAGGGATGCTGGAAAGCTTGCTGGGAGAAGACCCTGGATTCTATATATATATATATATATATATTTCAATTGCAAAATATAACATATACACAGAAAAGCAATAAATTTCAAAGTATATTTTAACAAGTAGTTATAGAACAGACTTCAACGGTTGGTATGGATTACAGTTCCACAATTTCAGTGAATGCAGTTTTTGACTCTTTTCTTTCTTAGCTGCCTGACCCCAGGCAGGTAACTTCATTTCTGTGCCTCAGTTTCTTCACTTGTGAAAATGACTCCCTAGCTCTGCTACTATTTCACAGGTTGTTGTGTGGGATGCGAAGAGTCCTAAGACTTTCCCAGGAGTCTCGGGAAACCCAAATGAGCCGCTACTCCTTCAAGACAACACAGATCATACTGGGAAGGCGGCCGCACTGCGAGGGCTCATGTCACTGCTTGAGATGGCGGGTCCTTTCAACAGATTCTATTCAGTCTATTGGTGACTTTACAATAACCTCGAAGGTAACAGTGTAGTTGTTAAGGCTATGTTAAAAAGAAGACTGTTGGAAGCAGTGTGAATTGAGAAGAAAAGTTGTTCCTAAAAGCTACTGTCTTTTAATCCGCATTTGCCCCACCCCCTCCAGCGCAGACCCCGCCCCCGCTCAGGCCCCGCCACCAAGGTTAGCATGAGCCACGCCCCCTACTCTTCCAGCCCGCTGGGCTGCAGGCTCCCGCCTTCGCTAAGCTTTTGGTACCCTAGAGAGGATGAGAGGGCGCTTGATGGATGGGTGAGGTGGGAGAGTGGGAGAGGAGTGGTAGAAATTGGCAGGTTAGGAACTGGGGAGACCAGTCTGAGTCGAATCCCTTCATGGCCTCCTCTTCACTCACCCACTTGTTGAGAGCCTTGCTTTTGCATAATGTAAGTACTTGTTTAATGCGTTGCGATGGCTGGAGAGCTCTTCGTCTGTCTTTCTGCTCTCTCTCTGCCAGTGGGCTTCCGCCTTGTGTCTGTCTAGGTTGGAGCGCCTGGAGAGGAGCGCCTGGAGAGGAGAGGTGCTCCCCAACAGTTCCTGTTCGAACCCCGGCCCGGGGCCAAGGGCAGAGAGAAGCTTCGGGGCGACGGCGGGGGGTGGTTGGGGGGAGAAGCGGAGCACCAGAGGACAGTTTTCTGCAATTAAATCTGGTGCCAATTTGGATTCTTTTTTGCAAATAAAATGAAATTTTAACTTTTCAAACACCCCTTTTACAAAATGCATTTACAGAGACCGGTTTCCTATCATCTGATTAGAGGCATCTGCGTGCAAAAGCAAAACTGAGTCCACAAACACACATACACGCCCACACCCCTACCTCCTCCCTAGGTTTTCCCAAATGTATCAGATTACCAGTCGACGCGGCCCCTCCCCCACCTCGTCCTGCCCCTTCCTCTCCTCAATCTTAGGAGGAGTGCTCTCTGTGCCTTCCCGAGTCCCTGCGGGAGACTTTCAGTGTTAGAGAGTGTTTGTGTCGGGGGAGGGGGGTCATATAACGAAGAACCAGAAAGAACAAATTAGATAATCAAAAGAATTATAGTAATTGCTTTCACTTTCCCGGAGCCCCGCTCTGCGGATTCTTCCCCCCGCCCCCAGCGCTTCCCCTGGCTTTTCGTCTTGGGAATCCTCGATCTTTCCGAGCCCCTCCCCTCCCCCAGATTCCTCCTCTCTTCTCCCCTTGCTCACGCGCTCCCTCTCTTCCTCCGTTTTCTGGTATGCTGGAACATTCAGTGGAATATGATGAATGATCACCTGTCACAGCTTGTTTATTATAATGCAGGCAATCAATTACACATCCCCAACGCTGGCCGGCCTGCAGGAAATTTATATGCTCAGCACAAACCAATGTGAAAATGGAATCTCATTTGCCAAATGTCTTTCTCCCCGTACAGCACGATGATTAGAGTCTGTGTTTGTTTCAACAGTCGTGTACAACTGACAGTGCCATCATTTACTGCCTGGCACAGGTCACATTACTCTAACGCTTTATTTATTGTGTTACGAAGGCCAGCACAGGAAAAGGGCAAGGGTGTCTGTCAGGGATGCCACCGTGTTAAAAAGGGGGCGGGCAGGGCTGCATTCCCAGGCAGCTAAGCAGCCTCAGCCCTGGGCCCTGCCTCCAACCCCCTCCCCCCATCCCTGCCCACCCCCACCTCCTCCCAGGCATCCTGCTACAGACTTGGAGACCAGCCCTGGGGAGGCAGTTCTGGGTCTAAGAAGCTCCACAGATCTTGGAATCATATGGACCAGGGTTCAAATACAAATTCCGCTATTAGGAGTGCCACCCCAGGCCAGGGACTCAACTTCCCTGTGCCTCATCTGGAAAATGGGAGTTTTCCCATTACCCCCTTACAGAAACATTGTGATGTTGGGGACATCAAAAGTGCTGATAAACGTTGGCTCCTCAGATCACGCTTCAGCCAGGCTAAGACCCATTCTGAGGTAGAAAGGAAAGAGGTCCTGTGGAAGACACATGAGTTGGAATTCATGCCCTGTATTAAAATATCCCCCAATCGGGAACAAATGTTAAAATAAATTCAGTTTGAAATAGTGGTAAATGAAAGCGAGGGGTAAGGGGTATGGTACGTATAGTTTTTTTTTTCTCTATTATCATTTTATTTCTTTTTCCGTTGTCTTTTTATTTCTTTTTCTAAATCGATGCAAATGTACTAAGAAATGATGAATATGCAACTGTGTGATGATATTAAGAATTACTGATTATATTACTGATTATATTTGCAGAATGGAATGATTTCTAAATGTTTTGTTTGTTAATTTTTTTTAATTAATAAAAAAAAAGCGCAAAAAAAAAATATCCCCCAATCTCAACTTCCTGAGATGTGCCCATCTCAACACTTTGTTTCCCTTCCTAGTGGAATTTTACCATTTTGCTTCTTCTGCACCAACACACAGTGTGACTTGGGGAAGATAAAATTGTGCAGCTTTGGTTTCACAACTGTAAAAATAGTGCAGCGATTCTGGCCTTTCCATCTATGTGACCTCAGGTAAGTCTGTCCTTTAACCTCTTTGAACCTCTGATTCCTCCTGTGAGAAGTGGAGTGAGTAACTCCTAAATTGCCTGTTCCAGTCCTACGGGCAGGATCTAGGTGTAAAAAGTGCCTTGTAAACTGTAAAGCACCTGGCGAACAGCAGTTATCTGCCATGTGCCCAACCTCCATCCATCAGGTGTTCTGATTGATGCTCTCCATTTTGCTACAACTCAAATCTGTATATCCCACAACACTTGGCATAAAGTAGGGTCTCAGTAAATGAAGGGCGGGGGAATTCTCATATGTGTTTTTTTTTCTTTTTTTGCATGGGCAAGCACCAGGGAATTGAACCTGGGTCTCCAGCATGGCAGGCGAGAATTCTGCCACTGAGCCACCATTGCACCACACTCTCATATGTGTATTTAATTGTTCTTTATTGTATTGTTTATTTGCTAGTATTTTACATATGTATTTGTTGATGGCTGACTCTCCTACTAGTATGGAAGCTGCAAGGGGAAAGAAGCAAGGTGGGTTTTGTTCCCCTCTGTGTTCACAGCACCAAACCTAGTACTTGGCACATCCTAAGTGCTCAGCAAATATCTGTGACCTTAAAAGATGAATGAACGAATGGCTAAGGGAATAAATTCATTACCGAGGCAACCTCTCTGGTGCAAAGGATGGGTCCTGGAGAATGGATGTTTACAGATATCTTCACCTTCCCTGGTCCCTGCAGAATCAGGCTATCCCATGTGCACCCTGCCTTGCAGGGGTTATGCATACTACCTGTTTTCCTAAGTGCATGTCCCAGTCCTACTGGCAGGATCCGAGGTGTCCATCGATGTAAAAAGTGCCTTGACCCCACGGCTCAACCTCCTGGAACAAACTCGAACCACTCTCAGCCATGTTGTGGCTTGGAGCTTTGTACCCCAGAAAAACATTTTCTTAAACTTACTCTGTTCTTGTGGGTGTGAACCCTTGTAAATAGATGAGGTTACTTCAGATAAGGTATGGCCCAGGATGGGTCTTAATCCTATTGCTGAAGGCCTTATTGGTAAGGTCACACAGAAAGAAAAAAGCCACAGAGGGAGTAGTAAGAAGGTGAAAGTAAATGGAACCTGGAAGAGAAGGGAGAGGCCAGGAGAGGCTGCCACGTGCATTGCCATGTGACAGAGGAGCCCAGGACCAGAGATCGCTGGCAGTCAGCCACAGAATGCCAGTCTTTGCAGAGAAAGCATTGCCTTGATGACGCCTTGACTTGGACTTGTAGCCTCAAAACTGTGAGCCAGTACATTACCATTGTTTAAACCAACCCATTGGATGGTATTTGTTTTAGCAACAAGGAAACTAAAACATACATGCTTGTGGCATTTATCCACATTCGTGTTGGAACACCTGCCATGCTACATCTCTGCCCCTCCCAGTTGGTCTCCCAATGGACAGGAAGCTATGACTTATTCATAGTTGGATCCACAAAATGCCCAGTGCAGTGCCTGCTTCAAAACATGTATTTTCCAAACTACCCATCCCTCTGTCCATCCATTCATCCGTCCATCCACCCATCTATCATGATAATCTTTTTTGAACATTGATGTTTGGAGTACAACTCAGAATTCCATTAAAATATTCTGGGGTCAGGCAAAAAAATATTTAAGGCGTCATATTTTAAATGTGGGAAATTAACATCTGCATGGTATATTTTGGTCTAGTGGTTCAAATTTGTGGAAGGGATCTCTTTCTATAAATATAATTAGTCACCATCACTGTAATAATGGCCAGGGTGAGAGGGCAGAGTCGGCACCTCAGCAGCACAGCCTGGATAGAACTAGGCATTCCCTCTGCTGACTTGCTTCACTAGTTGACTAACAGACCTTATTCCCTGGCCCAGCAGACAATCTTCTGCCAACACCAGCTTCCCAACATGGAGGGGAAGCAAGAGCGAGTGCTGTGGAATCCTGGGGGAAAAACAGCCTGTGTTTGCTGCTGCTTTGCCAGTTGAGGCTCTAAGAGGGGCTGGTAAACAATGGGAAATGTAACGTTTGAGTGGCTGCAAAAAATTCTGTGGGAAATTCCCCTTGATGATATTTATGTATGACGGCTGTGACAAGGAAACCACAGGGCTTTCCATTTCAAGGGTTCCTGAGCAGACCACAATGGTGTTCAGAGACTGCAGTCTCCTGAAAAGCCCACCCGGGCCATAAAAGGCTGATCTTTCCATACAGGGAAAGACTGGGCTACATGCACAAAGTTTGCTATGAACTGCAAGTGGCTTGGTGGGGAGTTCACCCACTTTGCAGAGTTGGGGCCTTGGAAGTGTCTGCTCTTAAGACAAATCTGGCATAGCTGTTCCCTTACGTTTTTCTGGCCTTGAGAATGTGGGGCCTGGTTGCTATGGATGAGCTTGGACTCAGCTCCATGTGCAGAATTGTGGGAATCTCAGCCCCCTTCCAGTCTCTCTCATCTAATTGAAAAATCCAAAATGGGGCCTGATATGCCCTCCCCACAGCACTGTCCTGTTAAAACGTGGCCTCCTGCTTTCTCTGTTCCCAAATGTAATGGATATTTATTATAGCCAATCCGTGTTTTGCTCACTTTAAATGTAATAAACATTCAAAATACTACTAGGGTCAATGTCTTATCAATGAAGATGTGGTAATAATATGGGTCAGCTTAAAGGTAAGGTTTATAGACTTACAGAGATACTCAGTAGATGAGAAAATTGAGACTTGAAGTTATTAGTAATGATGTTTCAGCTGCAACAAATCCTAACTCAAATGGACTTAAGACAGATCAAAAATGTATTGGATTATCTAACTGAGAAGTCCAAGGACTGTATTAGCTTCAAGTATGTCTGGACCCAGCTTCAATTAGTGTCTTCAGAAATCTGCCTCTCTTCAGCAATGTGGCACTGCTTTTCTCTATATTCGTTTAAATTTCAGATTATTTCTTTCCATCTGGGGGTCCCAGGAATTTTTGTTTTACATTTTCCTAGAGGCGAATCCAGCCTTTCTTCTAGTTTTCTATGTAACTGTGCCAGGGTTAGATCTGGTTGGCTTTGATACCCATTGCTGAGAGATGGAATGGTCAGAGTGGCCAGGGCTCAGTGATTTGCTCATTGTGGAAACCTAGGATCCCCCAAAGAAAATCTGGAGTACTTTTACCAGAAGGAGGAACAGATGCTGGACAGGCAGAAAAATCTGATGTCCTGTACACGCAGGTCCCACAGCCAGGATGGGCAGTCAAACCTGCATGACCATCCTGCATGCCCTTCTCTCTACCTTCTCCATTCTGCCTAAGCCCACCATGGGGAACCCCCTACGGCTCCTGAATACGGAGCCTAGTCAGTAGTTTTCAAAATGTCTATCTTGGGAGCAGCAGTGGTGGAGTGGGAGGTGGGGCAAGGAGAACAGTTAAAGGAAGCTCAGCGCCTGTGGCTATAGGCCACCACCACCCTTCCCTCCCATCTCAACTGTCCAGCAATTCTTCATTTCTTTTTCCCCCTGGGCGCATCAAACCCAAGTCTCCATATGGCAAGCAAGAATTCTACCATGGAACTACCTGTGCACCCATATCCAGCAATTCTTGTGTCTGTATATTCAGTTCCTGTGTACACTTTCATTTGAACAAAAGCCTCCCCAGATTTTCTTAAGCTCGAAAATCAGTGATTTTCTATGACCTCTGCCCTCTCACCCATTTGTAGATGAGAAGCAATAGCCCAGGAAGAGGCAAGGACTTGACCAAGGCCACACAGCAAAATAGTGTAGAGTGAGTCTGAGAAATCACACCCCCTATTCTCATCTCCTGCCCCTTCCACCAGCAGCCTCCCAAACTGATGCTGGGGTCAGAGAGCTATGGACAGAGACCACAATACACACACCTGCCTTCCCTTCCCTGTTTATTTAGCCATGAGTTTAGCACAAAGGGGCAGCTTCCCAGAACACAGCAGAAAGAGAAACCTTTGTGTGGCATTTTTTCTCTTGTCTTCTGGTTTTCCCATACCCAGAGCAGGAAGCTATTAGGAACTTACTCTGTAGACAGGATCCTGCCAGAATTGAGATAAACAGCTGGATTCCTGCTATTCCCTCCTTGTACTCTGAGCTTACATCACTGTTCCAGGAGAAGTTACATGAGTAAGTCATGTGCTTTCTTTTAGGAGGATGTTTACAAACAACTGCTCTGTCCTCCCAGTGCCTGGAAAGCTGGATCTCCATCACTCTGGCCCTGCCATGCATTTCAAACACATCTTTCTCCACACAGATCATGGCTAACAATCCCAGCTGGCCTCTTTGAGTACATACAATATTCCTGGAACTGTGTGCTAAGCACTTGACACATTATTTCATTGAATCTTCCCAAACACCCCAGCGTAGTACATGCCATTATTACCCTTGTTTTATATATAGATGAGGAAATGAAGTTGTGGGGAGATGAAAATTTGTCCAAGTTCTCCAGCAAGCTTCAAACCCAGGCAGAGTCAAGAGACTGAGCGCTTCCTTACATTGCTACCCTAGACACACAATGAATGAGAGCTTTGCATGAGGAAGATGCAAATTACTGCCCGCACCTGTGTATGGACAGAAAGTTCTCTGCCTCCTTCAGGCCCTGGTAACTCTCCCGCTGCCCAGGGCCTTCCAACTGAGCTTGCAGAGTTCTGTGTTTTCTTTTCCTTCTTTCCTAGGCTGTCTCCCCTGGGGTATTCGGCAAACACATTCAGAGGATTACGGGGAAAGAACTCTTGTACTACTGAGGGGGAATGGCTTGTAAAGTGCCAGCGGAACACAGGTAAGTCAGGTAGAGCAAGGCCCACGGCCTCATTACTTAGATTACCTTACAGCAGCTTACTGAATTAGCGTGATTCTTAACGTTCTCATCTTGGCTCTTCTCCAGGGCAGCCAGCTGGTGCATTCAGTGCCACTCAGCTCGCCTTAACTCAATTAACTAAGCTGGGCTGAGCCGGGCTGAGCTGAACTGAACAAGTATTTCTTAAGCACTGTGCTGGCTGCAGGGGGTGTGAGGGAGACAAAGGAGGTGAAAACACACACTCTCCCCTAAGGAGTTGCCCCGTGCCCTTTATGAATAATATGGGGCAATATTTTTCAAGCACCACCTTCACGATTTTGGCCAGATCTGCATCCCTTCCCCACACGCTCCCCCTAGCTGCACCCCACCCCGTGCTACTTATTTTTCTTTTAAAAATATTGATTCAGTTTTTTTTTTACATGGGCAGGCACTGGGAATCAAACCCAGGTCCTCGGGCATGGCAGGCAAGCACTCCTACCTGCTGAGCCACTGTGACCCGCCCTTGATTCAGTTTTTAAACTTAGTTTATTTTAAAAGGAAATGTTACATCACTATTGTAAATGGGAAACCTGTATTTTTCTACAACATGATAAAATAGATACATAACTATTAGAAGTGGGAAAGGGTTGCCTGCGGAGCTTGTAACATCGCCTTGTGTACTCAGGCAACAATAAAATGCCTGAGCCCTGGGAGTGCTTGGACTTGACTCTGAATCCTGGCTTTGCCATCTGAGTGACTCCAGGCAATTGCCCTGTCTTTCCCAGCCGTAGTCTCCCCCTCTGGAAAATGGTAATACTAAACATTGCTTCCTCCTATAGCTGTTGTTGAGAGTTAAAATCACAAATAAAGTACTTAGCGCTATGCCAGGCACATAGTACACCCTCAAAACATAAAAGCAAGTAGGTAGGAAAACAAGTTTGAAATGTAGTAATAATAAAGTAGCTAACCAAGCAAGCATTTGTCAACCAAGCAAGCATTTGTCATGGGCCAAGAGCTGTGAAGTGCTTTTCCTGCATTTACCTTACGCCATCCCCCCAATGTCCTGTACGTAAATGATATTACTACCCCCATTTTGTAGATACGAAAACAGAGAGGTGGGGCAATTTCTCAAAGGCCACATAGCCAAGGATGTGAACTCTGGGAAAGCCAAGTGACAGTGTGAAAAGTAACTTAGGAGTCCACCAGGGTGTACGGGTGAAACCTGGCAGGAGGTGACTGATTGCAAAAGGCTGCTGGGATCCTGGAAGTCGACTCCTGACAAGTCGCTGCAACTCTGCCTGGATGGTTCTGTCCTTGCTGGACTCCTTCCAGCAGTGTCTCTTTATCAAGTTGTCCTTTCAGGGGTCTGCCAAGATGGAGTTTCCTGAGAAACCATCCTCAGCCTTCACATCTTTTCTAGCTGACACACCTCTAGCTCTTAATGGACTTCACCTGCCCCTCTTGTGTCCCATCAGCCCACTGACAAATTCGGTCTCTGGAAGACCTTCCCTTTGCTCTGCAGTCCAGCTCTCCTCTGCTACGCCAGGTACAAGCCAACGAGACAGTCATGCAGCCTCTTGCTAATTATTCACTGCTGGTGCAAAAATTAGCAAGTCTCAAGTTCAAATGTATCCTGTTATGACTTCCTCTAAAGAGATGCGGTATGATTTGCAGATGCAGTTTGAGTCTGGTATGGACAATCCTGCTCTACCTCTGAAGGATGTTACTATGGGGGTTGTGTTAGGTTCCTAGGGCTGTTGTCACAAAGTAACACAAACCTGGTGGCTTAGAACAGCAAAAATGTATTCCCTCACAGTTCTGGAGCCCAGAAGGTGTCAAGAGGGGCAAGCTCCTGCCAAAGGCTGTAGGGGAGAATCCTTCCTGGCCATTCCAGTTTTGGGTGGCTCCTGGCATTCCTTGACTTGTGGCTGTATCATCCCATCTCTGCCTCTGTCTTCATAGGGCCATCTTCTGTGTTGCCATGCTTCCTTTTCTATCTATTATAAGAACATCTCATTGGATTTAGGGCCCATCCTATTCCAGGATGATCTCATACTGATCTTTAACTACATCTGCAAATTCCCTGTTTCCAAATAAGGTCACATTCTGAGGCTCCAAGTGGACATGAACTTCATGGGGAACTGGTTGGGGGCGGGGGGGGAGGCACCATTCAACCCAGTAGAAGGACCCTCAAATCAAAGAGGTGCCTGGTATTCTTTGTAGCCAGGTGTGCTGGTTTGAATCTGTGGTGAATCCCAGAAAAGCCATGTCCTTTCATTCTCATTCAGTATTGCTTGCTGGGAGCTTTTTGATTGTTCCCATGGAGATGTGACCCACCCAATTGTGGGTGGTAACTTTTGATTAGATGGCTTCTAATCTCACCCATTCCCGGTGAGTCTTGATTTGTTTACCAGAATCCTTTAAAAGAGGAAGCATTTTTTGGAAAGAGCAGCAGAGCCATGAGAGAGCCATGAGAGGAGAGAGTAATGAGAACCACGAGAGCCCAGGCAGCCAGAGAACTTTGGAGATGAAGAAGGAAAATGCCCCAGGGGGAGCTTCGTGAAACAAGAAGCCTGGAGAGAAAGCTAGCAGATGTTGCCATGTTCACCATGTGCCTTTCCAGTTGTGAGAGAAACCCTGAATATCATCGACCTTCTTGAACCAAGGCATCTTTCCCTGGATGCCTTAGATTGGACACTTCCATATCCTTGCTTTAACTGGGACATTTTCATGGCCTTAGAATTGTAAACTTGCCATTTAATAAATGGCCTTTTAAAAGCCATTCTGTTTTTGGTATATTGCATTCCAGCAGCTAGCAAACTAGAACACCAGGTTGTTGTGTTTTTGAGCCTGATGGGCACAAACTTGAAAGGGCTTGATTTTCCTCCTAAGACAAATGTCAGCCGTGTTCTTTCAAATATCCCTTTTTCCAGCCTTTAGCAGCAAATATGGGCAGATTCCTGTAGCTTTTTGGACATGTCCCAATATTAAAAAGTTCAGGTTAGTTTAAAATTCCACCTCAGTCCCTCGTCCTGAAGCTCAGGCTTACCCAGGCCCCAGAAACCTGGAGTGAACCTGATTGCCTCTTTCTTTTTTCTTCCTGTCTGCTTCTGATTCCCAAAGTGCACAGAAAAGCATTGAACCCATGGTCAAATAAATCTGGCCAAAGCTGCATTTAACCAAGTTAACCAGTTGTATTTACTTTAGACTTAGTTGATGTGTGAATGCACATCCAAGAGTAGGTGGTTTCCAAACCTATTTGCCTAGGAAACTATTTTTCACAGAACATCCTACCACCTTGGAGTTCCCCAGAGCACACTTTGGGAAATACAGAATACTGTAAGATATAAAATATATCCACACCCATATACCTAGCAATAGAAGATGTTTTCAAGTCAATACACCGATTATGGAACAATTTTATGATTTATTCAGAAAATTGGCTTAAAGATCACTGTGGACAAGACTCAACTTGGCTGGAAGACAGCAATCCCTCAGTAGAGCTACGTGGACAATGAAGCTGGCCAACTTTTATTCTGAGAAGGAATGAAAGATTGAAAGTAGCCTGATTTTCCTAAACTCTGTTTCAGCAACCTCCAGGAGGTTAAAACTCTCAAATATAAAGGGAAGTGCTTTCAATAAAAATTTACACTGTAATGTAGTCTATAGTTTATGCAATTATATGTTATACAAATTCGACTATTGGGATTCAGCAAAGTGCTGCTGCTGCTGATGGTGATAAAAGAAAAGATGGGAAGAATAAATTTAAGTCCCAGGCAAGGTTCCACCTTCATTCTTCTGCAGTGGATATGGGGACCAACCAATAGTCTCAGCCTGAGTGTGAATTCAGAGTTTAAATACCTGTTGTTTTCATTATATAATACAACCTCTAAATGCTGGCCTATTTCTTTATCTGGTGCTCAAATAAAAAAACTGCAACCCCTACTCCAAGACTCGAGGAAACCCAGCTGTGCTGGACTGACTGGGAGAAAGCACATCAGCCTCCAACTTAATGTCTTTCCATGGGTTTTCAGGGGTAATTTTGGCCATAGTCTTGTGCTCAACTCAGGCTCTAACTGTAGAGCTGTACTACCATGACGGATGTAACTCCCTGGAATTGCAAAGTTGTGGAGAATCCAGTTTTGCAAATCTTTCCTAAAAGCCAGGACTACCTATGACTGGGTTCAGCAAGGGCCATCAAGGTGTCATTCAGTCATCCTTCCTTCATGCCTCAGCCTCCACTTCCTCCCTCTTCCCCCAAAGCTTGGAGAACTTTTTTTTTTTATGTGGTGTGTTACCTGCACGGGCTAACTCATTTATGCTCATTAGTAATCTAGCCAGGATTTGTTTAGTTGGTTAGCCACCAGCCAGCAGGGCTCTGAGGGAAGGGGGATCAGAGGGCACAGGGGTTCAGCAAGGTTTTCTAGCGGGAGAACAGAGAACCTGTTCTCGCTCCCTTTCAATTTGGTCCTCTTGCACAAAAGTCCACTGCCCTCAGAATGATGTCCAAACTCAAGGTCCTTCTTAGGCTGGCCCCAGCCCACCTCCATAGGCTGAGCCCCACCAAGACAGGGTCTGGATCTCATTCCTCAGAAGGAACCTGCATAAAACGCCAATACCACACATGCAAGTCTCAGCACAGGTCTCATCAAAAAAAAAAAAAAAAGAAAAAAAAAGAACTGGATTGCAATTTAAATCTTTACCAAATTTCTTGAGGAACACCAAAAATAGATTCTATTTATGATGTGAAGCACAAATTTTGAACTTTTATATTTCACCTCCTGGCAGCTGCCCCCAACCAAATGCCTCTCAAATTCTGACTCTCCTTCAGCTCTACCTTCTCTCACCCGCCTCCTCTTTCCCCTTCCAGATTGAGCTTCCACTCTTTCCAAGGAGTACAGAGTAGTTGGTTAAGAGCCTGAGCCCTGGGGCTAGACTTGCTGGGTTCAAATTTAGTTCTATTGTTTGCCAACTTGGCAGGTACCTGGCACATGGTAAATGCTCAATGAATGTGACTTCTTGTTATTATTGTTGTTAAAATCCTGTTGGCCTCTCCAAAATATATATTGTTTTTACTTGGCCCATTTTTCCATTGATACAACAAATGTGTATTTGTTTCCTAGGGCTGCCATAGCAAATTGTCACAAACTGGGTGGCTTAAAAGCAACAGAAATTTATTCTCTTACAGTTATGAATGCCAGAAATCCAAAATGAAGGTGTTGTCAGGGCTATGCTCCCTCCAGAGGCTCTAGAGGAGATTCTGTTCCTTGCCTCTTCCAGCTTCTGGGGCCTATGGTATTCCTGAGCTTGTGGCTGTTTCATGCCAAACACTGCCTCCGTCTTTACGTGGCCTTCTCCTTTTCAATCTGTCTTGTCTCTATGTGTCTGTTATAAGGACACTGATCATTGAATTTAGGGCTTACCCAGATTATCCAGGATAGTCTTATTTTGAGATCCTTAATTTAATTACATTTGCAAAGACCCTTTTTCAAAATAAGATCATCTGCACAGGTTCTGGGGATCAGGATATAGAGATATCATTTTGGGGCACCACCATTCAACTCACTGCAGAATGATACTGGATCCTTCCTCTGGTGGGTGATGGGCAGGAAAGAGGGCTACATACACCTCTAATTCTTTTCTTTTCTTTCTTTTATCTTTGCTGTGAATGAATAAATCTAGTCACAGTCAGCATCAGGTACTTCGGAATATGGAAGGAAAGAGAGGCAGATTACAGAAAGACCCCATCAAATTCTCCATTTCATTGAGGCTCATGTCACTCTTTAAATGATACAGGCTTGCAGCCATAGAACACCTAACTGTAAGAGCTCCCACATCTCAGCTGGGATGAGGGTAGCCTCGCACAGAGCAGAGAATTTAAGCCGCAGGGCCTGAGGCTAACTTTTAGGCAGGCACAGTCTGTCTAAGGAGTGGGGACAGACCATCTCAGATTTCCCACTGAGAGTGGTCACCAGCATGTGTGGCTGGCTGGAGGGAGTTCAGGTTAGTTATTTATTGATATCCTGTGTTAAGATTCCCGCCTCAGCTACAATGAAGGGATCCGGGCGGCAGTGACTTCACTCAACTCAAATTGCAATCAGCCAGCCTCTTGGCTCATGTGTCTCTCTACCCAGAACTATTTTTGGTGTATGTTCATAGACAGCACACACTAGAGTATTTGGTATTTGGGATGCAAGCGTTAAAGCTGATTGAAGTTAGCTGCTAATGAGCATGCCTAGAATAGATATACTCCATGTGTGTAAGTGTGTGTGTACTCCCTGTGTGGGCTCCACTGTGTGTCTGTAAAGCAGATATCTACAAACTTGCCCTCAGGTGACCTCACTGGTGTCCATGAGCTGCTGCTGCTGCATAAGCTAAGATGTCCCTAGATTGAAACTGGGAATGGAAGAAATTTGGCCTCTCCCAAATAATCCCTTGCCAGGCACTCTCTCATCTATATTCTATCTGTTCTTCAAAGCTTAGCCCATCCCACCTTATCCAGGGAGCCTTGCTTGACCATCCTCTAAACTCCTAGACTAGGGGTAGCAAATAAGTTTCATTCAAGTGGCAACTCAGATCAAGTTGGAGTGATTATCTGGACCATGGTATTGAGGAGGATGCTGAGGATAGGCAGGGCTGCGAGGCATGGCACCATGAGAATTAGTGATGTCTGTCATGGGGAAGGAAGGGAGAGGGCCACTATTTGCCAAATCTGCCCTTGAGCACTTATTTTTGGTATCATTTAGTCGGAAATGAACACAAATTCATGTCATCTCTATCTATTTTTCTTCTTCAGTAGATCAAAAGTTCCTTGAGGGCAGGAATTATGGCTCAAAGCCTGGGCATTTCCCTACTGTTTTTTTAAAAAAAGGACCTGGATGTAGTGGGCACTCAAAAAAATCTAAGAAGTAATTCATTTTCATTGTTATGATTCTGAATTAGGTCAGGAAGACAATCTCTCTCTGAAACACAGTCCTATAGAGGTTTCTCAGGGTAAATTTGGATGGTCACTAAAGGGTAGGATGCCTAGTCTTGGTAACTCACTCTCTCTTCCCAGCTTTTCCCACGGGCAGCAGATCTCACCTACCAAATCTTACTTGTGTACTGGGTCGTCTCCCTCTAATAGAACAATCCTGTGATTGTTCACTGCAATTATAACATTAGGCCCATCTATCAAAGAGTGCTCTCCTGAGTAGTTTGGCTTTCCTAATGGAATGCAGTGTCCTAAACAAGAAGAGAAGCATCATAATGTGGGGTTTTATGTAGGCTGGTTTCTGGCTGTAAGCTGTGAACCTGAAATGATAGTTAAATCGATGGAGAGGCACTAAGCTAGAGCCTGTGAATCTGGGTGTCTGCAAAACCCAGTTATTGACAGCTCTGAGTGGATGCATTGCAGGCCGGGCTCTCCCAGCTTTGATTGGGCTCTGTCTCTCTGCGGACAGGAGCAGCCCAAGAGAAATGGAAATATTATGGCTGCTAGCTGATTGTTTTCACAGTCTACATGACAGACCACCCCCCGAACAAGACTCTAGGTCAAGTGCTCTTTTCCACTTTGTGGATCTATCGGGGGAAAATTAGCTCTCGGTGGTATTTCCAATTATGGAGAAAAGCACTTCCTCTCTGCCCTGGCTCTAATGTGTCTGGCAGTGGACCAAGAGGCAGGAAGACTGTCTTACACCCCAGCCTCTTTCACCGGCTCACGGCGTGACCTTGGGAAGGGATTTAACCTCTCAGCTCCTTTGCCGTTTCATCTATAATGATCCCATATTTTACTACTTCATAGTCATGCTCTAGGATAAATGAGATGAGCCTCTATATCTTTTAGTCCCCCAGAAATATTGGAACTGGGTAAGTGCAAAGTGTAGCCATTTCCTTTGTGCTGCCCGTGTTACTAACTTGTGGGATTTCTGAATAATGGCAAAAAATGGATGGAGTTACCCAATTGTCTTTTTTTCCCCTAAGAGCCTTGAGGCATTTCAGGAATATTGTTTTGTTTCTCTTCTCTTTTATTGGGTGGATAATGTTTGCCCACTTCTTAAGTCAGCAAACTGACGGGGGCTAGCCTCAAAGTGAACCACACAGATAGACTGGAAGTAATTCCTTACTCCTGATCTAGTGTAGGGCTGTACTGCCAATGTGAAGATGGCTAGGGGGTATTTGGGAAATACTGGCTCAGACACAACTATTAAGCTGTATCTCAGGCTCTTCTTTTGCTTTCCCTTCACTTCAGCCTTGCCGACATTTTTCACCTCCTCACAAGCATTTGCCCACCTCAAAGCATGCACACCTGCTCCCCCCTCTGTGGGAGGCTCTTCCGGCACATGCTTCCTCTGGTCCATCTCTCCCCAGTCCCCCAGCCGCCACCCCCAGCCTCAGCTTCAATGTCACCTTTGCAGTGAAGGCTTTCTGATCCCAGGCTATGTCAGACCCTGACACTGTATGCTCTCATAAACACTGTACTTTTCCTTTCTAGAGCTTATCACACTTTTAATTAAATAATCATTAGTTTAATGTCTGTCTTCTGCACTGTGGACTCCATGAGGGAATGGACCTATTTATCTTGTTTATTACTATGACCCCAGACCCAGCAGACATTCAATAAAAATTTGTAGAATGAATGAATGGATGAATGGATGAGTGGATGGGTAATGGATGGATCAGTGGGTAGATGATGGATGGTTGGATGGATGGATGGATGGGTGGATGGGTGGATGCACAGATGTATGTATAAGATGGATAAGTGGATAGATGATGGATGGATCAATGGGTAGATGATTGATGGAAAGAAGAGTGGGTGGGTAAGTGGGCAGATGTATGGATAATAAGTGGGTGGAGGGGTGGGTGGGGGGATGGGTGGATGATTGGATAAATATATGTATGTACCTATACATATAGGTATGTACATATGTAAGGGTGAACCAAATTATCAGTATTCATTGTTGAGAGCAAGTTCTAAGAACAATCTAAATGTTCAGAGAAATTCAGGGATGCCGACCTGGGATACTATTTGCCAAGCCCTGTATTTGGGTTTTGGTTCTATAGTCTCTAGGTGAGGGGATATTTGTTGTTTTACCTCCCTAGTATCCAAACACTTTCCCAGTCCACATCAATTAAATAACCTAAGTAGATCCAAAGAGAGCAAACCCTAGGACTCTGCAGCTCCTGGGAAAGAGGGGATCTATTTTTGAGGTTGCTAAGTTTGTAGAATATAATATAATAAACCAGAAGCTGCTGGGAACATAATGTAGGGAGAGCTTGCTGAGAATGAACCCATAGGAAAAAAGAGCAAGAGATGGAGAGAGAGAGAGATTACTTGTAACATAATTCAAATGTCTGCATCCAGCCATGCCTGAAGCTAGACATTCCTGAACTTTTCATTTTTAATATATTTCTTTATTTATACCAATTTGAATATTTTCCCCTCACTTTCAGGCAAAAGAGATGCCACTTGAAGTGTGATTGTTTCATGTAATATGCTTTATAGTCACATGGCTATTCACTCTGTAGATACTCATTGAATACTATTGAGCTAGGTCCTGAAGATATGTCTATGGAAAGAAAGATACAGTCCTTGCTCTCTCTCTCTCTTTTTTTTTTTTTAGTTATGATGAGTGCTACAAAAGAGTATATTATGACTAAGTAGGCTGCAAGGATGGTTTAATATCGGAAATTACATCATTATAATCGCCCACTAATGAATTAAAGGAAAAGACTCAAGCAATCATCTTTTTTTAAAATACCAAAAAACACCAAACGCAAACATTCTTAACTTTTGATCATTCTGTTCTACATATATAATCAGTAATTCACAATATCATCACATAGTTGCATATTCATCATCATGATCATTTCTTAGAACATTTGCATCTATTCAGAAAAGGAAATAAAAAGAAAACAGAAAAAAATTCATACATACCATACCCCCCACCCCTCCCCATCACTGATCACCAGCATTTCAGTCTAAATTTATTTCAATATTTGTTCCCCCTATTATTCATCTTTATTTCATATGTTTTACTCATCTGTTGATAAGGTAGATAAAAGGAGCATCAGACACAAGGTTTTCACAATCACACAGTCACATTGTGAAAGCTATATCATTATACAATCATCTTCAAGAAACATCGCTACTGGAACCCAGCTCCACATTTTCAGGCAGTTCCCTCCAGCCTCTCCACTGCATCTTGACTAACAAGGTGATATCTATCTAATGTGTAAGAATAATCTGCAGGATAACCTCTCGACTCTATTTGGAACCTCTCAGGCATTGACACTTTATTTTGTCTCATTTCACTCTTCCCCATTTTGATTGAGAAGGTTTTCTCAATCCCTTGATGCTGAGTCTCAGCTCATTCTAGGATTTCTGTCCCATGTTGCCAGGAAGGTCCACACCCCCGGGAGTCATGTTCCACATAGAGAGGGAGAGGGTACTGGGTTTGCTTGTCATGTTGGCTGGAGAGAGAGGCCACATCTGAACAACAAAAGAGGTTCTCTTGGGGGTGACTCTTAGGCCTAATTTTAAGTAAGCTTGACTTATCCTTTGTGGGGTTAAGTTTCATATGAACAAACCCCAAGATTGGGGGCTCAGCCTATAGCTTTGGTTGTCTGCACTGCTCGTAAGAATATCAAGAATTCAACTTGGGGAAGTTGAATTTTCCCCCTTTCTCACCATTCCCTGAGGGGGACTTTGCAAATATATTTTTATTCACTGTTCATATCACTCTGGGATTTATCAAGCAATCATCTTAGTAGATGCAGAAAAGGTTTGGGTAAAGTTCCACAATTATATATTTTTAAAAATCTTAATAAATTAGGAATGAAAGTGCTCTTCACTAATTGATGAAGATTCTATACAAAAACCTACAGCAGATATCACTCTTAATAAAGAAACTTTAAGCATATCCTGTTTAATATTAGGAAGTAGACAGGACATAGGCTAGCGCTGCTATTGTTTAACATAGTTTTGGAAATTCCAGTCAATATGATAAATTAAGGGAAAGGTGTGTGACACAAGGAAAAGATGGCATGATCATCTATGTAGAAAATCCAAACAGAACAAACTATGAGAACAAATAAGAGAGCTCAGGAAGGTTACTAAATAGAAGATCAACATACAAAAAGCAATAATATTCCTCTAAAGCAGTGATAACCAAACAGATCATGTGATGTTAGAAAACATATCTTCTTCAATAATAACAAAAACAATAAGGTACCTAGGACCGTACTAGGGCTTTATAAAGAGAAATTCTAAGCCTATTAAAAGACATACAAGAATATGTGCATGAAGTCCTTTTGTAAGCTAGGCACTGCATTTTAGTACATTTTATTTTTTTAAATAGGTAATATTGCAGCCAAGCACAGGAAGAAAACTAAGTCACGGGAAGATTTAACAACTTGTCCAAGATCACACCAGTAGCAAGTAGAAACCCTGGATTGGAACCCAGGAGGTGTGGCCCCAGAGAGGGTGTCTCAGCCACTGCACCAACTGCCTCACATCAACAGGTACAGAAAGGCAGCACATGATGATGACTGTCCTCCTCAAACTAACGTTTACATCCAGTGTAATTTTAAGAAATCCATCAAGACTTTTTAGGGGAAAGTTCATTTGAAAATTTATATGGAAGGATGAAGGTTCATGAATCCTCAGGACAACTTTGATAATGATGAGCCAAGAAGAGGGAGCGGGGAGGAAAGACTCACCCTTCCAGGTATCGGGGAAAATTACAAATAAACCAGTGAGATGCTGGTGCCAACAGACAAGCAGAGCGATGGAACACAATAGAGAGACTAAGACACACTGTACTTGAGATTTGACCGAGGTGGCTCCAGAGTAGTGGGGGAAAGGATGAAATCATTGGGAAGATGCTCTAGGGCCAACCCGCTGACTTTACACAGGAAAAACAGAGTTGTACCCCTACCTCGCTCCATATACAAAAATTAATGCCAAAGAGATTAAAGGCTTGAATGTGAAAGGTGAACAACCATGCTAACAGAAGAAAGTATAAGAATATCTTTGTGGCTGTGGGCTGAGAAAGAATTTCTTAAAGGCCAGAAAAGCAATGAACCATGAGGAGGGAAACTGATGATATGACTACACCAAGATGAGGGATTACTCTTTAATATAGGACATCATAGGCATGGTTTCCAGTTTCATTCCTCTACCTTATGAAGGTCAAGACCCCTGTCCAGCATTGAAAAGTTAAAAAGGTCATTGTCCAGATATCCCTGAAGACTAAGAGAAAGATCAAATGAGAGGAGGGGGGTATAACTGAGAAATCAGGATTTTACAAATGACTGTGACTGCCGACTCGTTTTATAGACATTTCTTTTTAGTATCTAGTGTTTTAGAATAGCCAAAAGGAAATTCCTGAAGTTGTTGAACTGTAATCCAGTAGTCCTGATCTTCGATAATGATTGTATAACTATATTGTTTGCATGGGTCTACTTCTGAGTGTTTTGTTCTATTCCCCTGATATATATTGTCAGAACAATACTCCACTGTTTTAGTTAACCTACCTCTACTGTAAGTCTTAAAATTGGGTAGAATGCAATACTAGTGGTTACGAAGAAGGAGGGGGGTATGGGATGCTTGGGGTTTTCTTCTTTTTCCTTTTTATTTCTTTCTCTGGAGTAATGCAAATGTTCTAAAAGTTGTCATGGTGATGAATGCACAACTATGTGATGGTACTTTAAACCATGGACTGTTAACTCTGGATGGATTTAATGGAGTGCGAATATATCTCAATAAAATTATAAAAAAAAAAACAGGTGATGTACTGGGTGAAGACATTTGCCACATCTAAAGCTTACACACTTACCTTAATATCTAATATAATAAAAAATGCTTAAAAAACACAATAAATAGAAAAATCCAATAGAAAAAAGGTCAAATGGACAGTTCATAGAAGGGGAAACCCCCAAAAACATATGAAAAGATGCTCAAGTTCACTAGTGATCAGGGAAATGCAAATCAGATCAAGGAGACCACTTTAGTCTCATTAAAAAGGCAAACACTTTAAAGTAGGAAAATATCAAGTGGGGAAAAGGACTCTTCAGGGCCCTTGTGAGGGGCATGTGCATGGCCAGGTCTCTTGGGAGCAGTCCAAGGCACTTGTGGATTTGAGTATGTGCAGACCCATGACACTGAAACCCCTGCCTGGTGTGCATCCCAGAGACACTCTGTACTGGACCACGAGGGCACATATGTCAGGATATTTGTGGCTGCCAGGTATGTCAGAGCAAGCAGATGGAGATGACTGAAGTGTCCATTCCTGGGGGAAATGGATAAGCCAAATATGATAACAAGAGGTGGTGAAGTGATATGCAGCAGGCAGATATAATATACTGGGTTTACATATACTATCAGGGATAGATCTTAAAAACAGTGTGCAATGAAAAAGGTAAGAACTAGTCTGAGATTTATGACACAATGTCATTGACATAAATTTAACATATATGCTCACAAAACAACACAATTTATGTTTTGTAAGCATTGGAAAGTGGATTGGAAGATTTATTTCAAATATGCTGGAGTTGGTGCCTTGTGCAAGGGAGGGCAATGAGAAGTAGTAACAGAAGATGTAGGCAAAAATAATAGAATAATATGTAATAATAAAAGTAATAACATACTAATACAAAAAAAAAAGCATGAGGGTCTTGAATGGATACTTGGTGACTGTGTGATTCTATAAAGGCTGTGCACTGAGGTCCAAACTTTACAAGGAGGGAAGGAATCATATAAGAGATTAATTGGTGACAGTTGTACTAAGGACCTGGAAGAATCTGGGTCCTGAAAGTGCCCAGCTGGGATATAAATTCTGCTCTGGTATGTCAGGGCAGACTTTGTTAAGGAAAGGGTGCTGAGCTAAGACCTGGAAGGAAAACTGGAGCAGTCTAGGTAAAGAACTGGGCAGAGATATCCAGGCAGAAGGAGCAGACTGTGTTCGAGCCTGGAGATGGGCAGGCACTAAGGAATGCCCAGGCTGCCAGGATGGGGAGGAAGTCGTAGTTCTCATGTCATGGCTCTGCCCTCTCCATCACCCTGAGGAAGTAGAGTGGACAGAGCTGGCTGTGGGTTTGTGCCATGCTGGGACACCCATGCAGATGCTCACAGGGACAAGGTGATAGAAATTAGCAAATCATCTGGAATCATATTAAACACTGACACGCATAATCACAGGCCATCGCATATTCCAAAAAAAAAAAACAAATCAACAAAAAAACCAACACAGGAGCCCTCCTCAAAAAAGAAAGATTTTGGCTTTTGATGGAGACCTGGTACCAGTTTCCTCTTTAAGAAAAACAATAATGGATGTGTGATGAGAAGGAGTGGCTGACACTGGACCCTAACGATGCTTGAAATAATAAGGAAGGGTGGGGACTGTGGATCAAAGGGGAATATATCCCGGTCAAGAGGACAACTGCTGCTTACTCCAGACGGTGCCTGCCCCTGCCCCCCAGAATGTGGTCCCAGTGTTGACAGATCTTTTCTTTTTTTCAGAGAAGCTGTTAATTAGGATTTTTATGTGAGATCTTTGAATTTTACATGTTAGAATATAATTTAAAAATTTAAGAAAAAAATAGTGGGTCAAACGAAACAATTCCACAGGCTGCATCTGAACCCTGGCGTGCCAGTTTCTCACTCTGATGTGGGGCTTAGGGCTGCCATGTGCTCCACAGACAACTATGTGCAGAGGTGTGGGGAAATTGAGGCTCTGAAGAGGTAACATGACTGGATCAGGCCCAGGTATCTGGGGCTGGGGGCAGAGTCTGTGGACTCCCAACCCACCTGATTCTGTGCTGATTGCAGTTGGGGCAGAAGGCTGCAGAAGTCATGAGAAGGGGAACAGTCATTGCAGCAGGTGGTGGCAGGACAGCGACTAGAAGTCCAGATAAGAGCTGTGAGCTGGGATCCCCTTGCTGTGTTCCCTCCTCCCTCATGAGGCCTAGAGAACTCACGGTGAATTTAAGTCAATTCAGCAAGCCCAAGGCATGTGCTACATGTGAAAATAATTAAAGTAGCTATTGTGAATGCTGAAGGTTTTGCCCTGTGCAGAGCCAGGTACTAAGCACCTACTGTGCACCGCCTGCCGGTATGCTCTCATAACTCTCTGCGGTAGAAGCTGGGTTGGCACATCCGGCACCTGTCTAACTTCCACAAGTTCAACGACATGCAGCTACCCACAAAGAAAAGAGAGAATGGCTCATTGAAAATGGCATGGGCAGTGCCACCCGCTACGCCCCCATGCAGACTTGTCCCTGAGGAAGTACAGAAATAGAATCTACGGATCTGCTTGTCTAACAGTTAATCTCCAATCCTGGGAGACGTTCCTGGAATGAGTAGGTCCCTGTGCTGAGCGTGATTCTACAGCAGGGTTTCTCAACCTCAGCAGTATTGACATTTTGGACCTGATGATTCTTTGTGGCTGGGGCTGTGCTGTGCATTGAGGATGTTAACAGAATCCCTGGCCTCCACCCACCAGATGCCAGTATCATCCCCTCCTCAACGCCCCAGTTGTGACAACCAAAAATATTTTCAGACATTGCCAAGTGTCTTCAGAACAGGGCTGGGGGGAGAGGGGGTGGAAGGACAAACTGGCCCCAGTTGAGAACAACTGCTTTAGAGTTTAAAATGTGTACTTTTGTGTCATTTGGTTCCAAAGCAACTACCTCACCTGTTGCTCAACTGAAGAAGCAGTGATCAGTGGCAATGTGGGAAGACATGGCTCTGCAAGGACAGTTTGCTGAGATTTATAACAGCGCCCATTCCTTTCGGGCTTTAAAAGGTTTTCATGAATGCTTTTGCCTTCACGCTGACTTCGGGGTCTAGTGTAGCCATATATGCTGCAACTCAAATGCTGTATTATTATCTGATTCCACAGGAAAGCAGGTGAGGAAATGGAGGTTTGCAGGGAGTAAGTCACTTGCTCAAGGTCTCAGAGCTAATAAATGATGAAGGAGTAACTGGAGCCCAGTATGCTTTACTCCAAAACCACTTCTCTTTTTTTCATCCTCATTATTTTGCCTCCCTATTTGCAAGAGGGGCCTAAAGGGAATCAGCGTGTGGGGTTCTTCACAGACTTTCCCTACTAGGCATGAAGCTAAGCAGTTGTCTGCCTGCCTTTTTCTTCTGAATCAGGCCACAAAAAAATTCCAATTAAAAAATATATATTTATTGAGCTATGTATTACCTAGCTTCTGACTGTAAGAGACAAAAACCTAAGCCAGACTACCTTAAACCAAGAAGGGAATGTACTGGTTCAATAGAAGTGGCAAGTTTGAAGAGTGGTTACTTCAGGCATGGCTGGATCAAGGGACTCTGTCGTTAGGACACAATCTCTCCATTTTGGTTTTCCTCTGGCTTCATTCTCAGGCAGAACCTACCTTCCATTATAGAAAGAGTCACCAGCAGCACCAAGTTAAGATTAGACCACTTAGAAATGCAGCAGAAAGATTTTCTCCCTTCCAAGAGTTCCAGCCACATTCCCAAGTTGGTTTGGACTGTCCCAGCTTGGGTCACATGCCCATCCAGGAACCAATCATGTTGGCTAGGGGTGTGTAAGACTCTGCATAGTCAGGCTTGGCTACCTAAAGAGTTGAGAGCAGGGTGAGTCCCCCAAACCTTCTGGAGAAGAACAGGAGGAGAAAGTAAGATGCTGTGGCCAGAAGACAAGTCTGTCTGCCTGTAAGTCCATAACTTGTCCTCCACTCCGCAAACTCCTCCATGCTGGGGAGCCCCATTAACCTCCTCAAAACTTGTTCCACTCTTTTAACTTGCAGACCCACTTGGTTAGTTCTTTATTCCCACATAGAGAACTATTAAATTAATAGCTTTGGGAATTAAAGGCTGGCCTCAGAGCGAGCACACATCTCGATAACTTCCCCCATGTTCTGGTCTCCAGAGAAACACATTAGAGATTCCAGGAGTTGAGGCCCATTTGGGAATGTTTACTGGCCACCATTTTGTTTCAAGAGGACTAGAAGAGCCAGGCTCCCTGAATGCCAACTCCTCCTTTGCAGCCTCTAGCTGAGAGCTAAATACGACCAGAGTCAGTCACCTTCTTTCAAAGCCCCCTGTAAAAGGTATTAGCAGACCACATTAGGGCAAAAAGCTGAGAACCTGGGTTGAAATAGAGGCCTCTTTCTGTTTGGTCAATAAGCAGCTGTGAGGGATGCGTAGGATGGGGCTAAATTTATTTGTTCGTTTCTTTCTCGGAACAGCAGCGACGAGGCTCAGAAAGCAGCTGTCTCGCTTTGCCAGGAGTCTTTTGCAGGCAGCAGCATGCACAGAGGCTGGGGTTGGCTCTCCAGGATGCAGATCCTTTACATTTTGTTTCCTTCCTGCTTAGGGCAGGATGTCTACCTTCTCTGTTGTTGAGGGCTAGAATCCTACGCCAGTGGGTAGAAATTTGGAGTTGCCTCCCAGAGACCCAGGGTGAAGTCATTACCTTTCAAAAACATACAAGCTGCAAAAAGTACATACCCAGGCCTGGTGAAGGCAATTTGCGGCCACACCCTGGAAAACCACAGAAGTCCCTACCGCCTCTGCTTTTACTGCTCAGACCTGTGGGAAACTTGCAAGACACAATGCATGTGAAGAGTGGGTGGAGGTGTCTCGGAGGTGCCTTCCAAACACACAGCCAGCCTGGTTTGGCAGAGTCCCTTCTGGAATCCATAGCTTTTTTCATAAAGCCCAGCTGAAGACCACATACAGTTGCCCTCGAGCCTACCGGTCAAATGTGGTTTTTAAAATAAGTTTTGTGAGACTTTCAAAAGGTACCCACTGGTGGGGAAGTGAAAGGAGCAGGGGGCCAGGGAAGAAACAGCTTCTTTTTTTCCAGCCTTGCTTGAATGCCTTCTTGACGGTTACTGCTACAGTTTTGCTGAGTCAGAAGAATCCCCCAGCTGCTCACCGGAAACACAGCTGTTAGGCAAAAATAAGCCCAGAACCAAGCACCACACACCTTCCAACAAATAGGGCAGAAAACCTCAAAACAAAAGAGAAAAATACCAAACAATTAAAGAGTCACTGTCGAAACTTCACGGAGGCTCACTCCCTCGTCCAAGCCCATAGCTCTCTCTACCTCTCCTACTACTCACTCACAGGCCTTCCATCAGCTCTAAAACGGAGCAAAGCTTGGCTGCTTTTCCACTGTAGTGGGCTGAATTGTGGCCTCCCAAAAGACATACCCATGTCATGAACCCTGCAAATGTACATATGACCTCATGTGGAAAAGGTTTCTTTGTAGATGTCATTAAGTTATGGATCCCAAGATGAGAACATCTTGGATTATCCAGGTGGGCCCTAAGTTCAGAGACAGATGTCCTTGTAAGAGTGACGTAGAGGGAGATTAAACAGAACAGGAGGACGCACAATGAGAAGATGTGCACACGGAGGCAATTAGGAGGTATGCTGCCACAAGCTAAGAAACCCCAAGGATTTGTTATGGCACCCATGGGAAACAAATACATCCACCCATGTCTTCCATCTGCCAGGCCCCTTGTCCACCATGTTTGCAGGTGTCGTACATGATTTGACTTTGGGGTTTCCCTTTCCCTTGGGTGTAGTAATTATCAGGAAACAGGGTGGTATCATGAGGAGATCCTGGGACTGGGGAGGAGCAGGGAAGCCTGGTTCTAGATGTGACCCAGTCATAAACCAGCTGTGAGACCTCGGTAAGCAGCCACAGTTCACTGAGGCAGCTGAGTGTGGAGTCTTAGAAATCAGACTGGATTTAAGTCCTGGCTCCGCCACTTACCAGCTGTGCAGCCTAAGGTATGGCATTTAATTTCGCTGAACCTCGGTATTCTTATCTGTAAAATGGGAATAACAAAATCTCCCTGATTTGTAAGTGCTAAGTGATTTGGTGGATGCAAAGAGGTTGGATGAGGCTATACTTGGTAGCTCTTATGGTCTAGTGCTTTCCACAAATGTAGAAAATGTCATTGTTTTTGCCTTTTTAGCATCTATGACACCTTCTTTCAGTGCCAGCACCCTGGTTTACCTTTTGGAAAACCATCTCTTTTCCACCCCTTGTTCCATGGGAGGATAAATTATCCACACCTGGCCAATCAGAGTCAGGGGTTAGTTCAGGGATGGGCATGTGATTCTAACTGGGGGGATCAAAGTGAATAGTTGCTGAGACTAATGGAAAAAGAGAAATTTCCTTTCTCTTGTCTTTGCTACATGAGTGGGACATGAGCCTTTTGCTGCTGGAGATCACTTCTGCCACCACCTGGGGACAGCCTGCCTAAGAATGATGCCAAAACCAAGGAAAGTAAAGGTGATAGGAGAGAGATTCCTGGTGACAGTGTTTGAGCACCTGGGTCCAGAAGTGCCTGAAACCATCAGTTTCTCCATGATTCTCAGTTCCATGAGACAATAAATATTATTTATTTATTTACTATTTTTTTTACATGGGCAGGCACCAGGAATCAAACCCGGTTCTCCGGCATGGCAGGCGAGAACTCTGCCACTGAGCCATCATTGCCCGACCAATAAATATTCTTTATATTTAAGATAACTTGAATTGGTCAGTTGTAACCAAAGACATCCTGACATACAATATCTCATGATCTCAGCAATTAAAGGGGATAGGCATTTTGTTATCCACATTTTATGAGAAGAAACTGAGGCTTAGAGAAATTTAATCACTTGCTCAAAATGACACCGCTAAAGTCCCCTTCAGGGAATGGTGAGAAAGGGAGAAAATTCAACTTCCCCAAGTTGAATTCTTGATATTCTCACAAGCAGTGTGGACAACCAAAGCTATAGGCTGAGCCCCCAATCTTGGGGTTTGCTCATATGAAACATAACCCCCCAAAGGATAGGTCAAGCCTACTTAAAATTAGGCCTAAGAGTCACCCCCAAGAGAACCTCTTTTGTTGCTCAGTTGCGGCCTCTGTCTCCAGCCAACGCAACAAGCAAACTCACCACCCTCCCCCTGTCTACGTGGGACATGACTCCCAGGGGTGTGAACCTTCCTGGTAACATGGGACAGAAATCCTAGAATGAGCTGAGACTCAGCATCAAGGGATTGAGAAAACCTTCTTGATCAAAAAGGGGAAGAGTGAAATGAGACAAAATAAAGTGTCAATGCCTGAGAGGTTCCAAATAGAGTCGAGAGGTTATCCTGCAGATTATTCTTACACATTAAATAGATATCACCTTGTTAGTCAAAATGTAGTGGAGAGGCTGGAGGGAACTGCCTAAAAATGTGGAGCTGGGTTCCAGTAGCGATGTTTCTTGAAGATGATTGTATAATGATATAGCTTTCACAATGTGACTGTGTGATTGTGAAAACCTTGTGTCTGATGCTCCTTTTATCTACCTTATCAACAGATGAGTAAAACATATGGAATAAAGATGAATAATAGGGGGAACAAATATTGAAATAAATTTAGATTGAAATGCTGGTGATCGGTGACAGGGAGGGTTGGGGGGTATGGTATGTATGAATTTTTTCCTGTTTTCTTTTTATTTCTTTTTCTGAATAGATGCAATGTTCCAAGAAATGATCATGATGATGAATATGCAACTATGTGAGGATATTGTGAATTACTGCTTATATATGTAGAATGGAATGATAAAAAGTTAAGAATGTTTGCATTTGTTTGGTATTTTTAAAAAAAATTTTTTTAAAATGACACTGCTAGGACTACGATTTCAACCCAGGGATCTGATCTGGTCTACTTGGCCTGGGGAAAGGAGACTAGTAATGGGTTTAATGCACCTTAGCTTTTGGGTCATGCCCTGGAACAGTCACATAAATCTCAAGGCCTTGAGTGGCTCATCTGTAAAATAAAGGAAATATAGTATTCTTTATTTACTTTGTTATATGCATTTTTTTATATACAACTCAAAATTTCCCACTTTGACCATTTTCAAGTATACAAGTCAATGGTGTTAATTACATTCAGTCTTGCACTACCATCATTATCCATTATCCCAACTTTTTCGTCACCCATTAAGCTCTTCCCCTTCCTCCCCACTGACCCCTGATAACCTATAATCTACTCCTATCTCTATGAAATTTGCTTCTTCTAGGTATTTCAAATAAGCAAATGGTATTTGTCTTTCTGTTCGGCTCATTTCACTCAACATGAATCTTCAAGGTTCATCCATGTTGTAGTATGCATTAGAACTTCATTTCTTCTTATGGCTGAATAATATTCCATTGTGTGTCTATACCACATTTTGTTCATTCATTCATCTGTTGATAGACACTGGGCTGCTTCTACCTCTTGGCTATCACAAATATTGCTGCTTTAAACATTGTTTCAATTCCTTTGGAAAGATGTGTGATTGTCAGATTATATGGTAATTTTATTTTCAGCTTTCTGAAGAACTTCCAAATTGGTTTTTACAGTGCCTGAACCAGCAATATATAAAAGTTCCCATTTCCCCACATCTTCATCAACACTTAATATCTTGGTTTTTTTTTTTTTTTTGAGTAATAGTCATCCTAGTGGGTGTGAAGTAGTATCTCATTGTGCTTTTGATTTGCATCACCCTAATGACCAACGATGTTGAATATTTCCTCATTTCCTTAGAGTCATTTTCATATCTTCTTTGGAGAACTGTCTATTCAAGTTCTTTGCCCATTATTTTAATTGGGTTGTCTTTTTGTTGTCAAGTTGTAGCAGTCTTTTATATATATTCTGGATATTAAATCCTTAATTGATATATGGTTAGTAATTTTCTCCCATTTCATAGGTTCTCTTTTCATTTTCTTGATAGTGACTTGCTTTGATATACAACAGCTTTTAATTTTGATGAAATCCATTTTACCTATTTTTTCTTTTATTGCTTTTGGTTTGAGATCTAAGAAATTACTACAAAATCCAAGGTTACAAAGGTTTCCCCCATGCTTTCTTCAAGAAGTTTTATAGTTTTAGTTCTTATGTTTAGGTCTTTGATCCAAATGAAAAAAAAATCCACTCATTTTTATGTATGGGTGAGGTAGAGGTCTCTTAGTTTCCCAGCTGCTAAAACAAATACCATAAAATGGGTTGGCTTAACAACAGGAATTTATTAGCTCAAAGTTTCAGAGTTTAGAAGGCTTGCTTCCTCTAGAGTTGGTGTCTTCTGGCTGGCTGGAAATTTTTAGGATTCCTTGGCTTTTCCATCACATGGCAATGCACGTGGCAGCATCTTTTCCTTTCTCTTGCAGGTTCCATTGACTCCCAGCTTCAAGCTGCTTCCTGTGGCTTTCTTCTCGTCGTGGTCAGGTTCACCTGTCAACTTGGCCAGGTGGTGGTGCCCGTTTGTCTGGTTGGGCAAGTGCTGGCCTGTCTGTTGCAATGAGGACATTTCATAGAATTAAATCATGATCACGTCAGCTGCATCCACAGCTGATTCCATGTGTAATCAGCCAAAGGGGAGTGTCTTCTGCAAAGAGTGATGCTTAATCTAATCACTGAAAGCCTTTTAAGGAGGATTCAGAAGAGACAGGCTCTCTTCCTGCTTCGGCTGGCGAGCCTCCCCTGTGGAGTTCGTCCAGACCCTCCATTGGAATCATTGGCTTCACAGCCTGCCTTGCAGATTTTGGACTTTCATTCCATGGTTACACGAGACACTTATATAAATTTTATATCTGTGAGTGGTTCCTGTTGATTCTATTTCTCTAGAGAACCCTAACTAATATACCTCTCCATTTGAATTTCACTCTGTGTATAAAGGACTTTGGGAATCCGGATAAAAGTCAATCTTTTGAGGCCACACCTTAACTGAAGTAACATCTTCAAAAGGTCTTATTACAACAAGCCCTCATCCCCCCAGACTGCAGATCAAGACCAAGAACCTATCTGAAGTGGGGTGCACAATTCAATCCACCACCAGGTTCAAACTCATTCTTTTGCAAGTAAATATCCAGTTTTCCTAGCACAATTTGTTAAAGGGCCTTTTCTTTTCCCAATTAATGTACTTGTCACCCTTGTCAAAAATCAGTTGGCGAAGAAGAGCCAAGATGGCGGCTTAGCAATGTGCACGTTTTAGTTTGTCCTCCAGAACAACTACTAAATAACCAGAAACAGTACAGAACAGCTCCCGGAGCCACAATAGTGACCGGACATACCGTGTACCCCAGTCTGGACCAGCTGGACCGGCTGCGGGTCTCTGGAACCATGAGTTCCCCAAGCCACAGTGGCTGGCGCCCGGTGCTCCTCTCCCACAGGTGGCTTCCTGGAGGGAAAGGAAAGAGACTCTAACAGTAGCAGGGACTGAGTCCAACCAAACACCAATTGTGGCATTAATAAACAAATTCTGACTACTAAAAATAGGCCCCCAGCTCAGGCAAAACTGGTCAAGGCGGAGGTCACTTATTGGGCTAACTGAAAAAGAGGAAAGGGGAGGAAACAGGTTTCTGTGGCTGTTTCTACGGAGGCTTGGCTGCCTCTGGATTCAGCAGTGGGACTACTCGGGCTGCAACTGCCCCAGGAATAAGCAGAAACAGACTGCTTTCAGGGCTATCTCCCACCTGTGCCTTCCCCAGGGGAGGGGTGAAGCCCAACTTAGGTGGAATCCCTCTCTCAAGGAATTCAGACTCCAGGGTTTGGTAGTTTGAAGCCATTAAAACCAGTCTACAACCTTTCCTCTGTCTCCACCACGCCCCCAGCAGGGAGAGCCTTCCAAAGTTAAAGGAGCCACAACATCTTTTGCTGGTGGGACCCGCAGACAGACAAGCGCCACATACTGGACAGGATAAGAAAAACACAGCCCAGAGACTTCACAGAAAAGTCTTTCAACCTGCTGAGTCTCACCCTCAGGGAAAACTGATGCAGGTGACTCCTTCCCCCTGATAGGAGGCCAGTTTAGTCCGGGAAAACCCGGCAGGAGTCTGTAATACCTATATAGACCCTCCTAAGGGTGGGGAGAGAAAAGGTACCTTACAAGCAGGATAAGAAACAAGAAAACAAGAACTGAAAAAGTACCCTCTGTTAAACAAAACTTAAGCTAGAGGCCCAGAAAAAGCTGAACTGAAGGTCAAAGAACAGATAGATAGACAACAAACTCATCTAGCAAGAAAACCCCAGGTAAGATAAGTGAAAGCAATCTCCAGAATAAACTAATTAAGGTAATTAAATGTTTGGACCCCAGAAAAAAATAACAAATCACACCAGGAAAATTGAAGATATGGCCCAGTCAAAGGAACAAACCAATAGTTCAAATGAGATACAGGAACTGAAACAACTAATTCAGAATATACGA
This sequence comes from Tamandua tetradactyla, assembly GCF_023851605.1. NCBI lineage: Eukaryota > Metazoa > Chordata > Mammalia > Pilosa > Myrmecophagidae > Tamandua > Tamandua tetradactyla. Next base: position 16,912,259 of record NC_135331.1, read on the forward strand.
ATAGAAATGGAAAACCTCTTCAAAAACCAAATCAATGAATTGAGGGAGGACATGAAGAAGGCAAGGAATGAACAAAAAGAAGAAATGGAAAGTCTGAAAAAACAAATCACAGAACTTATAGGAATGAAAGATACAGTAGAAGAGATGAAAAAAACAATGGAAACCTACAATGGTAGATTTCAAGAGACAGAGGTTAGGATTAGCGAACTGGAGGATGGAACATCTGAAATCCAAAAAGAAACAGAAACTATAGGGAAAAAAATGGAAAAATATGAGCAGGGACTCAGGGAACTGAATGATAATATGAAGTGCACAAATATACGTGTTGTGGGGGTCCCGGAAGGAGAAAAGAAGGGAAAAATAGGAGAAAAACTAATGGAAGAAATTATCACTGAAAATTTCCCAACTCTTACGAAAGACCTAAAATTACAGATCCAAGAAGTGCAGAGCACCCCAAAGAGAATAGATCCAAATAGACGTTCTCCAAGACACTTACTAGTCAGAATGTCAGAGGACAAAGAAAAAGAGGATCTTGAAAGCAGCAAGAGAAAAGCAATCCATCACATACAAGGGAAACCCAATAAGACTATGTGTAGATTTCTCAGCAGAAACCATGGAAGCAAGAAGACAGTGGGATGATATATTTAAATTATTAAAAGAGAAAAACTGCCAACCAAGAATTCTATATCCAGCAAAATTGTCCTCCAAAAATGAGGGAGAAATTAAAACATTTTCAGACAAAAAGTCACTGAGAGAATTTGTGACCAAGAGACCAGCTCTGCAAGAAATACTAAAGGGAGTACTAGAGACTGATATGAAAAGACAGAAGAGAGAGGTGTGGAGAAGAGTGTAGAAAGAAGGAAAATTAGATATGACATATAAAATACAAAAGGCAAAATGGTAGAGGAAAGTACTACCCAAACAGTAATAACACTAAATGTTAATGGACTGAACTCCCCAATCAAAATACATAGACTGGCAGAATGGATTAAAAAACAGGATCCTTCTATATGCTGTCTACAGGAAACACATCTTAGACCCAAAGATAAACATAGGTTGAAATTGAAAGGTTGGGAAAAGATTTTTCATGCAAATAACAACCAGAAAAGAGGAAGAGTAGCTATACTAATATCCAACAAATTAGACTTTAAATGTAAAACAGTTAAAAGAGACAAAGAAGGATACTATCTACTAATAAAAGGAACAATTCAACAAGAAGACATAACAATCATAAATATTTACGCACCGAATCAGAATGCCCCAAAATACGTGAGGCAAACACTGCAAATACTGAAAAGGGAAATAGACACATCTACCACAATAGTTGGAGACTTCAATTCCCCACTCTCATCAATGGACAGAACATCTAGACAGAGGATCAATAAAGAAACAGAGAATTTGAATATTACAATAAATGAGGCAGACTTAACAGACATTTATAGGACATTACACCCAAAACAGCAGGATACACCTTTTTCTCAAGTGCTCATGGATCATTCTCAAAGATAGACCATATGCTGGGTCACAAATCAAGTCTCAACAAATTTAAAAAGATTGAAATCATACACAACACTTTCTCAGATCATAAAGGAATGAAGTTGGAAATCAATAATAGGCAGAGTGCCAGAAAATTCACAAATACGTGGACGCTCAACAACACACTCTTAAACAACCAGTGGGTCAAGGAAGAAATTACAAGAGAAATCAGTAAATATCTTGAGGTGAATGAAAATAAAAACACAACATATCAAAACTTATGGACGCAGCAAAGGCAGTGCTAAGAGGGAATTTTATTGCCCTAAATGCCTATATCAAAAAAGAAGAAAGGGCAAAAATTCTGGAATTAACTGTCCACTTAGAAGAACTGGAGAAAGAACAGCAAACTAACCCCAAAGCAAGCAAAAGGAAAAAAATAACAAAGATTAGAGCAGAAATTAATGAAATTGAGAACATGAAAACAATAGAGAAAATCAATAAAACCAGAAGTTGGTTCTATGAGAAAATCAATAAGATTGATGGGCCCTTAGCAAGATTGACAAAAAGAAGAAGAGAGAGGATGCAAATAAATAAGATTAGAAATGAAAGAGGAGACATAACTACTGGCCTCACAGAAATAAAGGAGGTAATAACAGGATACTATGAACAACTTTATGCTAATAAATACAACAATGTAGATGAAATGGACAACTTCCTAGAAAGGCATGAACAACCAACTTTGACTCAAGAAGAAATAGATGACCTCAACAAACCAATCACAAGTAAAGAAATTGAATCAGTCATTCAAAAGCTTCCTAAAAAGAAAAGTCCAGGACCAGACGGCTTCACATGTGAATTCTACCAAACATTCCAGAAAGAATTAGTACCAACCCTCCTCAAACTCTTCAAAAAAATCAAAGTGGAGGGAAAGCTACCTAATTCATTCTATGAAGCCAACATCACGCTCACACCAAAACCAGGCAAAGATTTTACAAAAAAAAGAAAACTACAGACCAATCTCTCTAATGAATATAGATGCAAAAATCCTCAACAAAATTCTAGCAAATAGAATCCAGCAACACATTAAAAGAATTATACATCATGACCAAGTAGGATTCATCCCAGGTATGCAAGGATGGTTCAACATAAGAAAATCAATTAATGTAATACACCATATCAACAAATCAAAGCAGAAAAATCACATGATCATCTCAATTGAGGCAGAGAAGGCATTTGACAAGATTCAACATCCTTTCCTGTTGAAAACACTTCAAAGGATGGGAATACAAGGGAACTTCCTGAAAATGATAAAGGGAATATATGAAAAACCCACAGCTAATATCATCCTTAATGGGGAAAAACTGAAAAATTTCCCCCTAAGATCAGGAACAAGACAAGGATGTCCATTATCACCACTGTTATTCAACATCGTGTTGGAAGTTCAAGCCAGAGCAATTAGACAAGAAAAAGAAATACAAGGCATAAAAATTGGAAAGGAAGAAGTAAAACTATCACTGTTTGCAGATGATATGATACTATATGTCAAAAACCCTGAAAAATCTACAGCAAAACTACTAGAGCTAATAAACGAGTACAGCAAAGTGGCAGGTTAGAAGATCAACATTCAAAAATCTGTAGTGTTTCTATACACTAGTAATGAACAAGCTGAGGGGGAAATCAAGAAATGAATTCCATTTACAATTGCAACTAAAAGAATAAAATACTTAGGAATAAATTTAACTAAAGAGACAAAAGACCTATATAAAGAAAACTACAAGAAACTGTTAAAAGAAATCACAGAAGACCTAAATAGATGGAAGGGCATACCATGTTCATGGATTGGAAGACTAAATATAGTTAAGATGTCAATTCTACCTAAATTGATTTACAGATTCAACGCAATACCAATCAAAATCCCAACAACTTACTTCTCAGAAACAGAAAAACCAATAAGCAAATTTATCTGGAAGGGCAGGGTGCCCCAAATTGCTAAAAGTATCTTGAGGAAAAAAAACAAAGCTGGAGGTCTCACGTTGCCTGACTTTATGGCATATTATGAAGCCACAGTGGACAAAACAGCATGGTACTGGCATAAAGATAGATATATCGACCAATGGAATCGAATAGAGTGCTCAGATATAGACCCTCTCATCTATGGACATTTGTACTTTGATAAGGCAGTCAAGCCAACTCACCTGGGACAGAACAGTCTCTTCAATAAATGGTGCCTAGAGAACTGGATATCCATATGCAAAAGAATGAAAGAGGACCCATATCTCACACCCTATACAAAAGTTAACTCAAAATGGATCAAAGATCTAAACATTAGGTCTAAGACATAAAACAGTTAGAGGAAAATGTAGGGAGATATCTTATGAATCTTATAACTGGAGGTGGTTTTATGGACCTTACACCTAAAACAAGAGCACTGAAGAACGAAATAAATAAATGGGAGCTCCTCAAAATTAAACACTTTTGTGAGAGATTCCAAACAGAGTCGAGAGGTTATCCTGGAGGTTATTCTTACACATTAAGTAGGTATCACCTTGTTGTTCAAGATGTAGTAGAGAGGCTGGGATGGAATTGCCTGAAAATGTTGTGCTGTGTTCCAGTAGCCATGTTTCTTTCTGATGATTGAACAATGATATAGCTTTCACAATGAGACTCTGTGAATTTGAAAACCTTATGTCTGATGCTCCTTTTAGCTACTATATCAACAGAAGAGTAGAACATATGGAATAAAAATAAATAATAGGGGGAAAAATGTTAAAATAAATTCAGTTTGAAATAGTGGTAAATGAAAGCGAGGGGTAAGGGGTATGGTATGTATAGTCTTTTTTTCTCTATAAGCATTTTATTTCTTTTTCTGTTGTCTTTTTATTTCTTTTTCTAAATCGATGCAAATGTACTAAGAAATGATGAATATGCAACCATGTGATGATATTAAGAATTACTGATTGTATATGTAGAATGGAATGATATCTAAACGTTATGTTTGTTAATTTTTTTTAATTAATAAAAGAAGTTTTAAAAAAATCAGTTGGCTATATATGTACAGGTTTATTTCTGAACTCTCAATTCTACACCATTGGTCTACATGTCTAGCTTCATGCCAGTACCACATTGTTTTAATTACTGTGGCTTTGTAGTAGGTTTGAAATTGGAAAGTTTGACAACGCCATCTATACTCTTTCGCGATATTGATTTGCCTCTTTGGGGCCCCTTGCAATTCTATACATATTTGGAGATTGGCTTTTCCATTTCTGTTAAACAAAGCTGCCAGGATTTTGATAGGTATTGACTTGAATCTGTAAATCACTTTGAATAGTACTGAATCTTAATAATAATACTTTTCCTGTCTATGAACAAGTGATGTCTTGCCATTTATTAGGGTCTTTCTAAATTTCTTTCATGCAGTGTTTTGCAGTTTTCAGTGTATAAGTCTTTTATCTTCTTGGTTAAATTTATTCGTAGGTATTTTATTCTCTTAGGAGCTACTGAAAATGGAATTGGCTTTTTTTTTTTTTTAATTTCCATTTCAGAATATTCTTTGCTGGTGAATAGAAACACACTGATTTTGGGGTGTTAATCTTGTAGCCCACAATTCTGACAAATTTGTTTATTTGTTCAAGTAGTTATCTTGAGGGAGTTGAAGTACTTATAAATTTCACTCTCTTTACACCACAAACGTGACTATGACAATAACCATGCCTTTGTTGTTCATATCTAACAAATATTAGCATTTTGTCATACTTGCTTCAGAGATGAGAAGGTTTCTGAAATGGCCTAAGCTCCTAGTATCTGTATCTTTTTTTTAATAATTTTTTTTTGTGGGAGTGCATGGTCCGGGAATCAAGCCCGGGTCTCCCACATGGAGTGCGAGCATTCTACCACTGAAACCACCTGTGCATCCTAGTATCTGTATCTTGATTTAGATTCTTAAATGTCAAAAGACTATCCCTGGATAACGTCAAGAAATTTTAAAATAAGAATACCAAAGTATCTTATATTTACTTGCTCATTTACTATTCCTGGCATTCTTTATTCTTTTGTGCAGATCTGAGTATTCATCTGGTATCATTTTTTTTTTTTTAATTAACGGAAAGAAAAAAAAAGAAATTAACACAACATTTAGAAATCATACCATTCTACATATGCACTCAGTAATTCTTAACATCATCACATAGATGCATGATCATCGTTTCTTAGTACATTTGCATCGGTTTAGAGGAATGGTATCATTTTTATTCAGCCTGAAAAAGAACTTCTTTTAACATTTCCTATAGTGTAGGTCCCTTGGTGACAAATTCCACCACCTTTTGTTTATCTGGAAAATGCTTTTATTTTACCTTAAATTTTTAAAAATTTTGCCTAGCACTTGAATCTTTCTGTTTATTTATTTATAATCTGCAGATTCTGTTAAGATGTATTCACATAACATAGATTCTCTCCAAAATAAACTATCAATGTCTCACAGTATCCTCAGTTGTACAATAATCACTCTCAATTTTAGATACTTTTCAATGCTCCAAACAGAAAAGTAACAGGAAGACATATCCACACCAAAAGAAAATCCCAAACACCCCTTAACTCTTATACCCCCTCAATTATAATATATACAATACCTTTAGTATTAGTGTGGCACTAGTGATGTATTCCTGTTAAATATAGTCCATATCATGCAATAGGTACTTTTCCCATACCACTTGATTATTAACATTTTGTAAGTATCACCTTTGAAGTAGTTCATGCAAGAACGTATTTATATTTGTAGTGCTAATCAGTTAGACACATGACTTAAAACAACCCGTTTCAATCTTATTCACTTTCAATACAGCACTATTACTTGTAATCCCACTAATGTACTGCCAACACCTCTATCCATGCCCATACATTTAAGATCACTCTCTTAACAAGCCTGTATGTATTAGGTAACTGCTCACACTTTTCTAGCTTCTGTCTATCTCTAGGTCCCCTGTATTCTACTTTTTAGAGTACATGTTTACATTTTCTAGAGGGTTCATATTAATTAAGTCATATAGTATCTATACTTTTGTGTCTGGCTTGTTTTACTCACCATTCTGTCCTCAATGTTCATCCACGTTGTCGCATGCTTCAGAACCTCATTTCCTCTTACTGCTGCATAATATTCCATTATATGTGTATATCACAGTTTGTTTATCTACTCATCTGCCAATGGAGACTTGGATTGCTTCTATCCTTTGGCAATTGTGAATAATGCCCCTATGAACATCGGTGTGCACGTCTGTTCATGTCACTGCTTTCAGATTTCTGGGTATATACCAAGTAGTGGAATTGCCAAGTGGTAGGGTTACTCAATATTTAGTTTTCTGAGGAACCTCCAAACTGTCTTCCACAGCAGCTGTACTGTTACACATCCCCACCAGCAGTGGATAAGTGTTTAATTTCTCCATATCCTCTCTATCGTTTGTACTTTCCTGTTTGTCTAATGGCAGCCATTCTTATATGTGTGCCATGATATCTCATTGTGGTTTTTATTTGTATTTCCTTAATAATTAATGAAGAAGAACATCTTCTCATGTGATTTTTAGCCATTTATATTTTCTTTTTTGGAAAAATGGCTACTCATACCTTTTGTCCATTTTATAATTGGGTCATTTGTTCTTTTGTTGTTGAATTGTAAGATTTCTTTATATTACTGGATATCAAACCTTTATCAGATATATAGTTTCCAAATATTTTCTCCCATTGAGTTGGTTTCCTCTTCACCTTCTGACAAAGTTCTTTGAGGTGCGGAGTATTTGATTTTGAGGAGTTCTCATTTATCTATTTTTTTTCTTTAGTTGCTTGTGCTTTGGGTCTATAAACCTACCTCCTATTACTAAGTCTTGAAGATGTTTCCTTATATTTTCTTATAGGACTTTTCTGGTACTGGCTCTTATATTTAAGTCCTTGATTCAACTTGAGTTAATTTTTATACAAGAGTCATCTTTCATTCCTTTGGCTATGGATATTCAGTTCTCCAAGCTCCATTTATTGAAGAGACTATTCTGACCCAGTTCAGTGGATTTGGGAGCCCTGTCAAAAATCAATTGACCAGAAATGTATTACCTCCAAATGGGTCTCTGGACCAGAAAAGTCCTGAAACCTAGAGGAGCCAGCCTCTCCAGAATATCAGCTAGTTCCATCTTTCTATCCCAAACTATTGACGACTCCTTCAAACATGAAAAAGCTAGAATGGACATAGCCCAAATACTCCTAATGAGTGGGAGAAAGATCAAAGGTGATGGTGGAGTTAAACAGAGAAGGTAGGGTTTAACAAATGAGAATGTCTGCTGAATCGTTATACTGATATTTCTTTTAGTCTTCAGCATCATAGAGAAGCTAGAAGTAAAAACCTAAAATTGTGGAATTGTAACCCATATCAAACTCTGAGATCTATTCTACAACTAACTGTTGTGCTATGCCTTGAAATGAATTGCTTTTTTGTATATATGCTATTTTTCACCAAAAAAGAGAAAAAAAGTCAATTGTGATGATAAGAAAATATTTATTCCTTCAAGCCTCCAATGTTCTGGAGCAACTAGAAGAGAAAAATGCGAGATGATAGTATAGTAGCCCATGACAAACTCTGGGATCTGTCCTATAACTACTTGTTGAAGAGAGCTTTGACAATCATTGCTTTTTTCTTTCTTTGCTTTGTATTTATATTATACAATTAAAAAAGTTTAAAAAATTAATTGACCACAGATCTGGGGGTGTATTTCTGAGCTTTCAATTCAATTTCACTGATGAATTTGTCTATCTACCAGGCTGTTTTGGCCACTGTGGCTTTATAATAAGCTTTAAAGTCAGGAAGTGTAAGTCCTCCCACTTCATTCTTCTTTTTTATGATGTTTTTGGCAATTCAAGGCCTCTTTCTCTTCCAAATAAATTTGGTGACTAGCTTTTTTTTTTTGAATGAGCAGGTACTGGGAATTGAACCTGGATCTTCGGCATAGTAGGCAAGAACTCTGCCTACTGAATCACCACAGCCTGCCCAAATTTGGTAACTAGTTTTTCCAAGTCTTCAAAGTAGGTTGTTGGAATTATGATTGGTTTTGCATTGAATCTGTAGATTAATCTTCATGACATTTAGCCTTCCTAACCATGAATGTGGAGTATCTTTCCACCTATTTAGGTCTTCTTTGATTTCTTTTAGCAATGCTTTGTGGTTTTCTGTGTATAGGTTCTTTACACCCTTGTTTACATTAATTTTTAAATGATATTTTCATCGGACATAGAACTCTCGGTTGACAATTTTCGCTTTTTTTTTTTCATCCAACACATTAAAGTTAACATTCTATTGTCTACTGGCTTGCACTGTTTCTAAGAAGAAATCAGTGATAATTATCTTTGTTTAGTGTATGTAGTGTATCTTTTTACCTTGGCTGCTTTCAAATTTTTCTCTTTATTGTTGGTTTTTAGCAATTAAATTATGATATGGCTTGATGTCATTTTGTATATATCCTGCTTGGGATTAATTGGAATTCTTGAATCTATAGCTTTACATATTTCATCAAATTTTTAACATTTTCAGTCACCATTATTTCAGGTATTTTTTTTTTCTGCCCTCCTCCCCACATTTCCTACTTCAATATTTAATTTCCTATTAAACCTATTCAAACCATTTTTTATTTATAGATATTGTATTTTTCATCTCTATATATCCCAATTGGTTCTTATTTAATATCTTCCTCTTCTCAAGTGTTCATGCTTTCCTTTATATCTTTGAACATATTAATAATAGCTGTTTTAAAGACCTTGTCTGTTAATTACATCATCTTGGTCATTTATACATCTACTTATATTGATTGGTATTTCTCTTGCTAATGAGTCACATTTCCTTGCTTCTTCAGATGTCTAGTAATTTTTTGGATGCTAGTCATTGTGGTGCTATTTAGCTGAATATCTGGATTTTGTTGTTTTTCTTTGAAGTTTGTTTTGGCAGGTAATTAAGCTGTTTACTGACCAGCTTGATTTCTGAGGCTTGTTTTTAAGCTTTGTTGGGATGTATTTTGAGCACTCTTTTCTCTAGGGCTAGTTTAGCCCTACTACTAAGGTATGGTATCTAATAAATGCCTTGGATCTTCAATAAATTCTTCCTATCCTGGTTTTCTGAAACTTAAATGTCTCTGATTCCTGTGTAAAATCTGGAAAATATTCAGTTTGTATCTCACTAGTAGTTTTTCTTGTCTGGTCTTGAATCATTTTACCCAATGCCTGAGCAAGTTAGTATTCAGCCAATGACTCAAGGGGATTCTTATACAAATTTATGATATTTTTATCTATGTAGCTTGTTCGTCTATGGAACTCTGCCTTACAAATTCCAGCCTCTTCAAACTCCACATATTATAATCCATATCTCCTCAGCTTAGAAAGACAGCTGGGTTCTGCTCAGGATTCTCCTCCCTGTCGTGAAATTTAAAAAGTACATCCAGGAAGAAAGTCAGTGTGATCAAAGGGCTCATTTCATTTGCCTCTCTTGCTACAGGGCTCATAGTCCTATACTCCATATTGCCCGATGTCTAAAAACAGTTATTTAATATGTTTTACCCAGTTTTCTAGTTGTGTATGGCTGGAAAACAAGTCTAGGACCAGGTGCTTCATCATGGCCAAAGGCAGAAGTTGACTCTGATTAACCAAAGAGAGAAAGGAAGGAAGGAAAGAAAGGAGGGAGAGAAGAAGGAAGAGAAATAAATAAAGAAAGGAAGGAAGAAAAAAAGGAAAAGGAAGGAAGGAAGAGTATTGGTAGGGCCTGGGGGATTCACAGAATGTAAGTAATGGCCAAAAAAAGAAAAACAGTGCTCAGAGGGACAGAAACCAGAGAAGCTCTGGGGAGCTAGGGGAAACTAAGAGACAGTTTCTTCAGGGCACAGATGTCTGGATGAATTAGCTCCAACCCTATGGAGTCCTTCAAGATTCAAATTGCTAGGACAATATGTCTGGCCTAGCCACAATCATGGACTTACCGCTGAACCAGAGGAGGGAAGGGCACTTTCTTTGTTACTATCAAGATAATGTCCATGGAGGAGGAACAGATCCTAAAAACAGAACTGGGTTATACTTTACAGAAGAAAGGAGAATGACTGCTGGTCAGGCAAAAACAACAGACCCATTACACAACATTTACTAGAGAAAAACATTTCTAAGCAGGGCTGGCTTTTGAACTCAGAGCCTTGGGTTGTTTTCTATTATTTAGCCACTAAACTGCACAGTTTTCTTCCTTCTGTGATATCCCTGACTTCTTCCTACAACAATTCTGTACAGCTGGAAATAGATGGACAACATATAGATGATATGAATTATTCATCAGGCCAGAAACGCTGGTTTAGGGTCCAGTTGGAACAGATTCTCTGAGTCTGCCAATGTTCAAGGAAGGTTTCCAGAGAATTAAGCTTGCTTGAGGGTGAAAGGCACGTTTGAACCTGTGTCCTGAGAAAAGAACAAGAAACAAAACATGTCCATTACCCTTCCTCTACTCATAACCACCAGCAGTTGGAAAGTCCTTGCCTGAAACAGAATGTTGTTTTGTATTTCAAGAGTGAGTATGAGGTGGCTGCAGGCTAGTTTATTATGCAGCTTAATTCAAACAAAAGCATACACAGATGCACCGGTAGGTAAGTGAATGAGCTGTTCTCTGTTTACAGTATTCTGAGAAATTTCCCCACTCTGTCCCCACTCTGCCTAGAAGCTAATCAGATAGTGTATACTTTAAACCTCTACAAAGCTCCTCACCCAAGGTCCTTAAAATTTCCATTAACATTGTTTTCTTTTATGTTTATACCCATTTCACAGGTTGAAAATCTGAGGTTCAGTGCATGGAACTGTGAGTCAGTGGTGAAGCCATACATTATTCAAATCTGCGAGATAAAGCTCTCCTGATGGGACTTGAGGACAATTTTGAAAGAAAGAGAAGAGAGGGAGAAAGGGGAGGAAAAAAGGAGGGAAGGGCAGGGAAGAGAAGAGAAGCAGGAAAGCTAGCTAGCTTTTTGGCTGATTAGCAACTTCAAAGTTGCCCCAGTTCTTAGAGACTTAGGTTGTTCGTACCTAAACATAATTCAAATCCAAATTATATTCAAGTTAAAGCACATCACATCACATGGTTAACTTCTTCCTCCAAATTTGTTTTTCAGCTATGCCCAATCTCTGGTTCAGCTTAGAAGTTTTTTCTTTCCTTGCGATTTGTTTGTTTTTCCTTTCCTAAGAAGGACGTGGTACTTTCATGTTGATTTGGAAAAGGCCAAAAAAAGGGCTTAAATTAATTCTTGGTAGGATTTCAGTGGCTTGTGTCCTGTTGACAGTTTTATAAAGAAATTTAAAAAAAAAAAAGGGGCTGCAGGAAGAGAAGAGGCCTGAGCCTAAAACACTAAGAGGACCAATGGTGGACTCTGAAGTTCATCTCGCAGGCCGGAGGGAAGAGATCTGGGGATGAGGAAAGCCTTCTGGGGGAGTCTATGAATCAGACTCCCTCGTTAGCTTAGTGAGGTTCTTAAAGAAACAAGCTGTCATGTTCACTGTTATATTCCTGGTGCCAAGCACAATGACTGGTCCAGAATAAGCGCTTGATAAGTTATTCGTTGAATGAAAGAATGATTGAGTGGATATGACTCCCTAGCCACCTCTACCCTACATATTCGCCAAAGCAGGCTCAAATGCTTCTTTGCCTTTACCCATCTTTTCCCTTCTTTGTCACCCTGGCAATTGTCTACATTTCCTCATAACATGGGTGATCTTAGCCGCCTGTGGGTCATGAACTCCTCTGAAATCTGATAAGAGATGTGGCCCTTCTTCTCAAAAACTGCACAGACACATACACACAATTTTGGGTATATTTTCAAGTTGTGAGGGAATCCCCGAATCTCACCCTTGGCCCCCGTCTGACAATCTCTGGAGCTTTTCCCCACTCTTTTTTCCCAAACTTCCTGTCCCACTTCTTCACAGAGTTGCTTGTTTCTTAAACTGGGTTCCCAATGACACTTTTTCTTGTTTTAGCTTAAAACAACAGCATTATTTTGCTCACAAATTTGTAATGTGGGCAAGGCTTAGAGATTCTCTCTACTCCACTGGGTGCTCGCTAGGATGGCTTGGAGGCTGGAGGCTGGAGGACAGTGCCATCAGAAGGCTTGTTCTCTCGCTTGCCTGGAGTTTGGTACTGGAAAGACGTAAGCAGATAGAGGCTGAAATAGCTGAGGTTCTCAAGTATTTCTCCCTATCTCCATGTGGTTTCTCTATATAGGTTCTCTGGCATGTCCAAAGCACCTTAAACATATTTCTTTTATTATTAACATACATTGTAGTAATTTATTTATGCCCATTTCACCAGCAAGACTATAAATCCCTCAAGAACAAGAACAATTTCTATTTCCCTGGCACTTGCACACAGTAGGTGTTCAATATATGCTAGTTGGAATATGTATGCAGGTATGTATGTATTTTATTATTATGCCCAATATATTTCAAAAAAAGTATTCGAGGTAGCTTCTTATATATATGCAGCAATACAATTAAATATATTTTTAAATGAGGAAATTAGAAATAAGTAAAGGTAAAGGTGGGGAAATATGTTGAAACCAAAGATAACATTGGTACCCAAACACATACTATGAAGTTCTATACAATTATTGGCAATGGATTAGAAATCTGGTTTGAGGATCCTGGCAGAAAGGGTAAAGAGATAAATAGAATCAGTTGCAAAATTCATAGTGTTGGATATAAGCAAACCAATTGCTTAGGAAAACACAGTTTTTTGTTGTAACAGATTGTAATCTTTTTTCTATTGGTTGCAATTTTATTACAGCATCCCTTCAATAAATATGGTAGTAAGTTTATACAACCAGTTCTCTGTAAGGTCCGGCAATACAAGTTAAGGGAAATTCAACACAAGCAAATCTCTAGGTGGCCACAACAAAGGGGTTAAAGGATGCAATTGTCTGAGGGTCTGGTTTTATCTAAGAAAAACATTCAGGCCATCTAGCCCAGCTTTTTCTAAAGACTATATCATGGAATACCAGTCCTATGCGAAGCTCTGCTCCCAAAGGATTCTTTGATCAAGGAAAGGTGGGAAATACCACACATCTTCCTCCTAGAACTTCACAGTGAAGCATTTTAAAGGCTCTGAGAAGTCCTGCAGTAAAGAAAACCAGCCTTTCCCAAACTTCTTTGACTACTGTTTTAAAAGAACCTAAAGATAATCTCCAAATGGGGCCTGGGCTGCTGATCCTACCATATAATGAATTTTTCTCTTACTTGAGAACACATGGGATTAACAGACTAATATTCTTAGGCAAGGTATACCAAGGTCTAATTCCTTTCCAGAAAGAACCAAGGAAGGAAACAAAGTAATAGCTGCAAATTTCCTGCTTAAAGCAACTTTGTTTAAAATCCTTCTTGCTTGCTCTTTTTGTACAGTATGACTCCACCCCTACTCCCCAAAAAGATGAAAAGATTTGGGAGAAACTTGTCCTTCCAAATTCTAAATGAAGCAGAAGAAAGAAGTAATTGAATGCTATCTTGAACCCACACTTTCTGCCCCTGAGAAAATAAAAATGAGTCCTCAAACCCCTTTTCTTTGCTGGTGATTTCTGTAGACATCAGATAAGACCCCTCTGTTATCCATAACCCTGTTCACTAAAAGCAGTACTTGCTCAGGCCAAGGAGGAAACCAGAGTCCCACCTTCAGTAGTTGGGTGAGAGCAGGAAGGGCAATAATTGTCTCTTTGTTTTGGCATTGCATACAAAAAGAAATAAAGGGGGTGGGTTACTCTTTGTCCAGTTCTTATCTCTTGGCATCCTAGCATTTCCATCTCAAGAGGATCAAAGTGTAATCTAGTTCAGAAAGGGAAAATATGCCTAATTTTGGCAGGCCATAGAACGATCTCACTCTTTTCTTCATAGAACAGTTAAGAGCCAACTTAATATTCTAAATTATCTAGAGACCACAACATAGAAGCCTGTGATTAAATAAATGGATGGACTCTTAAGTCTTTAGGTCAATGATTCTCAAACCATGTTGTTCCAAGGAATATGGGGGTTTGTCAGAGTGTCTTAGGGGCTGCTAGAGAGGGGTGAAGAGGGCGTTAGCAGGCAGAGATCTGGGCTTCCACCCGCAATTCAACAGCAGCAGTTTCTCTTTTGCCAACATAAGAACCCTTTTGAAAAGAAAAAACAAAAGGTTCTGCAACTTAAATTTTTTTTAAATGTTTGAGAAGCACTACTTTAAGCAAAGTTCCACATATATTATTTCTCACAGCTGAAATCCTGATAAGAACTGAACTGCAACCAGTTTTAATTTTATTCTTGCAAGAACCTGAGAGGCAGATATTTTTTTTTCAAATCAAAAGGAGATCCCTGGGGGAGGAGGGGAAGTAGACCACTGCTAAAGCATGCATTGAACAAAATATGTGCAACATATGTAGTTAATAAAGTATTAATATCCTTAATTTATAAAATGATCCTACAAATTAATAAGAAAAAGACCAATAACCGGGCAGAAATATGGGCTGAGGCTACAGAATTCACAGAAGCAGAAATGCAAATGGCCAATAAACATATGAAAAGATGCTCAGCCTCACTTGTCAGGGAAATGCAAATGAGAACAATGAGATACTATTTTTTACCCATCAAATTGGCAAAAATGGAAAATATGTGTAACATCCATAGCTGGCAAGGGTGTAAGGAATCCAGCTCTCTCAAACACCATTGGTGGAACTGTAAATGATTATCACGTTCTAGAAAATCAACTGTTGGTATTTTTGAATATTTAAACTGTGGCCCAGTACTCCTACTTCTGGGAATGTAGCCATCAGAAATGAAAATGCTGGTATATGAAGACATAAATATATAAAGAAGTTTGTTACAGCATCGTCTGGAAAACCAAAAAACCTGGGAACAACCTGAATGTACATCAGTAGAAAATGGTTGAACAAATCATGATATATTTATATTAAGGAATATGGTACAGCTATTAAAAATTATGAAATAAATCTGTATATACTAATTGGAGATATGCCCACATACATTATTAATAGAAAAAAGCCAACAAGTATGATCCCATTTCTATTAAAAAATAAAAAAGACAAAAAAATCAAAACCCATGAATGGGTTCCTATGTTTGTATAAATCAAGGGAAAGTAGGAAAATATTTCTATCAAGTTGTTGAAAGTGAATGCATCAGGACAACTGCATGAGGAGGGGTGGAGAGGAGTACATTTTAGACACTTCTTTATTGTTTGCATTGTTACAAAAGATAGGTATTACTTTTGCAGTTCAAATGACTGTAAATTTCAAAAACAGAATTAAAAAGAAAATTCGAAGTAGATCAAATAGCTTTGACAACTGAATGCAGGTGGTGCTGCATTAAATGGAGTCTTAAAGCACCAAACCCAACAGGTATTTGCCGAATAGAAGGCACCAAGACTACCCACAGTGGGTGAGTCCAAGTGAGTCTCAAAAGGGCTGACATGTTCCTTGAAAAACAGCTTGGCTTTTTTCTAATACATGGTGAAGGGTGTGGCAAATAGTTTCTGTAAGGGGCCAGATAGAAAAATATTTTAAGCTTTGCAGGCCAATGGTCTCTGTCACAATTACTACTCAACTCTACTACTATAGGGCAAAACAGCACAGGCAATATGTAAGTGAATGGGCATGGCTGTGTTCCACTAAAACAGGTGAGGGCCACATTTGACCATAGTTTGCTGACCTCTGCTATAGAACATGGGCAGAATTAAATTTTAAAAACAAAATTTTACATTAAGCTATATGTAATAAAACAAACAATATAGAGATCCTAAGTTTACAGCACTGTTAATTTTTACAAAATAAACATATCTTCATAACTACTGCCCAGATCAAGATATAGAATATTACCAACCCCATTACCAAATGTAACCACTAATTACACTTCTAACCTCATAGACTTGTTTTGAACACTATAGAAATGGAATCATGCACCATATATTCTTTTGTGTCTGCCTTCTTTCATTCAACATGAGATCCATCCACATTAGTGTGTGGTTTTGACCAGTGTCATTGTTGCCTTCTGTGTATAGTATTGCAATGCATCAGAACACTAATACACCATACTTTACTTATCTGTTCTGCTATTGATGACACTTGGCTTGTTTCCAGTTTTGGGCTATTATAAATAATGCCACTATGAATGTTCGTGAACCTGTCTTTTGGTTTTGACCATTCTGTACTTGTATATGTAAAATTTACATGCACTGAAGTGCAAAACTATTAGGTGTCCAGCTAAAAGTTTCTGCATATGTAAAATTTCTCTTTGTGGTTTTAATTACATTTCCCTGATTACTAATGATTTTGAGCTCCTTTTGACAGGTTTATTGACCATTTGGATTTCTCTTTTGTGAAAAACTTTGTATGGCTTTTGCCCATCAAAAAAAAATTTTTGGTTGTGTTTTCCTTGTTGATTTGCTTGAGTTCTTTGGATATTCTGTGTACGAGTCCTTGTTGGATACGTTTACTTAAACTCTTCTCCCACTCTGTGGTTTGCATTTTTGTTCTCTTAATGAGGTCTTTTTATGAACAGAAGTTCTTCATTTTAATGACGTCCAGTTGATTGTTATCTTTATGGTTAGGATTCTTTTGTATCCTGTTTCTAAAACAGTTGTCACCCTAAGGTCATGAACACACTCTCCTATGTTATCTTCTAGAAGCTTTATTGTTTTGTTTTGCACATTTAAGTCTACAATCACCATAATAATCTTGAACAGAAATGTTTAAGAGTAGGCATTACTCACTGCAATATTTTTAGTCCCTTACGGTTTTCCAGAACCTTGCTGTTTCTCAAAAGATGGAGTCTATCTGCCCTCCACAGGGAAGGCCTCTGTGACTTCCTTAACCAAGAGAATGCAGCAGAAGCTACAGTGCAGGATTTCCTAAGATAGGTCATAAAAAGGGATATGGCTTCCACCTGGGACATGTGTGTTGAAGTGCCTTGAATACCATGTTAGAAGCCCAGTTCCCCTGAAGCCACCATGCTGGGGAGACATTGTGGAGAGCCCATACATAGAAAGAAAGAGGTACCCAAGGATCCCAGCTGTTCCAGGCCCAAGCTGTACAAATCTTCCCAGCCCAGGCACAGACATGAGAGTAAAGTCCTGCAGATAAATCCATCCTTAGCTATGTGAGAGACTCTGATCTAGAACTGCCCAGCCAAGCCACTCCTGAATCTCTAATCTACGGAAACTATGAAAGATATTAAAAGACCCTTGTTGTTTCGAGCCACTATAGTCTGGGCTCATTTGTTATGCAGCAGTAGAGTACTAGAACAGCAGGAAAGAAGGGGAACCATCTCTCCAGGCTCTCATAGAGCACAAGGGAACTAATATTGGGGAACTAATATTGTGGGATGAGGGCAGGCTGGTCTCCACTCAACTTATTTCAGGGGTGTGTTTCCAACCCTCAAAGGCAAAGGAAGCTTTGACTTTCCCTTTTGAAGCCTCCTTTTAATCTACTTAGTACCTATGCAAATGGAAGACTACATTCATGAAAGGGAAATACTCCTGGAGATAAAAGAGACAGGAAAAATGAGATACGACAAGAAAGTCCCCCTCTGCTCATCCAGAGGGATTAGCAGGAAATCACTTCAAGAGCATCAGACAGACAGATGAGATCTAAATGGGAGCAGGAGGTGGGGATGGGGTGGGATCCTTACTCTACCTGCAACAGGAGTTCTGCCATTCTTCCGGAGATCCCCTGGCTCTGGAGTACCTGTCGCACTCTCTCAACTTCTAGCTCCAAGATGATCTGGCGGTTAGAAAAAAAAAGCTAGAAAAGCTTTTTCCAACTGGGCCCAGGGTCTAAATAGGGCCTCTCTGACCAGCCGCAGGGAAATAGCTGACTTCGCTTATTTGAGGCTTAATGGAACTGGCAGGTTAACTTTCTAAACACATGCTTGATATGCTAATGATGGCAGTAACGCCTACCTCCATCCAAAATCATATCATGTACTTGTTGCCTGTTTATTCCCTGCTCCCTTCCCCCATATAATCTACATGAGCTCAGAGACCTTGCTCATCTGCTTTTTGCTAACTCCCCAGCATCCAGCACAGTGTCTGGCAACAGAGTGGGGCTCCTGAGTTATTTCATCGAACGAGAGAATGAATGAATGATAATAGTGACACTTGGTGAGTACCTACTCAGTGCAGGCACTGTACATGATTTCCTGCCCTCCTCCAGCCTTTCTGTGAGGGAGGGATGGTTTTCTTGGTTTTACAGAGGTCAGTAAATTTGCTCGAAGTCACAGAGTCACTAAAGAGAAGTGGGATCTGATTCCACACGGGTCCATCTGACAGGCCGTGCTCTTTATTACTAAGCACCCCTGGGCCACCAAGGGCCCTGGGTGGAGATCACCACCCATTTTTCTTTCTTGAGATAAGACAAAAATGTTTCCCTAAGGATCTTGAACACCAGAGAGCCAAACTCCCAGCCACTCTGCAGAGATCCCAGTTTGGACCAGGGGCTCCTTTCCCATTTCTGTGTCCTGGGAACTCAGTGTAAAGGGCAATTAAATTAAAGAGGTCAAGGAAGGAGGAGGAGGATGGGGAGCCAGTGGCCAAATCCAGAAAGGCCAGATTTTAATTTGCATAATAATTTTGTTAGCAACAATGGGCATCTAGGACATCTATTTAAAGGCTGTAATGTTAATTTAATGGGAAAAAAGCTAATACAATTCCCCCAGAATTTTTCAATTAAATTAATGTGATGGGCTTTAATGGATAGCTTAAGTAGAGAGCGCGAATAAGAGAAATATTGCATAAATTATACACACATTTATATGTATGCTGCCCGTATATATAGTCTCGCTGCTCTCTGGTTTTGACATATGAGAGGCTGTATTCGTAAATCTGGCAACGAGTTATATCTCTATTTCAATTAAAGTGATCCTTTTATCATTCAAAGAAGGGGGGGGTTCCTCCGTGTTGAGTTTCTGCACACCCTGTCCTTTGACAAAGCACCAAAAGATTCAGGTCTTAAAGAAACAGAGGGTTCTTTGAACAATAACTTGTAACAACATACACATGCACCAAAAGTCAATGATTTGAAAAATCTAGTGATGCAGAATCCTGATCCTCAATCCCTGCTCCCCAGAGACATCTGATGGAGAAATAAATAGAATAGACTGCATCAGGCCACTTTATTCATTCGAGCATTTGTTCATTCACATGTTTCATTCAGTGAATGTTTATTGAATATCTGCTAATTGCTGGAGACTGTTCCAGGTGCTTCTAGGAATCTTGTGGTGAACAAGCACTCACATCCTGTCCACATGATACTCTCAGTCTTGGCCAAGCCTCACAATCATTTACAAACTCTTGCTAATTAGATGGTTTCACAAAAAATCTGAGATATATTCAGGTAACCTCTTTATGTCTCCATTTTATCACTCAGAAAATATAGATAATAATGGTGGTATCTATAAGTCAGCGTCTGTCTTAGTTTGCCAGAGCTGTTATGACAAATCACGCAGAATGGATTGGTTTAAACAACAAAAATTTATTGGCTTATGCTTTTAGAGGCAAGAAATCCCAAATTAAGGGAAATCAAGTCCCAAAGCATGGCTGTGCTTTGTCTGGGAGTCTGGCGCATTCCGGTGCTTTGCTGCAGTCCTTAGGGTTCCTTGACTTGCAAATCTGCCTCTGTCACATGAGGACATGCTTGGTCTCCTCCTGTGCCTTTCTTTGACTACCTGTGTCCAAATTTCCTCTTTTTAAGAACCTCTAGTAATATGGATCAAGCTGAATCAGCATGGGCCACACCTTCACTAGTAACAAAAGTTCCTGATTCTAGGTGGGCTCACACCCACAAGAACATGCGTTAGGATGTGAACTTGTCTTTTGTGGTGATTCAATCTCCACAAGTGTCTGAGATGGCTCACAATCATTTCGTTTCCTGTTATTCACACCCTTGGGCAGGACTGAACAGCGTAACCAATAGGACACTGAAGAAATAAAGGAATGAGACTTCTGAGGCCAGGTCATAAAAGACATTGCGTCCTCCTCTTTGCTCTCCTCCTTGGCCCAGCCGCTCGGAGGGAAGCCAGCCTCTCTGTTGTGAGGACCCCAGGCAGCTTTGGGGAGAGGCCCATGTCGGGAGGAATCGAGGCTTCCCGCTCACCTCGTCTTCTGCACGGGTGTGGACTATCCTGGAATAGATTCTCCAGCTCCAATCAGACTTTCAAAGCACTGTAGCCGTTGCTGACACTGTGCCTACACCACCATGGAAGGCCCTGAGACAGAAACACCCAGCTAAGCCACACCCAGATTCCTGATTCTCTGGGACTCATTGTTGCTTTACGCCACTATGTAGCCGGGTGATTAGTAATGCAGCAACGAATAACTCATGTCATATTTTACCCTTTCATGCTGGCCCTAGGTGAAGTTATGATGAAGACAAAGGGGATCTCCTTCAGGGTCCTCACCTGCTTCCCACCTATGTTTGTGCATCTTCTGCCTCTTTCCTCAGCCTCACTTTCTGCTCCTTTGCTTAAGCTTTTTTTTTTTTTTTTTTTTTTTTTTTTTTTTTTTTTAGAGAAAGGGAGGAAGGGAAGGAAAGACAGAGAAGGAAGGAAGGGAGGAAGAAAGGGAAACATTTTTAAACATTTTCTTGTTTTATTATATTTTGTTTGTTTGTTTGTTTTTTACATGGGCTGGGGCCGGGAATCGAACCGGGGTCCTCCGGCACGGCAGGCAAGCACCCCTGCCCGCCGAGCCACCGCGGCCCGCCCTGCTTAAGCTTTTATAACTGCTGTACAGGCTCAAAGTTCAATGTGGCCACTCTCAGAGGTATTGTTGCGATTTCATGAAAACCAAAAAGAATTTCATATCCAAAGAAATAAAGGTCTCTAGGTAAGATCGAGGGAAACAGGGGTGTTATTACGTGATGACAGCTCTCAGGGATCCTCCAATCACATCTTCCAGGGGCCCATGCCTTTCACTCAATTTCTATTATGCCAGCAAACAAAACAGAAAGGTCATATAAGTACTAACTAACATTGACTCACTTTCAGTTTTTTAGCATCAATCTTTGTTTTCATGTGCTGTTTTTACCCTCACAGCAGTTTGTGATGGTTCACAAACTGCTGATAAAGAAAATAAAAAGCTATGTGAGGTTTCTAGTGATTAAATTCCATAATGGGCCAACAGTGAGCCTCAGTGAAATCTTAGACACACCAGTCCACAGAGGCAGCTGTGAACTTGCAGGGAGCCCAGGTTTGGATCTTGGCTCTTATTGGCTGCATAAGCATGAGGGAGTCCAACCTCTCTGAGCCTCATTTTCTCTTCCATAAAGTGGGGGATATTAATAGCTGTCTCACCAGGGTAGGAGAACGCCTGGCACATGGGAGGAACTGAATCATGTTTGCTGCTGCTTTTGGACAGCACCCCATGGAGAGCATGGCAGAGACAAGAGGAAATAGTGTTTCTTCTCAGCACCCAGAAAACTATTTAACCTCACAAGGGCTGACACCCAAGGGAGATGGCAGGTCCAAAGAGCCTGGGGGCGAGCACTTTGTGTTCAGCTATCTAGACTCCAGAGGGCTGCCCTGAGCCACTGCCCTACTAACCAAACCCCCCTGTCCACTAACACAGGTGGTTTCCTCCCGGCTGATTTCCCAGGAGGGTTTTCCTCTGAGACTGAATGCTGATTTGGTCTCTTTCCCAGGAGGCATGAGCAACAGCAAGGGAGTAGCGAAAGCTAGTGCTCCTTAGGGGATGATGAGCCATGCTTACCCTGGTGAGATCAACTTAGATCTGAAGTGGAGGCAGGCTAAAAGCTGGAGCCTCTGAGGGCAACACAAGTAGGAAAAACCAGGTTAGGGCTGTATTCAGAGCATTATACTCATGCTCCCGATTTCTTCTGGTTTGGACAAGTTAGGGTAACAGAGCTGCCTTTCTCCACAAAGCTAGAAGGATGTGACTCGAGCACATTTTCACCACCACATGGAGAAAAACTATCTACAATAAGAGAGGGGGGCACACAGTTCCTACTTCTTCTTAACAGTTTCTTTCTCTTTCTGAGCAATGACCCGGCCCCTTGTCCTCTGCCTCACAGTTAGTTATTGTCCTTGATGATGAATAGTAGATTTACAATGGAAACCCACTAGGCAAGTTAGCATTAATACTCCTATACTGTAAAAGAAAGTAAGTAAGCAGTGTCACGGAAATCAGATAGTCAGATGCTGAGAGTGAGCCCTATCTGACTTTGATAGATGCTGTATATGAGTGATGATCAAGATAGCATTCATCTACCCATCCATCCATTTGTCTGCCCATCTGCCATCCACCCATCTACCCATTCATCCATCCACCAATCCAACCATCCATCCATCCATCCATCCATCCATCCATCCATCCATCCATCTAATCATTTACTCATTCGTTCACCAAATTGTTATGGAGAACCTAACATGTCCTTGGTCCTGTAAGACATTCCCAATTCAATGAACATTTATTGAGGGACTACTCTGTACCTTCTGTGGGAGAATAAGCCAGGGTCCCTCAAGGAGTTTGTAATCTGTGTGTGTGTGTGTTGTGGGTGGGAGGAGGGGATAGAAAAGTAAGTGTTTAGTAGAATGAGGGAAGTATGGGAGAAGCACAGATGAAGCCAATTAGTTCATGGTTCAAGTTGGCCCCCAGGGTGAGGGCCAACTTTCAGTTTCCTTGCCCAAGCACCACTGAATTTAACAGCATGTTTGGTGAAGAGCCAATGAAGTAGGAACAGAGCTAATTTACCACAGTGGACAAGATTATTTTATTTGCCTAATGCCTTTGGGGGCATCACAAATCTCACCTTCTTAGTCCTTGTGGTTCAACTGGAGCTGACTTCATCCACCTGCTCCGGGCCTGGCCAAGAAGAGAACCAAATATTCCTGGCTCCAGAAATGGGCTCCAGGGTGTAGCAATCCAAACTCTCAGGACCTTGGCCAGAGCTGGGGGAAAAGGCAGGCTCTCCTAATGCCGGTGAGCTTGGTCACCTGGATTCATGTTTCCCACCACCCAGAGAAAGTGGGCCTGAAAACAACATGACAGGGAAGCAGAATTAAGACAAAAAGAGAGAGGGATGAAGACACTGTTTGAGCTCCTGGGTCTGTGCCTAAAGCCATACTGTATCCTTCATGTCCCCTGACACAATCAGTAAATACCTCTTTCAGCATCAGCCAGACTGAGATGGTTTCTGTCACATATAACCTAGAGTCCAAAAGAACATACTTGTCTGTTTCCAATGAAACCTGTTCTGTAGGAATAGGAATTGCTTTGCCAGGTAGCTTTGTTTGCATGTTGGGAGATAAGAGCCCTGCATTTTAGTTTCAACTCTGCTTCTGACCTGTTGTGTGACACAAGGCTGGTGCTGGGTCTCAGATGCCTCAATTGTAAAGTGAAGAAATTACTTCACATTTTTGGAAGCACAATCAATTAAACAGTAGTCCTGTGGGATACGATGCAAAAGACTATTTACATATGTGTGTGTATGTGTATATGCATGCACACATATGGTTGTGCATGCCCTGCCTGTGCTTAAGAGTCAAGAGCATTTGCTAATTCTATATACTGTATCCTCTCAGAGAGCCACAATGCACACTCTTGTATTAAAGGCTCTAAGATGTCCTCCAGTAAAGAGCCATTTAAATGCATCTAATCCAACATTTCCACAACTTCTTGATGACTCTTAAGATTTGATAATCTCTGAGATCTTTTCCAACTGTGACTTTGTAGGATGCCTTTAATCTAATAATTTAAGAGGGAGAACATATGGCTAGAAAGGGGCCAGAATGTAAAGGTGGGTAGGTCTGGTAAAACTTTTACACTTTTTACGTTTTAGTATTTTAAAGAATATGTATCTATGTTTTAAAAATATTCAAACAGTACAAAGAGGTATAGAGTGAAAATAAATCTCTTTCTCACACCTCTTGCCCAGGCCTCCACAAGACGCAGCTCTTTGTTTTCTTATTTATTCTTCCAGAGATAATTCTATGCCTATAAAAGCACATATATA
The DNA here is from genome assembly GCF_023851605.1 of Tamandua tetradactyla. Classification (NCBI taxonomy): domain Eukaryota; kingdom Metazoa; phylum Chordata; class Mammalia; order Pilosa; family Myrmecophagidae; genus Tamandua; species Tamandua tetradactyla. The sequence goes on from NC_135331.1 coordinate 16,936,772, forward strand.
GATAGGCTCCTTGTTTTGTGCAAATGGGTAGTCTACTATATTTATTGTTCTCCACAGTGTTTTTTTCTTAACATATCTTAGAGATCTGTGTATCAGTAAACACAAATCAGGATTCCTCAAATTTGCACTATTGTCATTTTGGGTTGGATAATTCTTTGTCGTGGGGGTCTACCCTGTGCATTATAGGATATTTAGCAGCATCTCTGGCCTCGACCCACTAGATATCAGTAGCACTTTACCCCCCTAGTGATGACAACAAAAAATGGCTCCAGATATTGTCAAATGCCCCTGCGGAATAAAGTCACCCCAGATTGAAAACCAGTGATAAAGATCTAATTCATTCTTCCTGAAGCTGTCTAGTATTCCAATGTCTAATATTTCCATGCTCACCAATCCTGCTGATGGACATTTAAGATGTTCCTTAAAAACTTCAGTTTTTGGTTACTATAAACAATGTTATGATGAATATTCTTGTACACATGTCTTTGGCACATATATAAGCCTATCTGTAAGATAAATTCATAGAAGTGAACCTACTGAGTCAAACAGCATATGCATGTCAAAACGTGAAAGACACTGTCAATTACCTTCCACAAAAGTGGCACTGATTTACATCACACCCATAACTGCTTGCAAATTTATATATCTTTGATGGTGAATGAGATTAGGCATCCTTTATTTTGTTCAAAAATGTGTGAGATTTCTGAGAGCCACCTATTTGTGCCTTTCCCATTTTTTTTAGGGGGCTCTTAATGTCTTCCATGTGACCTCAACAGGGAGCATTGTAAAAACTTATTTCTGTGGTGGCCAGCAAGTTACCAAGCCTCTCTGATACCCTGGAGGCCATTTAAGCATCCACCCTGGAGCCTTAATCTCAAGGTTCTTCTGGATGAGGGGAGCAGGAAGCCACAAGCCTGGTCCTCCCGGACGCCACGCAGAGCCCTGTATGACTGCGTAACTGGGATTGGCCAAAAATGATGCCCCTGGGTCCAGATACTTCCTCTGTGACAGTCAGCACCCTACGGGCTGGTACTTCCCTGGATATACCATGCTCTCCAGGATCTCATACTATTTCCTACCCAAGAATGCCCTTCCTCTTCCTCTTCTTGGCCTGGCAAGTGGAGTAGTCATTTTGGCTGCCCAAACTGCATGATGAGTTTGTGTGGGTTTTTTTGCCCCTAAATATGATTCCCATTTTTCATTCCATTCCAGCTGGGAAGGCATAACCTGAATCCAATAAAGAAATATTAGACAAGTTCAAATTGCTAAACATTCTGAAACATAACAAGTTTGTGATCTTTAAAGTGTCAATATCAGAGAGAGTAACTGAACAAACACCTCACCAAAGAAGATAGGAGGTAAGGCAGGAAGAAGGAATAACAGCTTAATGGGTGAGTAGTTTTTGTTTGAGGTGATGAGAAAGAGATGATGGATGTCAGTGATGGCAATACAATATCATGAGTATAATTAATACGGAAATTGAACACTTGAACATGGTTAAGATGGGAAATTTAGTGTAAGTTACTGCTATAAAAAGTAATGTGTGACCTGGGCTTGGCCAATCTCAGTCTTTCCCTGGAGATGGTCTGACTGAAACCACCAGGACAGCACCTCCTTTACCTTGATTTCACATTTTTTCACAGAACCTGTCATCATCGGAAATTCTGTTATTAATTTATGTTTGCGTATTTACTATCTGTCCGCCTTCTAGAATGGGCATTCCTTGAGGACAGGGACATCATCATGTTCACCCCTCAGCAAATACTGGATAAAGAATGGAAGGAGAGGAATGTCAGCCAGGGGCTTCCAATACCTATCTTTTCTACCAAAAATGGAGCATCCTGCCTCCTTTTGGAGGAAGTGAGGTCAATATACAGAGAGAAAGAGAAATAAGAGATGGAATTTTCATTTAAGCTCCTTGATCAAGTCAGACCTGAACTCTGTTTCTGGATTTGCCTATTCTGTAAGCCAGTGCATTCTCTTCATGACTTAGGCCTGTGTGAGTTGGGGTTCTGTAACGAGAAGGATCACTCATCCAAGAAGACTACCCTGATTCACCCTCTTGTTCTGGGCTCCTAAAGGCCCTGTGCTGTCTGTCCTGAGAGAAGTACTTCCTCAGTGAGTGTCAGTGTCTCCTGGCTTCTGTATTCCTAATACATGGCCCAGAGTGGATGCTCAAAAGGAGTCTGTAGAAGGAAAGAGCGTGAGTCCCTTACAACTCACAGAATCAATGCCTCTGGTAAGTGGGGCTCAATAAATACATGCAAGGGATCTTGTGGCAGCCAGAAGAATTCTCTTAACTTGCTTTGGGGAGCTCTACAAAGGAGCAAAACAATAGCCGGCTCCAGGGCACAGGGTTCTTGTGGAGGAGTGGCGCCTGAGGTCCCTGACTGAGCTTACATTGCCACCCACTTCCAGAAAAGGTTTGGTTTCACTAGAATCACCTTACTTCAGCAGCTCATACCCATCTGCCAGGGACAAAGCAAGCTATTTACATAGGTCACAGTTTATAAAGTACACTGCCCAAGGGAAAAGCTTTATAGACCAGCAGAACTGAAAAGGGTTTCCTTAAAGGGTTTCTAATCTGTAAAGTGTTCTGAATCTACACTAATTCATGGAAGAGGATCCCTAAAGATGGAGGAAGAAGGAAAGTGACAAACACTGGTGCAATCTAAGTGCTACGCACACTTACAGTCATTCCATAATAAATATTAAATGAGCAACTATTATGTACGGGCACTGTTTTAGGCACTGTATTTCAGTGGTGAAGGAAAGGTTTCATTCTAATAGGGAAGGTGCAGATAAACAAATGAGTCAATTCAAATACAAATACATGACAGGAAGGAAAGCAAACAAGGAAGATGGGGTGAAAAGGGACTTGTTTGGGAAGTCACTTCTATTACTTGCTCAATTCCCACAAACACCCAATGTCTCTGCCCCATTTTAAGGAAAAGGAGACAGTCACATGGACAGTCATGTAGACAGAAAGAACACGTAGCCTGGAGTTCCAGCTGTTATCCTCAGCTGTCTGCAGTCACCACATGGTACAAAACCCTGGAGCATCCTAAGCTGGACTTTCGATTTGGGAGGAAAGTGCAACAGGTTGGCTTCCACTACAAATGGAAAGAGTAGAGTTTCTTGGGTCATTTCACACATTCTTTTGACTCAAGTTCACCAATCCTCAAGAAATTTTACCTTTTTGGCTTACCAACAGAAAGGTAAAATGAGGTACAGAGAGGTACTAAAATCGTGAAGCTGAGAAAGGAAGTGATTTTTTGCTGGACTACCTAAGGATTGTTTTATTTTATTACAAATTCTCACCCATTTCGATTTAGAGCTTGTTGCCTGGGGATGGGGGTGGGGGGTGGGGGGTGGGGAGGGTCCTTGATTAAAAGAACAAAAACACTCTTTTAAAAAACATAGTTGGCTGGTGCTCATGTTGTTTTAATTTGCTGGGGCCAGATTGCCGAGCCCTCATGGATCTAATCCCACACAGCTAGTTTGAGTTCTTCAGAGAAAAACTCTGTTTTTCAACCACAAACTGTACCCCTAACCCTGGCCAAATATGTCGCAATCCTTGCTGAAGGCTGTTGTCCAGAAATCCCAGGCCCACCTTCCCAATCCAATCTCCAATCACTCCTCTCTTGCCCTGCAGATGTCACCAAGCCTGAAGGACCCACCTGGGTGGGGACAGGAGAACTGGCCTAAACTTAGCCTTGGGGTGAACCAAGATGAGGCACATGGGCTACAGAGGATGAGTCTGGGACGTTTAGGATGAGATTCATAACTAAGAAACAGTATTCCACAGGGATGAATGTTCTGGAGCCAGGGCAAGCTAGCCTCTAAATTAAAGTAGTGTCTACTTAGTAGCACTGTCAGGGGAAAGAGCGCTTGCAGAGAGCGCGAGGGTTGGCCCAGAGGACGTGCTGCCGGCCATTATTATGGTTGGGGCAGAGCCTGTTGTGATCTGAAGGATTTTGACAAAATAGACTTCTGCTCAAAAACCTCTTTAAGGGCAGGCCACAGTGGCTCAGCAGGCAAGAATGCTTGCCTGCAATGCCAGAGGACCTGGGTGCCAGAGGACACCGATTCCTGGTGCCTGCCCATGTAAAAAACCAAAAAATAAAAAAAAACAAAAACCTCTTTAACCCAACCCCCGACAAACTAAAATAGGTTCGAAAATTTCTGTTATCAGAAATGCAGACTTTCATGACCTAAAAAGAAATAGGATTGGCTTGTCATGTGAGAGAAGCTTCAAACTCACTAGTGAGCAAACAAATGAAAAGTTAAATAAACAATGAGCTATCAAATTAGCAAAGTTTTTTTAGTTAAAAGAAAAAAAACCTAGCTAGTGAACGTGTTTAGAAAGGGATACTCTAAAATCGTGCTTATGGGAATATAAACTGTACAACTTTTCTAGACAGCTTATGTGACAATTTGTACCAAGAGTTTCAGTAAGGCCATACCCTTTGACCAATTCATCTTATTTTTAGGAAGTTGCCTGAAAGAAATAATTGGAGATGAGATAAAATGTTTAGGTATAGAGAAGTTTATTTAAAAATAGGGTATGACCCCTGTATGTTCAGCTGAGTTGTTATCATAACAGCATCCATCAACTTATCCATGTATCCATTAATTTATCCATCAATTCACCCACCCAATCATTTGTCTGTCTATCCATTCATCTATTCCTCCATCCATCCTTTCAATCATTCACTTATTCATTCACCAAAATTATTAAATACCAACCATATGCATATGCTTGACCCTCTGAAAGATCCCCAACTCAATGATTGCATGACTTATGACACATCCATATTATGGATTATCATTGAGTCAGTAAAAATGAATTTTTCATAAAATATTAAACTTAGAACAACACTCAACATGTAATGTTACATAAAGAAGCATATTATGACATTATATAAACATTACCCTAATTTTCTAAAATACAGACGTACGTATGTGTATGACAAAAACACAGAAAAATATGTCAAAATTTAATAGCGATAATGAGTTTCAGTGATTTTTACTTTCTTTCTTTTTTTTTTATTTGCATGGGCAGGAACCATGAATCGAACCCGGGTCTCCAGCATAGCAGGCAAGGACTCTGCCTGCTGAGCCACAGTGGCCTGCCTGATTTTTACTTTCTTCTTTATACTTTCCCACGGTTACAAAAATGTTTACACTAAGTATATCAGAAAACAAAACTATCCGAGTTTTTCTGGATTGTTTGAAGAATTTTACAATGAAGATAAATTAGTTAAATAATTTAAAAAACACAATTTCAGGAAAATTAATTAGGCCCTTGGCTTGTTCATACATTGTTTCTTTTAGTTAAAAAAACATTTACCACGACCCTACTATGTGCCAGGCATAGTACTAGGTGCCAGTACTTTAGAGAAGACAAAGACACAGGCTCTAATCACCAGAAACTCATGCTAATAGGTCCTTAGGATGCAGTGTCTTAAATTCACAAGTTCGTGCTCTGAGCTGTGTGAGGCTGAGGAAGGAGTTTTGCCTGGCCTTATCAAGGGACGGAGGAGCCATGGCCTCCCTGAAGCAGTGGCACTGGAAAGCCTTGAAGCAAAAAGGTAAGGAAGGATATCAGGCAGAGGCAAGGACTTGGGAATCATCATGGAACAGTGGGAAAATCAGGGTGTCCAGAATTTCTGTGCATAGGGCTGAGAACCAGATGTAGCCAACAGACCTATTTTGCTTATCTGCACTGCTTTACAACTTGGGACTTTTCTCATAAAACTCCAGCTTCTTGGCTTCTTAAATTTCTGGCAACTGGCCCCAATACTTTCCACACACTTGTCAACTAGAGCTGAAGGGCAGCTCTCCACTCTATTCTGACATCTAGCCCTGTAGGCATTTGCGCTGGTAATTTCTGATCTTCTCCAATTCACCACCATTGGACAGAGAAGGAAACCAAGGCCCAGTGAGATTCATGGCTCACCCGAAATCATCCAGCTAGGCTGTGAGCAAGCAAGGACCTGCAAGCCTTAACCAAACTAGGAATCAAATCCCCAGCTACTTCTGACCCATGTGGTCATTAACTAGTGACTTTGGTACTCTGTGTGAAGATACAGCACAGTCCAAAACACCAGATATTTTCAAAGCCTTCATAGCTAAAAACATTTTCATCCTGGCTCTTTCTGCAGGGACATACAAAGATATCACTCTTAGTTTATAAAATATGACTCTTGACGCTACCCGTGATGATGGCTCTTTGGATTTCACGGAGAACTTCAGTGAAGAGAGAGAAGCAAATTTGCTTGCGTTGCACTGCTAGTGTGGCCAAGTCCTTGAGGCTGGTGACTGTGAGCCTCATGACCTCTTGGCACAGCAGGTATTATTATCCCCCCGTTTACTGGAGGAGGAAACCAAAGCTCAAAGACAACAGACATCTAGTTCAAGGTCACTCAGCTGCCAAGCAGCTGGTTTGCACCATGTCTGGCTGCTCGATGCCGGCAATGGAATCATCTGGTAGTGCAATGGAGAGCTGGGCCGCATCTCTTAATCAAATAGTCTACGCTGGATTTTGGATTTGGTTCAAGTTCTACGGCACTGGTAAAAAGATTTTTCTCCCGCTTTTCCAACAAAATGCTTATATTCCCCTCGTGCCTGCAAAGGATTCCTTCTTTTTAAAAGGGCCACCTCCATTTCTTCACTTTTATTGTTTTCACTTATTTTATGCCTCAGGACAAGCCCAGAGGCAGAGAGAGTACAGGGCAAATATGAATACAGTCTCTCCTTTAAAATGGACCATGATCTCAGCCCTCCTCTAACCCTACTGGAAACTCAAGGAGATGCTGCTGTCAAGGGATCTTGCTTACAGGCACAAAAATCAGGAAATTTCAGAGCCAATCTGGGCCAGAGGAGGCCAGAGCTCATGAGCTGGACTGAAATGACTCTTCCAGACTGCAGAGAAAGAGTTGCCTGCCCGCCGGCCTGCCTGCCTGCCGAGCAGCAAACAGGAAATCCCAGGATTTATAGATGACCCTGTTACAAGGCAAATGTTTTGGAACAAATTGTTCTTCTTTTAAATCCTTGTTTTCCACTAGTTTTCTTTCTGGATGCCCCCCTCCCTTCCACCACCCCACTGTCCTTGTTAAATCAGGGCCATGGCGCCACCTGCTGCCTGCCATGGGCAGAGGACTAGGCTGGGACCCAGCACTGGATTGGCGCCCCACCTCCCTGGTCTCGAAATGGGTGGGAGAGTGGCTTCCTGGCTTCTGTTCCAAGAGTTTGTGCTTCAGACCACGTACCAGGACGCAGAAGGGTTTCTCATGTGGTTAGAATATAACCTGAAGACTTGCAGCCCCCACTCCCCCGCTACCCATCCTCGGGGAGACCCAAGGCTCACTGGCAGGAAGAGAAAGCACGATGGCACCACCTTCCAGTGCAGGTCTCTGCTCCCCACAAACCAGCCGTGCCAGCCTTGGTCAACCGTGTCAACCCCATGAGCCCTTCTGGGCTCAACTGCAGTCACTGTGCCAGGTAGAATGGAAAAGGGATATGCCTGGCTCATAGTAGGTATTTAATAAACACTGGCTTCTCTTCTCTCCCTGAAAGTAGAAAAGCTTTGAGAGTCAGGAAAGCAAACGCCAGACACCTCAGAAAAATGGCTTGTTATCTCCTTCCAAGAATGTAAGCTCCAAGAGGGCAGGCCACACCAGGGCCTGGCAGGACCTGGTAGAACAGTTAACGAGCACAGTCTTGCAGTGCTTGCATTCCAGCTGCACCACTTACTTAACATCAAGCAAGCTGCTCACCAGCATTATAAGGACAATAATAGTAACCACACCTTAGAGGGTTGCTGCGAGCATTGAAATGAGAGGGCACACAAAGAATTTAACAGAGGGATGTGCAGGTCGTAAGTCCTCTACGATCTTGGCTGTCATCATTATTATAAGACTAATACAGTGACTGGTACATAATAAGTATTCAATAAACATCTGAGGAATGAATGAATGAAAACAACATAGAACAAAGGGTCAGAAGACTTTGATAAATTGTAGCACAGCCACCAACTTGTTAAGAGACATTAACCATCACTGTGCCTTTTTCCCTTATCCAGAAACCTTTCTTTATTGAGTATAGGCCCCTCTGCCAGGTCTCCCGGTTCTTTCATTGCTCAGAAATACGGAGGGGATCCATTGAGTAATGTATGTGAAACTGCTTTGAAAAGCTTAAGGAGTATAGGAAGGAAGGAAGTTTTTATTTTCATTTCAGGAGCTTCCAGGGGTCTCTGGAACAAATTTGGCTCCTTCTGACAGAAGTGGTAGCCCTATTCCAGAACCCAATTCTCCAGAGACAGGTGAGCTCGACAACACGAGGGCTGGACTGATTAACTCCTTCGCTACTGATACAAACTGAACACATTTCAAGAAGCAGGCTTCCTTATTGAGGATGTGTTCCAGAAAGCTCCTTCTTACACCCATGGGGCAGAGAAGAGGGCGTGGTGGGTCTTGTGAATGGTGACTAGTTGGGGTGAGGCAGATGTAGGGACTCCAGGAGATATTAGGAAGCCATGCTGGAGCCATGCTGAACACAATGCGGAGGAACTCTGACTTAGTTTGGTAGGCCCTGGATGAAATCCAGCAGAGGATTTCTAAGCAGGAAAGGAGCAAGTCCAGAAGGAGAATACAGGCAGCAGCATGACGGATGGATGACAGCATGGGTTACAAACCCCCTTCCATGCCACGTAGCCTAGCGTTGGGGGAACTGACCATGCCAGCTTGCCTGGAACTGAGAGGGTTCCTGGGACAAGGCATCTCCAGTTTTAAAATTAGGAAAGTCCCAGTTAACCAAAATGAGTTGGTCACCCTAAGTCAGTGTGAAAGGCACCTCTTGGAGTTGTGCAGTTCAGTGATTCTGACCACTGCCTTATAATCTACACTCCTCCCAATCTCAACTACTCTCACAAATAACCTGTCTTTTGCCCACTCTCTCTCAATTCTAATCTACTGGGTAACAACCACTTTAGCAGATTAACACATCAGGATGGATTACATGCTCACCCCTTCTAAGTAATACTTGTGCATTTAAATAAAGGCCTGCTGGAGACAATACCTTAATCCAATGAAGTGATTCTAATGGTAAAATTTTTAGCCCACGAGAGATGTGGAAGACTGGGGTGTATGTGGGGTTAAGTGGGAATTTGCCATGTCACCTACATCACATAGTGTGGGCAGCTTTTTCTTTTACCTCGCCAGAGCCAGCCCTTTTTTTTTTTCCTGGCTCTCAGCTCACCAGCCTGCCAAGCAAGCCTGCAGGAACCTGGGCTGTTTAAATATTCTGTAAATAATGCTGACTACAGAAGTTTATAGATAGACTCACAGAATCAGAGCAATAGAATCATAGAATGTCAGAGTAGAAACAGATGCCAGACATTATACAGTCCGGGGTCAGAAAATACACTGCACTCAAGCTGCCACTTCCCCCTGCCATGCCCATGGCAGACATCACTAATCAATCATGACACTCCATCTACCTGAGCTCATTTACAGCTTCAGAATCCTTCTCAGAATGCCAGCAAGCAACAACCAATTACCTTGAATCTACTAATAATAGCTAAGGTTTATTGAATAGACTTTCTGTGTGCCTACTCTTTTTCATAACTGTCACCTTAATCACTGACTGTTTGCCAGGCCCTTTATGTCAGGGCTTTTTAGTCTCGGCACCACTGACATTTTGGGCCAAGTAATTCTTTGTTGTGGGGCTGTCCTGTGCCTTGTTTGTAGGATGTGTAGCAGCATCCCTGGCCTTCACACACTAGATGCCAGTAGGAGTACCCCTACCCCCACCTGCATACCCCACCCCCACCAACACACACAACCCAAAATTATGAAATTATGATAAATGTCTCCAGGCTTTGGCAAATGTCTCCTGGGGGGCAAAGTCTCCTCCAGGTTTGCATATTATTTCTAATTGTCACAATATTTCTCTGAAGCCAATTTTCTCGAATTTTATTTTGCAGATAAAGAAACTAAGGCCAAGAAAGGACCCAAGGCAGAATTAGTGACAAAAGCAGGATGTAGAACCCAAACTCCCCTTTGAGGGCCTTCCTCTTTCAGTTGGGAAATTCCTTTTGGCTCATTGTCTTCAGCATTGTCCCTGGAGGAATGAATAGAACCCTTAAGGCTGAGAAAAACCAGATGCCTAATCAACGCTCCTGCATTTGACAAGGGTGCAGGAGGTGGACAGGGCTGGGTGCTGCACAGCAAACATTTCAGGCTTTTTCCCATCCTGAAAATGACTCTGGGTGTGGAGAAACAGCCCAGGGAAGAGGCTGTCTGGGACCATATGGCGTTTGCCAGTGGCAGGAAGGCTGTTAGAAGCAGTGGTAGCGACACTCACTAATAATATTCCCAGCTCACCAATGCTGACAAGGCTCCTACCACTTCATGGGAAGCACATGAGATCTGGCCTTGCCCCCAGAGACTCAGGATTGAAAACCTGACAGTTTGGACATACAGCCTGTGGGCAATGTTTCCCTTCTCCAAGGCTTGCGTCTGTGCCAAGAATTCCTAACAAAGGGGGAAAAATTAATTAATTTTAAACACCCATAAAAATGCTCACGAGACTGACCAGTCAGAAACTGTCCATTTTTCTCCTTGGTTGTGATCAAAATGTCGTGAGTTTCCTCGCACAGATTTTACAGATGTTCCATAAATCTCCCCGTTGTGCTTCTTTCCTATAAGTAAGGTCTCTTGGGAAGTCATTGAGGCTTCCTCACTATATGTATTCAGGAGAAAATTGGATGTAACATTTAGAGACAGCAGCGGTCAGGAAGGGGGAGGCAGGGGGAGAGGGGAAGGGCGTCTGAGGAGCAAAGCTAGACACGTAAACTCAGTTGCCAAGGACAGAGAGAGTAGGAGAAGGCCTTGTCTTGGAAAATCCTCAAACTTTCAAAATGCCTTTTGCTTCCAGTGCACAGATAATTTCTTTGTCATATCTTTTTATTCATTTATGTCCAATCCCAAAGAAATACTTTTTGCACAAAATCTGAAAAAGTGTAGTAAATATAAAGAAACAAAACAAAGCAAAGAAAAAAGCCATCCTGTACCCCAAGGATTTTTTCTTTTTTTTTTTTTTGATATTCCCGGGCAGTCTGACAGCTCCATCTCAGCCCTGTGGTGGGGGGAGGGGGGGGAAGGTAGGGGGATTGCCATACTAAAGTTTGAGATACTTTGTGCACTTAATGATCACCCAGGGAGCTTGTTAGAAATGCAGATTCCCCAAGTCAGCACCCCTGAGAGTGGGCGTTTAGGTCCCCCAGTCAATTCCACAAATCTGCGTTTTTAATAAAGCCCTTGGGTGGTTCTCCTGGGGGCAGTCATTGGACCACACTTTAAGAAATAATGAGTGTCAGGTTTTTCAGATCCTCAGCAAATCAGAGGCATGAAAATACCGATCTAAAACAAAAATTAGGGAGTAATGATTTGTTTTCTGGAAGGGCTTGGTTTTAACAGGCATTTCCCTTAGTGCTGTTACCATATGATTCCGTTCACACTCAGCGATTCGGTGAGGCGGCCAGAACTTCATCTGCAACACTCCGGGCCAATACGGCATGCCGCCACCTTTTTACAGAGCAGAGTCGACACCCATCTGCTCAAATAAATTAACGTTCCCATCTCAAATAACTCATTTGGCTGGATCATCAAGGTCACATGCCAACTCAAAGAGAGAAGGGAGGAGGTGATACAGGGAATGGGGAGCAGTAGGAGAGGCATCTTGCAATGTATATGTTGTGAGTAATACCGTGGCATTTTTTTTTGGCCAAAAAGGAGGGGTTGGGTACATGAACACAGCTATAGTACAAATCATAAGCTTCCTATTACTATCTCCTTTCCCAATTCCTATTCATGCCTTGGGGTAGGTCATAACTGGAGCCGGATTTGCTACTGGAAACAGTAGGGTGAAGTGATATTCCCTGTGAAAAAACATGTGTGACCATGCGTGTGTGTTTGGGGGAAGGGGGACAAGAGTAGGGATGGGGATAGTGGGGATTGTTCTAGACAGTAACTGGTCAGGAGGTTCAGGCATACATAGTGCATAGTGGAGGGAAGGATTTCTGTTTCTTTATAATAGATAAAAGTTATGAAAATAGTACAGAGAGTTCTGGTATACACTATACCCAGTTTTCTCTAATGTTAACATCTTATGTAACTCTGATCAAAAACAGGATATTAACACTGGTACATCACTATTAACTAAACCACAGATCTAATTCAAATTTCGCCAGTTTTTCCACTAATGTCTTCTTTCTAGAGAACAGCTGCTTTCAAGTCAGAGAGATTTGGGTACAAATCTCAATTCTGTCACTGAATTTGCCCAAGCCATATCATCTCTCTGAGACTTGGTTTCTTCTCTGTAAAATGGGAGATAACAATACCTAGCAAATAGGGTCTCCTGATGATTAAATGCAAAAATATATGTCAAGGGTTTGGCACACAAGTAAACAGTGATGTTGCTTTTATTTTCTCATCCTCTTTCAGAAAAGCATGTTCCCACCTCAAGGGCAAATGGACTTTGCGTAAATTCCTGTTGGACCAGTTTGACTTAATCTTAGCTGTTGGATCGAGTTTCTCTATGTTGGAAAAGAAAAGAGAAGACAGGAGCAAAGGAGATTAATTAGAAAGATATTGCAACAGTCCATATAAGATAAATCTCCACAGTGGCAGCAGAGAAGTAGAGAGAGGACAGGTTTAATAAACATTTCAAACTCAGAAGAAAGAGGAGGTGGTGACTGATTGGGTGTTGAGAGTGTAAAGCGGGGGTGGGGCAACAATTAAGCGATTACATTATTGAATGACTAGGATACTGGTAATCCCTTTAACCAAGATGAGCAAAAGGGAACCAGCAAGGGAGGAGGAGAGAGCCGAGAAATAATAACAACCCTATAGAGTGCTTATTGAGAACCTGCTACTTGGGTGCCAGCCACTGGGCTAAATGCTTCCCACATATGACTTCATTGACTTCACATGATAACCCAAGAAAACTGAGACACACAAAAATTAAGTCACTTTCAGAATCACTGTTTTTTGGAAGTTATTAAAGTTCAAGATACCTGCATACAGGGCCAACTATACCATTTGCCAGGCTCATCACAAAATGAAAATGCAAATACCTTGAACAAAATGTATTAAGAATTTCAAGATGGTGACAGCAGAGCATTAAACAAAGCATGGGCCTTTCTTGTGTGGGGCCTCAGCAACTTCACTGAATATTGTCTATGAAGTTGCCTTGCCTGTGGAACATCCATATGAAGATGTCTGGCAAGCATGCAGAAAGATTTTTTAAAAATATTTTTATTGATAAATCTTAACAAACATACAAACATTCTTAACATACAAACATTTCATACATGGTGTACAATCAATGGCTTACAATATCATCACATAGTTGTGTATTCATTACTATAATCATTTTTTAGAACATTTGCATCACTCCAGGAAAAGAAAGAAAAAAGAAAAAACTCATACATACCATACTCCTTACCCCTCCCTCTCATTGACCAGTAATATATCTGTCTACCCAATTTATTTTACCCTTTGTCCCCTATTATTTGTATATTTTTTATCCATATTTTTTACTCATCTGTCCATACCCTGATAAAAGGAGCATCAGAAACAGGTTTTCACAATTGCACAGTCATACTGAAAAAGCGACATCATTATTCAATACAAGACTACTGGAACACAGCTCTACAGTTTCAGGTACTTCCCTATAGCCACTCCAATACACCATAAATTAAAAAGGGATATCTATATAATGAGTAAGAATAACCTCCAGGCTAACCTCTTAACCCTGGTTGAAATCTCTCAGACATTGGCACTTTATTTTTTTCTCATGTCTCTTTCCCCCTTTTGGTCAAGAAGGTTTTTTCAATCCCTTGATGCTGGGTCCCACCTCATCCCAGGATTTCTGTCCCATGTTTCCAGGGAGATTTACACCCCTGGGAGTCATGTTCCATGTAGTGGGGGAGGGCAGTGAGTTCACTTGCTGTGTTGGCTTAGAGAGAAAGGCCATATCTGAGCAACAAAAGAGGTTCTCCAGGGGTGACTCTTAGGCCTAATTTTAAGTAGGCTTAGGCTAGCCTTTGCAGGAATAAGCTTTATAGGGGCAAACCCCAAGATTGAGAGCTTGGCCTATTGATTTGGTTGTCTCCACTGTTTGCAACAATATCAGAAATTCTCCAAATGGGGAAGTTGAATATTTCCTCCTTTCTCCCCATTCCCCAAAGGGGACCTTGCAAATACTTCTTTATTTACTGCTCAAATGACTCTGGGATATATTGGAGCATCATTCTAACCTGGACAAACCATAGAAAGATTTTAAGAAGAGGGATAAGCACTAGAGACAGGCCAGCACTTAGGGTAAACCAAGAGCAACCAGCAAAAAACCATCATGAGGGAGAAGCAGATAGGAGGAAGATTGAGAGGGCTAGGTAGAGCCACCAAGAGGAAGAGCATCACACGAAAGAGGGAAGGGCCAGAGAACCAAATACAGCAGAAGAGTTAGGAGCTGGAGGATCAAGGACCCCTCCTGGCCTTTGGGAACCGAGATCCCAAAGGGGTTGGGTGGGCATCAGCTGGAACACAATATACAAGGGACTTAATGTCAGCAAGGGAGTGGCAGAAGCAGTCCCGGCATTCTTATCTCAAGAAGTTCTTCCATGGACAAGATCAGAGGGCAAGTTTATGTCACTATGATAGTGATTTTAAGAAATCTGACCCCTTCTCATTTAGGTTCCACCTGCACTAATAAATGGCTTACTGTTTTTCCCTTTTCCTCTTCCCACCACGTCTTGCAAATGGTTGGCTGACATTATCCTTAAATTGTGGCCAGGGACTGGAGCTGAGAAGGCCTTTGATGATCTTTCCACAGTCACCACTGAACCTCCTTCTCGAGGGCCAGGTGCTGCTGAGGCTCCAAAGTGGTCAGGAAAGACTCGGGTCTAGGAATAGGCTATTTTCCTTAGTTCGGACCATTGCTACATGGTGGGGGGTGAAGGGGCAAAGTTGTCATGGTCTGTTTATTTATAGATATTGGCTGGGATGTTGGTCTGGTTCCAAATAAAGATACTGAAAGGGAAAGAGGTAATTCACAGCTCATACAGACCAGCTCACAAACCTTCTGAATATTTTCCTTTGAAAAGAAAATTTCAAAGTCAAAAAGATCCAGGGTCCTCTAAACCACTAGCCTGATACCTCAGTGTGTGGCTCACCTTATACATTGGCATTCAACACTTAGACTTTCTATGGCCAGTCAGTTACTGAATCCAACAATCTGTTTCCCAGAACTTTTAAATTTCTAATGTCAGAGGAATGGGTCTATGCCATGGAAAAAATTTAATTTTTAAGAAATGTTTTATTTAAACAAAATCAGGCTTTATGTGGAAAAATCCAACTGCTGAAAAGTGTATACAATTTAAAGTGGGAATCAGTCTGGGTAGGTATGCTATGCTGTAGTAGCAAACTGAAACTTCTCTCCATCTCCCATTCCACCCCGCAAAGGTAAGACCTGTTGACAGTTTGGTTAGTCTCCTTCTAGACTGTCCTCTAAAATATGCAATTTATCTACATTACTTATAACTTATTCTATTATATATTCATATATGAGACATAAAACTTCTTTTACCAAAATGGGATGATGGTTTACAGGTGCTTTTGTTAACGTGCTCTTTTCACTTAGAATTCTATCTTGGACATTCATTCCAGTAAGGGATGAGTTAAAATGTGATTTAAACACAAAACAGTGAGATTATGTATGCTCTTTGGCTCTCAGGCTGTGAGGGACAGCATCTCATCACTGTGTAGCCACCATTAATTAAGACACCTGGGTCCCAGGAACAGTGCTAAGGGATTTTACCCCACTGTTAGCAAGACTCCAAGGTCAGTATTATTACGGTCTTTCCCTTTTATAGGATTCAGATGATGCACCTGAAGTTCAGAGAGGTGATAAGACATACCATCCAAAAACCTCCAGCTCAGGAGTGGTGGGAAGCAATCCATCTGACTTAAAGCTTGGGTTCCTTCCTCCTTTCCTCTATTGGTATATTTTCAGAGTCCCAGAGATGAGACCAGGCTTGGTATATTAGAGATGCTAAGTCACTATATAGTGAGCAAAGGGCCCCAAAAATGTTGTGGAAGTGGTTGCAGGCATTGCCAACACTTCCTGCTAATACCAGTCACTGGACTCGGAAATAAGACTTGTGCTTGCGTTTATATTCTAACGATTTGACAAGATCCTAAGGGCTGAAACAATATATTTGCTGCTCTGCCCCTCCCTACCCCACAGAACCCTACTAACATGCAAACTTTGGGCTAACAGACCAGTAGCTGGTATACAATACCTACTTCTCTAATTCAGGGTTTGCAACCTCAGCACTGCATCTCTTATCTGGATCATGGCAGCAGCCACTCACTTGGTCTCTCCCAACTGCACCTCTGCTCCTCTCAGGCTATTCTCCACACAGCAGCTAGAGGAAGCCTTGAAAAGTCCAAGTGAGAGCAGGTCACAGTCCTTCTGGAACCCCAGGCTCCATGCCCTTGCATGGAACTCCCCAGTTCTACCCCAGGGGGTGTTCTTGCTCACCCACAGGGTGGTGTCTGCCTCTCCTCTTCAGGCATCTGCCCGTCCCCTCTGCCTGATACCCTCCACCCCACGTATCCCTTCAGATCATTCCTTCACTCCTCCCAGTCCCTGCTCATGTGCCCCTCAAAGAAGGCCTTACTATCACCTGCCTTGAAGAGTTCACCACAGTCATTGTTAAGGTCAGGTGTTCTCAGCCTTGACACTAGTGACATTGGGGCTAGATAGGTCTCTGTGGTAGGGGGCTGTCCTTTGCACTGTAGGATGTGGCGCAGAATACCTGGCCTCCATCCCCTAGATAGAGTAGCCTCAACTGTGACAAACAAAAATGTCTCCAGAAATTGCAAATGTCCTCTGTGGGCACAAATGCCCCTAGTTGAGAACAATTGCTCTAATTGATTAGCCTGTACACAGTGGGCTCTCACAAAAGGCTGAAAGGATGAATGTGTCCTTCTTAGAAAAATTTTAAAGCTGGTATAACTTCCAAAGATGCTTTCTTCTGTTCCTTTCTGGTAACTTCTCAGCCCACCAACCAAGGTAACTCTAGTGGGCACCTAAGCTGGTGTTCTGTTAAACAGACTTTCTGGGATAGACAGGGAGCAAAGCTTGTGTTTTCTCTTTGCTTCCTAACTAGTCACTGAAAGGGAAATGAATAAAGGAAGTGCTAATGTCATTTTTCATTGAACCATCTGAGAACTCCTGCATGGAGTTCTTAGCAAAAACTAGACAGAAGCCACTAACCACAGCAGCTAGGCTGAGAGATGCACAGTAACTGGCTGGCTTAAAACTCTTTACGGGTCTACTCCAGAGAAAGTAGAGCTGATGTGAAGTTGTCTCTGCATATATATAACTAATGTAATACTGTGTTTAAGCACTTGAGCTCCAAATCAGCTTACAAATGAGAAATCCATGCTGCAAAGGGTGATGGCTGAGCCAAATGTATACCTTCTCCCCTGGAGTTTCTGATTCAGCACAGGCTGGCTTCCACAGGTCAATCTACTATTTCCCCAGACCTCTGCTTCAGACCTTGTCATTAGTCCACAGCCATGTCCCCAAAGCAGGGCATGTAGTAAAACAACCAGAAGACTACTATATGCGCCCTCTGCCCAGGGTGCAACTCCAAGAAGTAGAAACACAACAGGGAAATATAGTCACTATTTTGCTTCTTGGGATGGTTTACAGATTCATTCATTCATTCATACATTCAAACATTCTTCAAATACTGACTGGGCCCTTAGCATCTTCTAAAGCAGTGAGGATTACATAAGATGATACATGTAAAGAGCTTAGCAATTTCAAATGGAAAGTGTAGACTGGTATTTGCGCTGGTTTGAAGCTGTTATGTACCCCAGAAAGGCCATGTTCTTTTAATCCATCTCTGTGGGAGCAGACCTATAGTGTGCAGGACATTTTGATTAGGTTGTTTCCATTGAGATGTGACCTAGCCCATTCAAGGTGGGTCTTAATCCTTTACTGGAATCCTTTATGAGAGGATAAAAGACAGAAAAGCCAAGAGAGCTTGGAGAGAGATACCCCAGAAAGGCTAAGAGAGGACCCACAGAAGCTCAGAGAGAAATCAGGAAGTGAAAGCAATGAATCCTGGGAGCAAAGGACAAGCAGACACTGGACACGTGCCTTTCCATTTGACAAAGGAACCCCAGAAGTCATCAACCTTTGGGACATGTTCATGGCCTCAGAACTGCAAATTTAGTAAACTAGCAAATTCCCATTGTAAAAGTCAATCCATTTGCAGCTTTAGCAAACTGAAACAGTAGTATTATTAATTATTACTTATTATTATTATTCTACATTCAGAGAACTGTAAATAGCTCTGTAATCCTTGGACAGAGAGTGTAAAGGGGTAATGGTAGGCAACAAGGCTGGCAGTAGGTAAAGCAATATTATTCTAAGAGAGTAAATAAAGACACAATATAAAAAGGAGAATTCCTGATTATTTGGTTCCGTCCCTCTCCCACTCACTTTATAAATAAAGAAGTAAAGTGAAAGTACCATACCTAAGGTCACAGAGAACATTAAGGGCAGGACTGGGACCAGAGCTCAGGCTTCCTGATGCCCAGAGATTGGTTTTCCACTGTCTCATCTATCACTGAGGAGTTGATGGAAGGGAAGTACCCCCGCCCTCAATGTAAACTGAGCCCATGATCACTGACAGATGCTTCAAAGATGCTGCTGGGGGAAAATTCAAGTTGATGTATAGTATTTTTAAGGAATGTTTCCACAGAGACACATAAATACTTGGGAACAGTAATCCCTTACATAGGAAAGAACCATTCAGGCACACAGGAGCGTGCATAGTATGGGGAGTGATTTTCCTCCAATCTGGGAGTGGCGGACAGTAAGGGCCAGACTGAGAACCAAGAGATCCAGGTTTAAAAGCCAACATGCCAGAAGCAAATCCTGAAAGCTGTTGACAGTCCTATATATCGATAATACCCAGCATGTACTGAACAAACAATTACTGGATCCTTCCATTTTCTGGGAACTGGGTAATGACAGCCTCTTCCCTTGAAAATGTATTAGTTTCATATTGCTGCTGTAACAAGTTGCCACAACAAACTTAGTGTCTTAGCACATACATATTTATTCTTTTACTGTTCTGGAGGTCAGAAGTCTAAAATCAAGGTGTCAACAGAGCTGTGTGTCTTCTGAAGGCTCCAGGGAAGTATCTGTTTCCTTGCCTTTTTTTGGTTTCTAGTGGCCCCTTGCATTCCTTGGCTCAGGGCCCCTTCCTCACATTAGTCCACCTCATGCTTCTGTAATTGTATCTCTGCTACATCTTCAGCACGAAGCACAGTCATTAACTAGCTGAGGTTTTTAACTTATCTGACTCCTAGTTTCCTCATCAGTAAGATGGAGATGGTAAGAACATGAACTTCTTAGGACTGATCTGAGCAGATCTAATGAGGAAAGAGGAAATGCCGAATACACAGTAAGGACTCAATAAAGGCTGCACCTTCTATAATAATAATCATCATTACCACCTCTACCAGTTTGAAAATATTATGCACCCCAAAAAACCCATGTTTTAATACTGACCCAATCTTGTGGGAGCAGCTGTTTCTTTTGATCCTGATTCAATAACGTAGGCTGGAATCTTTTGATTAGATTATCTCCATGGAAATGTGATGCACTCAGTTGTAGGTGTTAACTTTTGATTAGATGGAGATAGGAGGTCACCCATTCCAGGTGGGTCTTGATTAGTTTACTGAAATCCTTTAAAAGAGGAAACATTTTGGAGAAACCTCAGAAACAAAAGAAATGAGAGAAACAACAGAAGCCTCAGAGCCGACAGAAACTTCACAGCAGAGCTAACACAGATGTGGACATGTTGAGAACAGAGACACGGATGTTTGGAGATGCCTGGACCCCAGCAGACATTGCCATGAGATGTTAAGCAACCAGAACCTGGAGAGAGCCAAGGGAAGTCAAGAGATGAAAGCCAACCCTGGAGAAGTAAAGTCAGGAACCACCACAGAAATAGGGATGGAAAGCAATGGAGCCGAGGAGCAAGGGGCCAGCAGATGCCAGCCAGCTGACAGAGGTGTTCCTGACCCACTGGCCTTTCTTTAGGGAAGGTAACCTCTTGATGGAGCCTTAATCTGGACACTTTCACTTCCTTAGAAGTGTAAACTTCTAACTTATGAAATTCCCCTTTTTAAAAAAGCCATTCCAGTTCTATCACATTCTGGAGCTTGCAAACTAACACACCATACTCATCGTCATCCAACAGTCTCATTCCCATAACAGCTTGAGGGACAAGAACGAAGAGGTGTGACTTCTTCTGGGATGTCAGAAAAGATTCTGCAGAAAAGGTGACCCCTGACCTGACCTGGATAAGATGCCTGCAAAGGAATCTGACCAGCAGACAAGGGGAGAAGGGACATTCTGGACAGGGCAGTCAGTACAATAAAAAGCCTGGATGCAAAAAAGTATCCAGAGTGCTTGTAGAATGGGGATGGCCAGGGCAGAGGGTCAGGGTACAGTACCAGGAGGTAAGATGGCAAAGGGCTTAAGAGCTAGATCTTTGGAATCATACTGGTTTGGGTTCAAGTCCTGCCACCCCAATTATTAGCTCTGTAACCTAGGGCATTTGGTTTCCTAGGGCTGTAACAAAGAATCACAAACTAGCTTAAAAGGACAGAAATACATTATCTTATAGTTCTGGAGGCTTGAAGTCTGAACTCATCCTTCCTTGTCTCTTCCAGCTTCTGTTGATGGCCAGGAATCTTTGGTGTTCCTTAGCTTGTAGCAGCATCACTTCCATCTCTGCCTCTGCCTTCCCAAGGTCGTCTTCTCTCTAGGCTGTGTCTCCTCTCCTCTTTTCATAAGGACATCAGTTGTGGTGGATTAGTTGAATCACGTCCCCCACAAAATTATGTTCAATTCCTAACCCCCAGGCCTGTAGGTATGAACTCATTCATAAACAGGATCTTCAAAGATCTTACTAAGATGAGGCCAAAATGATTTAAGGTGGGCCCTAATCCACTATGACTAAAGTCCTTTTAAGCAGAGTACACAGAAGTAGAAGCCACAGGAAGAGACAGAAAGAAACAGACGGCCATGTGACAGAGTCTGAGATCAATGCCAGGAAGCCACTACCAGAATGCTACAGAATTCAGAGAAGACATGGCTCTGCCGATACCTTGATTTTGAATTTCTAGCCTCCAAACTTTGAGTCAGCCAATTTCTATTTTTCAAGCCAACCCTTTTGTGATATTTTGTTATGACAGCCCTGAAAAACTAAGGCATCAGTCATATTCGTTTGGACCCAACCTGATCCAGTTCAGCTTTATCTTAACCAAGCACATCTTCAAAGACCCTATTTCCAAATAAGGCCATATTCAGAACCAGGAGTCAGACTTGAATATACCTTTCTGAAGGACACAATCCAACCCATAATAGGCACCCTATTTACCCTCTTCCGTTCTTCCTTCATAAAAGGTGGATAATAATAGTACCTACTACATCAGGTTGAAGCAATTAAGGCCAGTATTATTCGGGAGATAAAGCTGAAGAGGCAGATTGGAAAGGTCTTTGTGGACCCAGCTAAGGGGTTTGGATTCTGAAGGTTCATTTTCTCTTTTCTCTTCTGCTCTTTACTATATGTTCTCTATCCCACTTCCTCAGACAACAGGAAATCAGAATCGACCTTCATAGTCTTATATTTCTGTCACCATCCTCCTGAACTTAAACATAATAGATTTTTCAAAGGTGGAAGAGATGTAACAAGACCTTTGCTCATCTAAAAAAAATGTGGGTAATGGAGGCATCACCTTCATATGGTTGCTCTGAAGACTCACAGAGAGAACACGCAGAAAGTGTTTAGTATTACTATGTGGGAGATAAAAAGCTTGGGCTATGGAGTCAAATTCTGACCATAACCTCACTAGCTCTGTGACTGTGGACAAATGATTCAACCTCTCTGATTCTTGATTACTCATCTGCAAAAAGACAATGACGATACTAACCACAAATGTCCGTTGGGGGTATCAACAGAATGTCTAGGAGGTACTCATTAACTATTCTGGTGATGATGATGATGAGGAGGAGGAGGAGAAGGAGGAGGATTTTTCCTTAGAGGAAAATTGGGCCCAGAGATGAGAAGTGCCTTGCCCAAGGTCACATAGCAAGTTGGGGGCAAACTATCACAGAGGCAGCTTCAAGGAAGATGAGAGGCCCAGCCCAGGTGAATTCATGGCATTAGTCCTGCGGGCTGGAGCCGTAGAAAGTGCAAATCTCTCCCTTCTCCCATGTAGGCTTTTTTTCCTGTATGAAGGGCAAGGTGGTGTCTCCAACCCACAGCCTATAAATTCACCTGGTGACCAGTGCATCCCAGGATTGCGTGGCTCTGCCTGCTGAGGAATCAGATGGCACCAGCAGACGGTCTCTCCATGCTACTGGAGCCTGCATCATTCCCATCATTTATTTTGGACAGGAAACAAGATGGAATATCAAAGAAATCGGCTGATGGTCATAGGAACCAGCTGAGGGACCAGAACTACTTCTGGGGTTTTTAGGCACAAAGTAAACACTCCATGCAAACCAGAATTTGGATTCCCCATTTAATCCAACTTTATTCATTGAAATTATTCAATGCAGAGAAATGAGACAAATTATTTTTTGATATAAAACTTTTTACTAAAAACGTTAATTATATTTACATTTTTTAAAACCATAGGTATTTATAGATTTGTATTAGAGTTAAGATTGGAGAGTTTTAGGCAACAGTTGGGGCCATCAAATATCAAGGATCAGCACTCCTGGTTCCCCAAATTCAAATGAGCCCAAGGATTATCTTAAACATGTCTGCTTGGGGTTTGATTTTTCCATCACACTGTGAGAATAATTGAGCTTTTCAGACCTCTCCCAGCAGATGCTGATCTGAATAAAACTTTCCTTCACTCAAAGTACAACATAAACACCCCGCCACCCCACCCCTGGCCAATGCTGGGCAAACAGGCCCAAAAGAGTTCACCTATCATTCTGGCCAAGAGGCTGTATTGCAATTAAGAGATGATCATCAAAAAACTGACCTGGCTTTAACAGCAAGGATGCTCAAGGAGAAGGCTCCAGGGGAGGGTTGCTGTTAAGGGCCACAGACCTTGGTGTTATGAATTTCCACACTGGGGATTGGGGGCGAGGAGCAGGTCACGATAGGCTGGTATTGACCTTTCCTTGGGAGGTAGAGCACAGTGGAAGAACAATGACCTCGGGGGTCAGGAGACTTGGGGTCACCCCAGATGAAGTCTACCCTCAGTTTCCCTCTCGGTAAAATGAGACTTGGAGGTAGGATCTCCAAGGGCCCTCTCTCCAAACGTGAAAACATTATATTGCCCTGAAAGAAAGCCAGACCTGCTGTGTCTCAGCCACATGGCATCCTTTTGACAATTTGCAAACTAAAAGTAAGCTTGAGGGAATCTCCTCTGGTTGTGTCATATTGGCCTCTAGGATGTGAAACTATCTCGCAGAGAAAGCCAGGGAAATAGCTGAGGTGGAGACCAAAGAGTATAAATTTTCTTTATACCTCTGGGAAATAACAACCTTTCATTCAACCAATTTTCCATCCCAAAACCAAAGGTTATCAAGGAACACCCCTTCCCCCAACGCCAACTACTATTGTTAGGATGAATAACAATAGAATTGCCCCCCACTTCAACCTGTCTCTCAGTCTAGCATTCAAAGTGCTTTTTGAATGTTAATCCATTCATCTTCACAGTAACCCTGGAAGCGTTCCATTAGGCAAAACCTGTATTATTTTCACCACTTCAAAACACGTAGTGCTGTTCTCTTGATGGAAAAAATAATCGAGCTACAATCTGAAAGGAATAATGGGGAGAAAATGCTCAGGGTGGTCTGAGCTCACACCGGCAGTTTGAATAACTCCCGCACTTAAATGCTGTCCGCCAGACATCTGCCATGCTGAGGAAGTGTTGCATTTGGAGGGTCAGAGCCAGGAGGCACCTTCTGAAGACCTGAGCACCACAGGCCCCAAGAAGCCCAAAGGTTCAGAGTTTGAGTATTGTGAAAAAATGTTATTTATTATCCTTGGTTGTGCTGCTCACTTACGGGGTGACTTGAGGGGATCATTGGTTCCCTCATTTGCAAATGGGTTAATTGGACTTGCCCGCCTCAAGGAGGTGTTGTGTGGTTAAACAATTCATGGCCAAACAGAAGCCTTTTTAATCATTTGGTGGACTGTCTCAGAAGTCCAAGCTGGCTCACTCTGCATGCAATGAGATGCGCTTATACTTTATGTGGACAGAGTCGTGGCCAGTGATCACTCACTGGCCGATCAATTTCCCAATCAGCAAACTGGTGCCTGGGCTGGGAGGTACTGTGGCAGTGCAGCTCAGGATAAATGCATGGGCCTCTGAGCCAGAAAGCCCCGGGTTCAAATCCCAGCTCCACCACTCTCAGACTGTGAACTTGGGCAAACTGCTGATTTCTCTGAGCCTCCATTGCTCTCCGAGAACTGGGACATTTGATATTTGCTTCTTAAGGTTGCTGTGAGGATGAAAAGAAAGTCCTGGCATTTAGTAGGTGCTTGATAAAACAGCAGCTGTTGTGGGGGCCTGGCAGAGTCAGGATCAAAACCACCCATGTTTTTGAACTTCATCTATGCTACAATTTTATCTGTTGGCAGTTAAGTATAGATTGTTTCTCTGTTGAACCACACATCAGGGATAATAAACAAACCTCTTCTATTGTGCAGTGCTTTGCAGTTTCTTAGCAGCTTTTGTTTTTACTTCATTTTTACCTCTTAGGTATTATTATCCCATTTTACACATAAGGAAACTGAGGCTCAGAGAGATTTAGGAGTTCAGCCGCTGTCATACAACTAACAAGTGTAACCCGAAGGTTAGAACCCACTACTAGTCCAGTGCCACAAAACAATGTTAGCCTTCATATACCACCTTACATTTTTTCCCTATTTATATACAACTATACTATTACTTATTACTATAATTATTAAGCAGTCTCACACCCTAAAAGCTTAGCTTCATACTAGTCAGTAATATTCATAAAATCACAAGTTTGATGTGCCATTTCTATTTATTCCTAATTACACATATCTCAGACTTTCTATGTACCATCTAAAATCAACTCCTTGTTTCCCGTAAGTGGTACAAGTACCACACATTTTGGAAAAAGTGCATTAAATTTGTAAGACCTATTTTTGCATGTAAATATGTCATTTTGTGGGGAAAAGGTCCATTGCTTCCATCAGATCTTACCACTTAGTAGCTGTAGGGACCTCCGGCTAGTGAATTAACATCGCAGTTTCTCAGTGTTCACATTTGTAAAATGGCTATGGTAAGTGGTACGAGGATGGGCCTCAGTGATATATGGTGAGAATTAAAGGATATAGCATACATAAAGTATTAAAGGCAGTGCCTGGGGTACAGGAGGGGCTCCAGAGGAGGTAATGGTGCGGAGAGTGGTGGGAGTGGCAATACTAGCAGATGCTATGATTATGCTTAAAGTTGCTTTCAGACTACAAGAACACTAAGGACTTTAGCTCTACCATACTTCCAAATGTCTAAAATTCAGGGGGAATGGGTAACTGCGCATGTGTGTGTAAGAATCTGTCTCTTACTGTGAAATACTGCTAGAGGATTTCATATTTCCAAAGTGGGGGACATCAGGAATTCTGGGCAAACTTGTTTGGATTTTTTTAAAAGTAAGAACTCCCCCAGAGACCCAACACAATTTTCTTTTGCGGTTTGAACATAAGTATCAGCTGTCATTCCTTCTCTCAGCAGCCCTGAATGTTTAGGTCTCCAGGGTAGTAGGGGGTAGGGGTGTGGATGGGGGGCATGGGGAAGGGCTAAGAGTCCATCAGCACGGCCTGGGCCTCTGCAGGCAGCCTCTGCAGCCTGGGAACAGGAAGCTGCTGACCTAGCAACACTGTGCTCAAATAGGCGCATTCCTCCCAAGCATCTCAGTAGCACCCTGGCGAGCTGGCCAAGGGTTAGCATCCTTATTGTATAGATGAGGGAACTGAAGGCATCAAGAGGTTAAATTATTTGCTCAAGGTCACCAAGAGAGACTGAGCTTGGCCAGGGAGGCAGAGAGGGAAAGAGAAGGAAGGAAGGGAGGGAGGGAAAAAGGAGGGAAAGGAGAGGGAGAGTTGGGAGGAAGGGAAGGATAAACAGTCTTCCCAGATTTTCAGTCCAGCTGTGTTGGCTCTAGGGCCTCGAATCCCTGGCTACAGGTTACCAAAGAATAGGATAACTGGGAGATGAGAGAAGGTGGTTTCCTCTGAAGTCGAGGCATTGTCTGTCCTCAGGTGGTTTCCCCCTTTCATTCTGGATATGGTCTGGCCTTCTAGGCAGGCTCTTTCTGTCCCCACCTGTCCTTTACAATGGCCATCTGCAGTTTTGCTGTCCTGCTGAGGAACAGGCTTAGGCTGTGAATTCATATTGTCCCCAGGGCTCAAGTCCAACCAAGGCTTCATCTTTCCTGCTGGACTAAAACTAGCAAGTGGCACCTCTCTAATATGCCTTCCTCCTACCAACCCTCATTTAGCCGTTAAACTAATGGAAGATCACCCCTTTATAGCAGATTTCCAGTTTATACCCCCAGGGTCAAGCACTAAAGAGCTCCCAAATTATCTAATCCCCCAGAACTCTTCCCTGTCAACCAATACGACACACAATTCTTTGTCTTCAGTGCAAAGCAAGTCTTTTTCCTGACATGTGAGAAACAGTCCTTCCTGATGTATTAAAATCACTCAAAGAGGGAAAAAGAGGAAGATAAAATAAATGTACTGTCATGACTTCAAATACAAATCTCTGTGGCCAAGGTCTCCTGCAAACCTCTGAGCTGGGCTAGAGCTATTTTAAAACTAATGTTGTGCATGAGGAAAACTTACTGAATTGAAAAATCTTCTGTTACAGGATGGAGATGGGCAAGAAATCAGTGCTGGGACTCGCTGAGTGCTTGATTGTAGTTATAAACACCACGGGCTGCATCAGCAAAGCAGCGGCGGGTTGACAGTAAACCTTTTGCAGGGCACTTGGGAGGCAGGGCTGACAAGGCAAGTTCAAAACCTGTGCCCATTTTAGTCGGAGACTTCCTAAACTGCTAAAAATATCCAGCAATCCACTTGAAGCAGAGGCAAGCAAGGGAAGACGTCTTTCTTCCCTCTGTCTCCCTGTCGCCTGTGAGAAGAGGAGCCAGCTAAGGATACGGGGTGGGGGTGGGGGACGCAAACTCACAAATACAGGAAGTAGATCCTTTGCCAACCCCAGTGCTACATGCCAGGGACGCAGAGGCATCTCCTACATTGGAGCAGCTTAGCAGGAGGTGCAAGGAGTTAAAGCCAGAGAGACTGGGTTTGAGTTCCAGCTCTGCCACTTACCGGTTTGCATGGCTTTATGCCCAAGGCATGTGGTATTTTGTGTGTGTGTGTGTGTGTGTGTGTGTGTGTGTGTGTCCTTAAGTATTTATTGAACAGAGGAAATGATTGGACAAAGGACAATAGAATCTAATGCTCATGAAGTAACATTCAAATTGCTTCTTGAATTTGGTTCTCATATGTATATTGCATACACAAGAAGAAAATTCAAAAGGAAACTGTAATGACTGAAGGATCCTCTTACATTACTCATTGATAGAAATTATGGGATAGAGTAAAAACTAGCTTCTATTAGCTTAGTAAGGTACATGTGCTTTGTTTTTTTTAATACAGTTTTATTGAGATACACTCACACACCATACCAACCATCTGAAGTACACAATCACTGGCTCACAGTATCATCACGTAGTTGTGCATACATCCCCATGATAAACTTCGGAACATTTTCATTACTCCAGAAAGGAAATAAAAATTAAAAATAAAACGCAAATCCTCCCAAACCCTGTCCCCCTCCACCCACCCACTGACCCTTCGTATTGGTATGATACATTTGTTAACTGTTAATGAAAGAATATTAAAATGTTACTGTTAACCATAGTCCATAGTCTGCAATAGGTACATTTTCCCCATGTATCCATCTATAGCACGTGGTTTTATAAGTCTTAGTTTCCTCATCTGCTGAATGGGTTTCATCACACCAGCTTGTGGAATGTAAGCATTAGAGCTGATGAAAGGCAAACGCCCAGCACAGTGTGGGCCCTTACAAAGGATTCCTGTTAAAATTACTATGATGGTTGTTGGGGAAAGACAGATACATGAAAGCAATGGGAAATCAACCAAGGAGGGAAATCACATATAATCCCAGGGTTGTATGATTTGGACAGTAAGTTTCAGATAAATTCTCAGAAAAGAAAGGTTTCTGTCAAGCATTTGCCCAACGTCTGGCCCCTGGAAAACTCATCCATGCTTCTGAAGCCAAATAAATGTTAGGTTTCCTGAAAGTCTGCCCAAATTTGCTGGAGAGTTTGCCTTCCATTTATTCTCTGACACCCAAGTAACTAACTTGATTAAGTGGGGTTTGGGTAGATAGTAAAAATGTTCTAGGTAAAGAGGCAGGGAGGTAATGCTGGACATGGCATGTGGTTCAACCTGAGTTCAATCAGAGTAGTAGAGCCACTACACGTACATACACACACATATATGTGTATGTCCATGTGTGTGTGCATTATAGACATTGGATCTTATGCAGTGGTGGGAGCTGGTCATCAGTCTCTATAGGGCTGTTCTCTTTGCTTCTGAAGCTGCAGCTTGAAGTTCTCAGGGTAGGTGATCAGTCAAGGAAGAGGGATGTAAGGTGGGGGAGAGCAAAACACACTGGAACCCACCAGACAAGCTGGAACCCCTGAGAACAGACTGAAACCCATGCCATACTGTTGCCTCTGGTATCAGCACTGTGGTTGTCCTGATGAAGCCAAGGACCTTTGTCACTGAGCTGAAATAAACACCTGTGTACATGCATAGACGTTCCTGGTCCAGGAGCTGGAGAGCTGAAGGAGGATCCAGGGGAAGGTGGAGCCTTCAAGCAACAAGGTATACCAGCAGGTAAGCTTCACTTCTGCCCTCCAAACCTCCAGCACAAATCTCTCTCCACCCTCACCGGAAATACATAGGGAACTCTGGGAGATGAGGTTGAGCTCTTTCAAGCTGGCACAGTACACAGCCACCATGGCCCATTGCAGGGAACAGTGGGAAACATGAAAGCAAGGAGGGGTGGGGGAGAAGGGCATCAATTTCCATGGTGGGAGTGAAGGAATGGTTGGAAAGTGTTTGCAGAGCTACCATGAGCCCCATTGCTCTGGTATAACAATGGCCTCTCCCTTGGTATCTAAAAAAATGCAGATACCTTAGGAGGGAAGTCATCCAGAGACAAACCAGTCTAGGAGTTTCTGACCCTTTCTTGGTGTCTGACTTATATTCTCACCCTGGGCTGACTCAAATTTCCAACACAGCAAAGCAGACTTGGATTGTCCCACAGTCTAAAGAATCAAGTTACTTTCTGGAATGCATTTTTATACATGTCAGAGACAGCCCAGAAGAGCTCAATGAGGATTCTGGCTTTGCACCTCCCTCACTGAACCCACCTACCTACACCAGTAAGCTTCATTAGAGACAAAGGACTTAAAATGTACCTCAAGCCAGGTGCAGCTGGGAGTTCCACTTCCTACAGTCACTCAGAAAGGATGGAGCCTTTCCAGCCACCTCCTCCAGCCTCTCAGCCACTTTGCAGCCTGTTAGCATATCTGTCAGAGAGGAGCTGACACTCAAAACAGTCCATTTTACCACCTGGAAACCTGTTTAGAAAGAAGGATGGAGGGGAGATGGGAGATCAGGAGTTAAAATGACAACTCAGGTTTATCACTTACTTTCAGTTATTCAGTCTCTGAGAATCTGGGAATAATTTAGATACATATGGAAAGTATATGCCAAAGAATATTCTAGATAATTGATAAGCTACTAAGTAATGGTAGAGAGATACTGCATGTCCTCAATCTCCAGGATTAATTTAATTTCCTGTTGCTGAACAAAACATCTTTATTTTTGCTTGGAGGGGGGTGGTCAAAATACTTATTGACTGGAAGCCAGCAATTTAGCAATTATCCTTGACTTTTCTCTGTTTCTCCCCACCCCATATCCAAGCCATTAACAAGCGTTGTGGATTCTACCTCCAAATTACACCTCAAGCCCATTTGCTGCCTGTTCTCTATTTCCACATCATCACTCTCTGAAGTCCACACTCCAGCAGATGATTGGCTGCAGATGCCTGGATATCTTTAGCAGCTTTCCCACTGGCTCTGTGCATCTTTTCTCGCCATTTGACATGGACTGCTGTCATATTCTTCCCTGCCCATCTTTTTGGAGTAAAGAATTCCCACTACCTCCTCAGTGTTTTAGAATTCAAGTGCAAATTCCAAGGCTCCCTTGCAGACACATGATCCAGAATCCGGGCACTAGCCACCCCTCCATGGAATGAACACAGGAGGTCCAACTTCATTGGAGGACGTCAGAAATCCATAACAGCAGCAGCCGTTACCCAAAGGCTGCCATGTCAAGATGTGACATTGGTGCTAGGAGCCAAAAGGTATATATGGAAAGCTGAGTTCCTGGCTTTCGGTGTCAGCAGCAGCAGGGAATTTAGGAGGCATTGTTTTGGGGGTTGGTCTTGAAAATTTAATTTTTCATCTGGTTCTCCAGCCCTCCCAATAATTTCATGTGCTTCCTAATATCCTTTAATAAATAAGTATCTTTTCTGCTTAAACCAGTCAGGGTAGATTGGACTGTTCATCCTAAGATCTGACTGATTATACCCCTTTTCAATCCATTCTCCAATTGGCAGTTAGAATGATCTTTTAAAAGTTTAAACTGAATCACATCATTTTCCTCCTTCAAGTCCTCCAATGGCATCTCATTAAAAGGCTCTTTAGTCACACTCACTAGAATGGCTGCTATTTAAAAAAAAACAACCAGTGTTGGTGAGGATGTAGAGAAATAGGAACCCTCAAGCTTTGCTGGTGGGAACATAAAATGGTACAGCCAGTGTGGAAAACACTTTGTTGGTTCCTTAGAAAGTTAAACACAGAATAACCCTATGACTTGGCAATTCCATTCTTAGGTTTATACCTAAGAACTGAAAACAGGAACTCAAACAGATACCCATTCACCAATGTTCATAGTAGCCTTGTTCACAATAGCCAAAATGTGGAAACAACCCAAGCACCTCACTGACAGATGAATCATTAACAAAATGTGGTCTATTCATTCAATGGAATATTATACAGCCACAAAAAGGAATGGGGTACTGCTACATGACACAACATGGATGGACCCTGAAAACATGCTGAGTAAAATAAGCCAGACACAAGAGGACAAACATTGTATGATTCCATTTATATGAACCATCTAGAATAAGCAAATTCACAGAGACACAAAGAATATTAGAAGTTAACAGAGGCTGAGGAGAGGAGGAATGGAGATTTATTGTTTATGGGGATGGGGTTTCTCTGGGGATGAAGAAAAAGTTTTAGTAATGGAAGGTGGTGATGGTTGTACACATTGTGAATGCAATTAATGCCACGAACTGTACATCTAATGATGGTTAAAATGGCAAATTTTATATCATATGTATGCTACCATAACTTTTTTAAAAAGGCCCCATATAAAGGGGATCCAGCTTGGCCAACTGGGCTCATCCCTCTCATGCAGCCTCTCATGCTCTCTGCTCCAGCCACAATGGCCTCCATTCAGTTCCTCTAACCCATCAAGATTTGTCCCAGTTACAGACTTTGCACCAGCTATTCCAGTTTCTTGGAAGAGTGCCCCTCGAACACTTCCCATGGCTGACCCCTGGATTGCAGCTTCAATGTCACCTCCTCAAAAAGGCTTTTCTGAATCACTCTAAGCCAAAGAGCCCATCTATCTTAGCACCCTGTTTATTTCCTTCAGAGGACATGTTCCGATTTGTAATTATTTTGCATATTTACTTGTTAATTGTTTACTGACCATTCCTTCATTAGACTATAGACTTATGAGGGCAGAGATCATGTTTTCTCATTAGCACAGGGTCCCCAGACATGGCACAATGTCTGCTCCATAATAACAACTCAAAAATATTAGGTGAATGAATGAATTATACTAATGGTTAGCATTTATTGAGCACCTATATGCTAGAACCGTTTAAAGTGCTATATGCATATTAACTCACTGAATGCCCACAATAACCCTAGGAGATGGATACACCCTAAATTATAAATGAGAAAAACTGAGCACACAAAAGTTAAGTAATTTGTGCAAGGCCATACAGCTAACAATGAAAGAGCAGGGGTTTATACCTTGAGAGCCTAACTTTAACTATGTGTTTTAAGCTACAGTTGCCTTATATGAATGAAGGAAGGAAGAAAAGATGAAAATAAAATGATGATTGTGAGCCATGCAACTAGGTGAATGAAGTTTAATGATTGTATGTTGAATGAAATGTCAGAAACAAAAAGACAAATATCATGCTTAACACATACGGACTAACTATGATATAAAAATTTGGTGAACTGAAGTCGAGAGCATGAGTTATCAGGTTGGGGCCTATTGTAAAGGGTCCTAGACTGTAAACTCTGACAGGAGTTGTAACTATTATTTCTAATTTCTGAGATACTGAGCTGTTTGTATATAACCTGGTTGTTCCCAGAAACTTCGGGTATTTATGTGATATCTGAGACTCAGAGTTAGAGTACTGAAGCTATGAAAGTCAGCAGTACCCCATACAGGAACTGTTTAAAACGTTGAAAAAGGGGTTAGACTTTGACTAGAGATATGAAGGAAGTTGATCTGGATAGGACTAAGATAGATCAGCATACAAGGTAAAGGATGATATCGCTCATATTTTAAAACTTTAACTTCTGTGTAAGACCAAAGGGAGAGATGTTTATTTGGTGCAAAATATGTATTTTGGGTAGTGTGTTACCTAATTTAACTTGTATGCTCAGTTAGTTGAACACCATAAGTACATGGAATCTTGATTAGGACAAGAGATCTTGTTGGTTTGTCCAGGTTAGTGTGATGCCCAGATACATTGCAGAGTAATTTGGGTAGTGAATAAAGATATTTTTTGCAAATTACCTTGGGGCACTGGAGAAAGGAGGAAATATTCAGCTTCCCTATTTGGAGAATTTCTGATATTTTCTCCAGCAGTGGGACAACAAAATCAATAGGCCGAGCCCTCGATCTTGGGGTTTGCCGTTATGAAACTTATTCCTGCAAAGGATAGGCTAGGTCTACGTAAAATTAGGCCTAAGAGTCACCCCCAGACAATCTCTTTTGTGGCTCAGATGTGGCCTTTCTCTCTAAGCCAATTTGGCAGGGGAACTCACTGCCCTCCGTGCTATGTGGGACATGTCTCCCAGGGTGATGTAATGTGGGATAGAACTCCCAGGATGAGCTAGGACCCAGCATCATGGGTTTGAGAAAGCCTTCTTAACCAAAAGGGGGAAGACAGGAATGAGATAAAGTTTCTGTGGCTGAGAGATTTCAGACAGAGGAAAGATGTTATCATGAAGTTATTCTTATGCATTATACAGGTATCCCTTTTTAGTTTATGGTGTATTGGCGTGGCTGGAGGGAAGTACCTGAAACTGTTGAGTTGTGTTCCAGTAGCCTTGATTCTTGAAGACAATTGTGTAACTATATATAGCTTTTACAATGTGACTGTGTGATTGTGAAAACATTAAGTCTGATGCTTCTTTTATCCAGGGTATGGACAGATGAGTAAAAAAATATGGATAATAAATAAATAATAGGGGATAAGGGCTAAAATAAATTGGATAGATGGAAATATTAGTGGTTAATGAGATGGGTGGGTAAGTGGTATGGGATGTACAAGTTTTTTCTTTTTATTTCGTTTTCTGGAGTGATGAAAATGTTCTAAAAAATGGCCATGGTGATGAATATACAATTATGTATGATATTGTGAGCCAATGATTTCACACCACGTATGGATTGTATGTGTGTGAAGATTTATCAATAAAAATATTTTTTAATAATGGAAAAAATAAAATAAAAGTAAAATGATGAGTGAAGAAATTAGTAAAAAGTTTAGCATTTCCAGAAGCAGGGTATCCTTCAGAGATGCCTTTGAATCCTAGGATTATTTCTGTTCTTTTTTTTTTCCTAAACCTAGGATGCTATTATATAATTGGACAGAAGCTGCCTGGAACTGCTGTCCCGAGCAGGCATTTGCACTCACAGAGCACTCAGGCACGTTACCTATTCCCCTGGCAGACAATGGTAAACATTATTACATCTGTACCTCACCAGGGAACTGGAGGTTTCAAACTCAGCGTGACAGCTCTTTTACTATGTGCTGAATCATAGTGCCTCCTGTGAAACTCAGAGCTCCCAAGGGGGAGAAAAGTTCTCACTTATCAATTTAAACTCTGCAGGAGTAACTGGGCTATAGATGGGTCTGGTCTGGGGCTAAGGAGTGCCCTGTAGACATGTCACTTCCCATCTGGAGCACAAATTCATGCACTAAACTAATCATTCTCTTAGCAACCCCTCATCTCCACTCCCTAGGCCAAAACATGTTGGGACTGAATTCTGGACAAGCTAAGATGCATTTTTCATTAGCAACAGTGGAAAATCCCAAAACGTCACCAGGTTATGGTATGGATGGTAGAATCTCCATGCCAAGGGCTCTTGAATAAGTGTCTCGAATAATGAAATGTGTGGGAGACCACAGTAGGATTCCCCCCAAGCTATTAAAGAGCAAATGAATGAATGGAATAGGACATTGACCAAAAAGTGTGTGACTTCAGTGTTTGAATGACTAATACAGGGATCTATGCAAGAATATCGACAGGGTTATCCCCAGGAATATCCTCAGGGTTATCTCATCTGAGATTCAGAATGATCTGTTTTTCTCTTTATATTTTTCTGCATACTTGCTCTAGTAAGCGTGTTCTAGTTGCTTTTATTGACAGAAAAAAATTACAAAGACCTATTTTTAAACAAGGAACCAAATGAAGGGGTTTGATGATGAATTCTCTCTGGACACCCATCAGCACTGCAATCTCTACACTCAGTAAACACCACACAGTCCTGAGGCTAAAAGAGGGGAGGGAGGATACTGCCAAGCAGAGCTGAGAGGAGAAGGAGGCAAATGCCTAGCGACGAAAGGAGCAAGGGATGGACAGAATCAAACTCAAGAGTTCTGTCTAGGGAACAGGGCCTGGGATTCTTTTTTAAAGGACCAAATGCCTCCCTTCCCAGGAAAACCCTCTGAATAAAGAGATGGCAGACTTAGAAAAAAGTTGTCACTACCCTATGACCCTGGCCTGTCACCTTCAGGAACATCAGAAGACCAATCAAATGGCTCACCCAAGAGGCCCAATCTTTCTCATTCCCCAAGAGGCTGCCTTCATTTCCTGAGAGATGACTTTATTTTCCATTTGTTTTCACAGTGGTCTCTTTAAAGTCTCAGCTGTTCCAGGGAGAGTAAATAGGTTTTAAAATTAATTATCAATTAAAGGGAAGTTAATTGGCACCAGGCTAGTCATCTATTTTGTCTGTAACCGAGGCAGCCCATCCTTCCCTCTTTCTAGAACCCAAAGACCTATGCCAGGGCCAATAAACCCCAGCAGTAGAAGCTGTTCAAGTGTGACCCATGGACTAATGAAAATAATTCTTGGTATTTACACACCACCTTTACCCTGTTGGAAGGTGAATTCTGTGGTCATTTTGATTTTTCTAGTTCATCAATATGGGTGGGCTCACCAAAAAAAAAAAAAGAGAGAGAGAGAGACTTGCAAATATTTTTATTGGCATAACGATTTTTCACCAGTCTCCACTGCACTTAAGGAAATTACCATGAGAGAGTAAATAACAGCAGCAAGGTCCTGAAGAAATAGCACATCCCTCACTGGGCTTATGTTTTCCCCTTTAATTAACATTTTGCACTAGTTCATCACCTGATTTCACTGAAGCTCAGTCTGATTTTTCTCTAAGCTCTGGAAATGGGATCCTGCACCTGCCTTACCCCTTGTAACCCCAGAGCTGGAGATAGGCTGAGGTTTGTCTTCATAATGATCCTTTACTGAATTCCACTGCTTCATCTGACTTCATCATTAAAGAATATTTATAGAAAGCCAATAGGGAGCATTTGCAAATGGAGTTCAGACCATACAGGTGAGTACCTGCAACCAAGACAAATATGTAATCTGTATTATGATCAGATGTGCACATGTATTAAACTATGCCAAATTACAAACAGGACCAAAGAGGACAAGGCTCAGATCTTCTCTGTATTCAGTGTCACCATCCCATAGCACCTTAAAATGCAAAAAGCAGCACTTGTAAAAGCCAAGTGTCACCTGGGTGTTCTGGGTGATCTCTCAGGTGTTAGTGTAGGGTAAGAGTTGTTAGCTTTGGGTGAAGATGCCTTTGGGAATTGTCCCGTAAGCACAGTCATGCTGTCTTTCTACTCCCTCACCTCCCACCTCTGGGGTCTGGAGGGTGGGGCTGCCTCAGTTCAGAAGGAGAGGACCTATGTAGCAGTACCCGTGTGTGGTTTGTCATGGTTTGAATTGTGTCTCCCAAAAGACATGCTCAAACCCTGACCTATGGTTCCACGAGGGCGGCCTTATTGGGATATAGGGTCTTTGCAGATGTGATTAGTTAAAATGAAGCCAAACTTGATTAGATGAGTCCTAATCTAACATGACTGGTGCCCTTATACAATAAGGAAGAGAGACATGGGAGAAAAAGGCCATGTGAAGACAGAGAAGGCAGAGATTGGAGTGAGACATCTACAAGCCAAAAAAAAAAGAAAAACCAAAGAAGCCAGGAGAGGCAAGGAAGGATCCTTCCTTGCAGTTTCAGAGGGAGCACAGCCTAGCTGACACCTTAATTTCAGACATCTGGCCTCCAGAAATTGTTAGACAATAAATTTCCGTTGTCTTAAGCCACCCAGTTCATGGTATTTTGTTAGCCTAACCCTAGGCAGTTAAGACACAAACACAGTTTTCTATATCTGTGCAGCACTCTAAACTTTTCAAAGCATCTTACGAAATTACTCTTGGCCACCACGTCAGGCAGACAAGGCCAATGTTATCCCCACTGCACAGTGGAAGATACTGAAGCTAGGAAAAAGGAATTAATTGACTTGGGAAGGAGACAAGTTCATTTCCTGACTTCCAGACTGCAGTTCTATCTTTCACTCCTTATGGGATGCATCTCTCTATTTTTTTTTTCTCTCTCTCTCCCCCACCCCATTCTCTCCCCACTTCTTCCTATTTGTTCACTTCCTTTTCCTTCCTCTTCTCTTCTTCTTTGCATCTCATACCAGGGTGTCTCAACCTTAGCACTACTGACACTTGGGGTTGGATAGTTCTCTGTGGTTGGGGCTGTCCTGTGTACTATAGGATATTAAGCAGCATCCCTGGCCTCCACCCACTAGCATCAGTGCCAGTAGCACCCCTCCTCCAGTTGTGACAACCAGTGTCTTCAGACATTGCCCAATGTCCCCTGAGAGGTAACACTGCCCTTGGTTGAGAAGAATTGTCTTAGACCAACCAGTGACACTGAATGCTCAAGTGTAAATCCTGCTCCTTGTCCATTTCTCTCCTGAGACCACAAAGGCGACTCACTTGGCTGACATTTCCAGATCCCACATCACCCTCAAAGTCTCTCCAGGTTATTCGTCCAATATCATCTTTCCTCTGATGATACCTGTTTACAACTTTCTCCATAAACAGAGCGACCATATAACTTACTGTCCGAGAGAAGAACTTTGGAGAGTGAAAGGTCATGCTGTCAGTAATGACACTAGAGCAGCAGGCATAAACAAGGCCTGCCTTGGGCAGACGGGGTACAGGAGCGCACAACATAAGCCTCTTCACCCAGGGAAAGCTACACTCATTTGGGTGTCTAAAGTCTGACAAAGTGACTCCCCAACATCGCCCACAATGTCCACATCTCAGGCTTTGTGCTCCTGGGCTGTGTTCGTCCAATATATTCTTCTCTGGAATAGCTCACCAGGGAGGTAGAGGCAACAGACAAGGACCAGAATTGTACAAAGGGAACTGGAGCCACGGTCAACAGGGAAATGCCAGGAATGTGGCAAAAGTGCTGGAGTTGGCCATCTGGATTCTTGTCTCTGTTTTGTTCCTGCCCAGCACAGAGGGAGGAGAGTATTTAAATCTACAGCACTTGTCCTAAGTTAAACTGTCTTGGGCTTGAGAAACACTAGCTAGCAGCAAGAGCCTTGGAAAATAGTGTTCTATATTTCTCAAAACCTACAGTTCTTAACCTTCTATTTTTTTAAAAAACCACTCGTACTAACACTTAAGCAGCTAACAGAAATAGCAACATCCTCTTTGTGTGTCCCTGTGTAACGTCCCTGTGGTCTCTCGTTTGCAACGATTTTCTTGAGACACTATTTCTAAATTCCCTATAAGTAAAAGGGGAGACAATATCTGCCCCCACCGTCAACCTTGCCTCTCCACCCAGCCCGACCCATTGACTCCTCCAAATATGAGAACCAAGAATGATTTGTTCCAATCTGCCAATGCAAGTTACTAGAGAGAGGCTAGGCTGTCACCTCCCTAATGGGCTTTATGCAAAGTACTCCCTCGGAGGCCGAAGCTGTGTAGCTCAGTGGCCCTGCCTCCTCCAGGGCTTGAAGTGGAACTTGCTGTAAATGGGGTTAATTTGTACCGATCCAGAGGCTGCATGCCAGAGGACTCATAAAAGCAATCAAGTGCAGGATTGGAAAAGCCTGGCCGCTCCGTGTTGCTTGCAGGGCAGCTGGCCTTCATCAGCGATTGGGAGACACTCTGCAACAACCTTGAGGGGCGAGTGTAATGAGTCATGAAGTGTGGACACAATGGATAGGGAGTCAATCAATGGGGTGGAAAGGCTTTGGGTTTTTCAGATTTCTTTAGCACTCTTTATTTACCCTATTGAAGGAGGCATGAATGAACTAAACAGCTGATGATTCTGAATGGAAGCACTATTGGGTGTGTATGTATGTGGAGTTTGGAAGGGTCTAGAGTCAATTTAAGATTGCAGGCAAAGGTGAGAAGTTCTGCTGCTCTATCTACTGAGCCACAATAGTGTGTCTCAAATAGCTGAAGGTCAGAGCTGATGAGTTTGGGTGACAAATATTGGCATAGTTTTATTTGGAGCAAAATCTGGCTATTTCATCTTTCATTAT
This sequence comes from Tamandua tetradactyla, assembly GCF_023851605.1. NCBI lineage: Eukaryota > Metazoa > Chordata > Mammalia > Pilosa > Myrmecophagidae > Tamandua > Tamandua tetradactyla. The sequence continues at coordinate 16,976,020 of NC_135331.1, forward strand.
GCTTTTTTGGGAAAATATTCTCCAGGAGCTGAATTATTTTTAGATGCAAAACAAAACCTATTCATTGTGTGGCGTTAAATATGGAGGGAAAACGAGGTCCAGTGTGTTTCTGTAAATATTCCTTAATTCAGCAAAATGATCTTATTATGGGCAATGCACTGTGTTAACTCTAATGATACCAAGATAAGACCATTTTTAAATGACACAGGTTTAGACAGAGAATACCTTGGGTTTCAGTGACAAGGTGTCTTTCCCAACTCAGGACAGCGAGTAGCTCGAGTCCTAGCATACAAGCATGGCACGTTAACTTTCCCCAAATGACGGGAATAGTCTTTTTATTTGATGTCACTTCTGCTAACTCTGTTTTTCAGAGGGAATGTAAACACAAAGACCAGGGGACTTGCACATATTTGCTCTTTGGTTAATATGAATGTATGTGAGTGTTTACTTGAGTTTTTAAGTATATGCTGAATTGGTACTGACTGGCCAAAATGAACTAGTAGCAAAACTAAGGGAAAAGAGGACAGAAGCTAGTCTCTTTTTAACTATTTTTGGAGTCCTTCAGATGGTGTCCTGACATTTTTTTTCTTTTTTTACATCTTAATTGCTGTGATGGTTAATTTTGTGAGTCAACCTGGCTAAGCTTTAAGTAGCCAGATAATCAAACACTCATACTAATCCAGGGTTGCTGTGAAGGGATTCTGTAAATGTGATTTACATCTATGATCAGTTGACTTTAAGTAAAGGGGCTTCATCTCTATAATGTGGGTGAGCCTCATCCAGGCTGTTCAAAGGCCATAAGAGCAAAACTGAGGTTTCCCTGAAGAAGAAGAAATTCTGCCTCAAACCTGTGGCATCAGCTCCTGCCTGAGAGGTTCCAGCCTGTCCTTCGGATGGTTTGCCTGGTGGATTTCAGATGCACAGTTGTGGAAGAGCTAGTTCTTCAAAATAAATTGCTTCATACATAGGAGTAAGTACAGGTGTAGGTATGTATATCTATATGTACATGTGCTCTACATGACCTATCTCTATCTATCTGTCTGTCTCTGTGTATGTATGTCCCCACCGGTTCCATTTCTCTGGAGAACCCTGACTGATACAATCACCACTATTAAGTACCAAACTATATCAAGGTAGAAGAGAGGTGAACATTTCCTAAGTCCTCCTACATAAGGGCTTTAAACACATCGTCCCATTTCACGATCTGATTTAGAGAAAACCCTCTGAGAGGGTTTTATCACCCCCTTTTACAGATGGAGGAAACAGGTGCAGAAATGAAGCCACTGGTCAAAGGTCAAGTGATATGAGCCCAAGTAAATAAAAAGATAAACTTCCCTTTATGACACACAGAAATAAGTAAAATAAATGAAATCAGAGTTAGGTTTCCCTGGTGTATTATAAAAAATTGTCTTCAGATCATTAATCACTGGATGGAGAATAGGGAAGAGGCAGAGAAACGGAGAATTCATGTATCTTAAACCACTGTCAGTTGAAGATCATTTTGAAGTGAAGATAAAGCATCTCTGAAATCTTAACGCTGAGCAGTGGGAAAATATAACTCAATTTAAAACGTTTGGTCTATACCCAATTTTTAGCAGACTCGTCTACTGTATAAATTAAAATACATCAGACTCAGGTTCGATTCCCAGCTCATGCACTTGCCCCAACAAAACAGAAACAAGCAACAAGGGTGGTGCAAGGGTAGTTCGGTGGTAGAATTCTCGCCTGCCATGCGGGAGACCCAGGTTTGATTCCTGGACCATGCACCTCCCAAAACTAATAAACAAACACACAAAAAATTTCAGCAAATGCTGCTACAATACTGGGATACTCACATGGAAAAAGAATGAAATATACCGCTGTCATACAGCCTATGAAAAAGAAAGAGCAGCATGGGCAGAGCGGCAGGGTGGTCCACTGGGAAGAGTGGGAGTTTTGAAGTCAGACGGTGCTGGACCCAAATGTCCTCCCCCCCCCATACAAGCTGTATGACCTCAGGCAAACTGCTTAACCTCTCATCACTGATGAACTGAGGATAATAAAACTTACATCAGCAGGGTTACTGTGAAGTTCAAATAGAATAAAATATACAAAGCATCCATCTCAATGAAGATAGTAAGTAAATATTAATTTCCTTCTCTTCTCCATTCATGCAGAAGAATAAATTGTTAGGGTATTATGAATGGCATCAATAGACTATAAAGGGATTAGGAAATAATCCCATCAGGAAATTTACTTGAGGCAGAAAAAATGGTTATATATACTTATGACCCAAAGATGTGTATCTATGACCCAAATATATGTATTTGTGACCTAAATGTGGACATGTGTTCATTTGTGGATAGGTGCTTCAAATATGCCAATGGACATGTGCCTACTCTCTCAAGTCAAAGAATTCATTTAGCACAGTATTCCCAAAGGAGTGCCTCTGAACTCTAATATTATAAATATTCCCTAAATGGAAAATTGAATGAGTGTTTAACCTCTAAGTAAGTTTGGAAATCACAACATATTGTATCTTCCTTTAGGAAATTTAGAACTCACTTTAGTGGCAAACCTATTTAAGTGCAGAACCATTTTTCTCTTAACATCTATTATTCATCTTATGAAACCAGTATTCCAGGGAACATGGACTGGAAAAAAATTGTTTTTAGAATAGTCAAAAACCTATTGTATTTTGACAGTATTAGAAGAAAAAAAGACATACAAATTTCTAGTTAATTTGATTTGACTCAGCAATGGAAACTAGTTCCCACTGCCCTTCTCTTTCCAAATCATTTTAGTTCTCAAATGTGTTCATTCTTTAGTTTATTCTACTTATTATAACAAGGGGTCATTTATTGCTGTTTGAGAAATGGAGAGCCAGACTATTAGACAGGGCAGGGAAATGACGCTACAAGAATAAGGAGCCTTTCCTAAAGTTAATGTCCACAGTGCAGAGCAAACACAAAAACTGTGCTTGTGAAAATAGAGAAGATAATAGTTTTCTCCACTTAAAATTCCTTAAAAGTTCAACTGTCTGCATTTGGCACATCAAAGAGGATTTTATTGGGCACATCAGAGGGTATTTCTTTCAAAAGAGTCACAGAATAAAAAGAGCAAATTCAATTGCAATTTATCACTTTGTCAAGGTTCCACAAGGACCCAGTCATCATGCCAAGAAGGCCTCACACCAAAAGGAACATCGGTTTAATAATCAACTTGAGTCAGTACAGACAGTATCAACTAATTCACACAATATTGTCAGACTTTAAACACTTATTATCTGATGTCAACCAGAAAGTTGGAACTCCTTGCATAGCTGGTACATTAAAACATTTTGAAGCTGTGGTCAGCAAAAGACCCATCTGGGTGTTCATGACAAAAGTCTTGCGAAAGACAGAATGCTAAGATGGTCCCTAAGACCCCTGCGCTCCTGCTGTGCACACACCTTCTCTGAGTCATTCACTCAAACACCAATCTAGGCACTGCTGTGGAAGGATTTTGCAAAATATTTTCCTGAATATCAAGACCTTAATGATTATCCAGTGGGTCTGACCTAAGCACATTTGCCCTTTAAGTCTAGATAGAGAAGTGAGAGAAAGAAAAGCCAGAGATTCAAAGAACAAGAAGGATCCAATGCGTTGCTGCTGGCTTAAAGATGGGGGGTTGGGGGGTCCTGTGAGGCAAGGCACATGAGTGGCCCCCACCTGACAGCCAGCAAGGAAGCAGAGATCGTGGTTCTATAGTCACAAGGAACAGAACTCTGCCAATAAGAATGAGCTTAGAAGCAGAATTTTCTCCAGAACCTGCAGACAAGAACTCAGCCCAGATGACACTGTGATTTCAGCCTTGTGATATTCTGAGCAGACAACACAGTCACACCATGCCTGACCTCTGACCCTAATAAATGAGTGCTAATAAATAATAAATGTGAGCTAAGTAATGCGTGTTGTTTTGATATTTATTACACAGCAACAGAAAACTAATACAAGCCTCAACCAAGAACTCAGAGCCAAGAACTCTGGGAAGTTTGATAGCACAAGAAGATAATTATTAAGTGTGGAATGCAATTGGTTTTAAGACCCCCTATCTACTCGTCTGCTTTTCTAGGCCCAGTATCTCAGATGCCGGTTTCTCCTAAGCCCATGAGAACTAAAATGAAAAACAGAAGTATGGGAATGCAAATTAAAACCATAATGAAATACCACTTCACACCCACTAAGATGACTATAATTTTTTTAAAAAGGACAATAACAGGTGTTGGCGAAGACTGGAAAACTGGAACACTCATACATTGCCAGTAGGATTGTTAGGCAGTGCAGCTACTTTGAAAAACAGTAGGCAGTTTCTCAAGAAGTTGAGCACAGAGTAACCATATGACTCAGCAGTTCCACTCCTAAGTATATACCCAAGAGAACTGAAAACATGTTCACACAAAAAAACTTGTACACCATTCACAGTATCATTATTCATAATAGCCCAGAAGTGGAAACAACCCAAATGTCTATCAGCTGATGAATGGATAAATAAAATATGGTATTTCCATACAATGAAATATTATTCAGCCACAAAAGGGAATGAAGTTCGGAAATATGCTACAACATGGATGAACCTTGAAATCACTAAACAAAATGAAAGAAGCCAAACACAAAAAAACACATACAGTACAATGCCATTTATAAGAAATATCCAGAATAGACAAATCCATAGGGGCAGAAGGTAGATTAGTGGTTGCCAGGTATTGGGGGGTAGAAGGGAATTGGGACCAACTGCTCATAGGTATGGAATTTCTGGATGTTCTGGAATGAGATGGAGGTGGTGGTTGCACAACACAGTGAATATACTAAACGCTACTGAAGTGTACACTTTGAAATGATGAATTTCATGTTATGTGAATATTTTCTTTTTTTTATGTGAATATTTTCATTAAATGTTTTTTAAAATAAAAAACAAGTAAGCAAAGAGCTCATGGATAAAGTGTTCTTTGTTTTCCCAAATACATCTATTCTGTCTGCTTTATCCCACCTGGGGCTTTTTCTTGTGATATGTTTCAAACACATAATAAAGTTGAAAGAATCCCTGAATACCCTGCATGCACATTAAAAAAACGTTAAAATTCTCCCTATTATTATTAATCTTCTCTCATTCTTTCCACAGACACAGCTGTTTTTCGCTTAACTGGATTGTGTCTGCTCATCTTGACCATATCATGATTGTAAGTTTCTTGAGGGTAGTGACTCCATTTGTATTTCCTAAATCCCCTAACCTCTACAGCTTACCACACAGCAATAAATGGTGGTGACCAAGGGTAGTATAATACCTCTTTCATCTCTAGGAACACGACTGTTTAGGGCAGCCATTTTCAAACTCTGTAAGCAAAATAGCCCTTCATTTGATTGAAATCTTATTCAGTTAAGCTTCAGTCATCTAGGAAATTAACACCTGTGAGAATTCAATGTGGAGGGCCTGGTACACAGTGAGCGTTAAGTAGCTGGGGGTGTTGGGTTGCAAATAAACCAAGTGTTAACTAAAATAATAATGAGTCAGCTTAAACTTGGGTATAAACAGTGGGTCAAAAAGTCTTCTGAATTGAGTTAATGCAGCACAGTTCATGTTCTAGCCTTATCATTTAGCTTAGAGACGAGATAGGTTTCACTGGTCAGAAGTGGCTGCCTGGAGAACCAGGTTGCTATGATTGATTGATTAGTGATGTCTGCCATGGCGCTGGATGTGGTCTCTTTTGAGTGGACACAATGTGTTTTCCACATTGAATCTACATATATAAATACAACATGAATCCAGAGTAGGGGCCTGTCCAGTCAAAAATCAATTTTGATAAAGACATCTAGGTTCTTACTAAATGCTCTTCGCAATGCTTGACTCTTTACTGGTGTCATTTTACTGCTTACCTATGCAACTTCCCACCCACACTCTTTTCTCCCACCCTCCTTTCTCCTTGACCAAGATGACAGAAACCACAGAAAGTAAACAGACAAAATGACACATGGTGCGATTGTGATCAGATTCTAAAATATCAGTTACGAATGCCTAGAGGCATGAGTAAAAGAGTTAAGAGTCATAAAGAACACAATTTACCTGCCTTCACCATCTCAACCGAAAATCGTTCAGCATTTCCTGCTGTCTGTCCTTCTTTGGGAAGTGACTTCCAGGTTTAAATCCTCAACCAGGGACCATTTTTAACTGTATCTACATCAGGAGAACTCCATTTAGTGCAGACTTGGCACTCCAAGCCAGGGTGACAATTTCTATAAATATTTTGGCATTTCATTCATGACTCTCTGCCAAGACATCCCTTTTCTCTGATATGAAGACTTTCTGGTGAACTCAATCTAGATCATCTATATAACATTTTTCAAATGATTTTCACAAAAGTTGTCTGACTTTACCTGATTTATGCATGAGTCTTTTTATGATTCCCATATTACAGAGGAAAACACTGACGGGTCTGAGAATCTAAATGTACTTCCTAAAATCACATGGGAAGGTAAAGCATGGCTCAGTATTCCTCCCAGGAACGGTGTTAGTGGGTGGTAGGAAGGGCCTGGGCCCAAATCCAGGCCCTGCCATTTGCCATCTGTAAAGGAAGTGTGGGCAAGTTACTAAACCCCTCTGGACCTCGATTTCCTCACTGCCAAACAGCAAAAATAATGGCTCCCCTTTACTCTTGTTATGAGAGGCAAAGCTACATAAAGAGCCTACCACACTGGCACTCTAAAGATATATCTACTTCGTAACCCCCAGAACCTATGAATATTAACTTATGGCCAAAAAGAAAAAGAAAAAGGTGGGGGGTGTCTAAGTTAAGGACCTTGAGATGGAGAGAATATCCAGGATTATCCCTGTGGGCCCTAAATGCAACCACATGTAGCCTCACTGGATGGAGGCAGAGGGAGATTCAACACATGGACACCCAGAGGAGAAGGCCAGGTGAAGTTGGAGGCAGAGATCAGAGTGATGCAGCTACATGCCGAGGAGTGCTAGCAGCCAGCAGTGAGTGGAAGAGGCCAGGAACAGATTCTCCCCTAGAGCCTCCTCTGGAGGTTGTGCAGGCCCAAACCTGATTTGGATCCCTGGCTGCTAAAATGGTATTCGTTGTTTTTTTTTTAAGCCACCAAGTTTGTAGTAATCTGTTAACCGTTAACTGCAGCTCTGGGAAATTAATACACCCTATGTCTGGCATTTGCTAAGCACCCAACAAAGGGTAATTGTGAATGTCGTTACTATTGTTATCTTTGCCTTCAAATAGACTAGTGTTGGCAGCTATATCCTGCAGGCTGAATCCGACTTTTTGTCTGCTTTTTAAAAAATTATTAGAACAGCTTTATTGAGATATAGTTTACATACTATACAGTTTACTCATTCAAAGTGTACAATTCAGTCATTTTTAGTATATTCCCAGAGTTGCACAAGCATCACAACAATCAA